>NW_021940651.1:3505319-3585384 GCF_001715985.3 Manacus vitellinus
TTTCAGGTAGATATTTAAAAACACTGGATGTATACAACAGAATGCGCTAATTTTTTTTTTTTTTTTTTTACTACAGAGTCCATAAATGTAAGCAGAAATCTCATGCTTAAGCTCATACCTAACACATGTCTGCACAGTAATAGAAATTTACGCACCATCTTGCATTAGTGTCTTCTCTCTTTCCTGTTTTCCTTTCTGTAGACTACATAAAAATAAAACTGCTTTTCAAAGGAGTTTCTTTTTCTTTTTCTTTTTTTTTTTACATTGTCATACAATTCGAGATTAAAATATGACTTTCAGACTTACAAAAAAGAGGTGTGGGGATACGACAGAGGTTGGGAGATGACTAGATTGCAGCTGGATGTCAAAAAAGACAAAATGTTTCCTTGAAAAAATGAGTCTCTGTTAGGACAAAGAACTAATGTAGTGTCAATCCATTAAGATTAAGCATTTGCGGTTCTATTTTTTTCTGTTAGGTATGGGAAAATGAATTGCAAATACATTAACAATCGATCCATAGATGATTACTGAGTGCCTTGAAAAGGCATATGAACAGGATTAGTATCTCTTGAAATCCACTGCAACTCCAGGAGCTCAGTGTTGAGCAAGAGAGGTGTTTTGCTCTTGAAAATCTAACAACCAGTTTTGCAATGTCACCAATTTTTTTCAATCATCCAAATACCACCAATTCAATTAAGCTCATAAACTTCCTACCCATAGTTCTCCAGGATAAGCAGCTCCATTTAAAAGTGAATGCGGACGAGCTTGTGCTGTCCATGTGAAATATTGTTCAATCAACAGCCAAAGTTTTACTTGTCAGTTTTGATATATCCGATAATAGCTGTAGGTTGTTTTGCAATGTCCAATGTTCTGTGAAGATGGGCTTTTCATATTCTTTATTGTTTTTTTCTGACAAAATGTTGCCTGGACTTTTGCAGTTTTGTGAAATGAAACAACAGTAAAAACAATATATAATTTAACCCTCATAGACCTATCTGGACTGCAGATAAGCATCTTTCCCAGGCTTATGGCTAGTTTTGGCCAGGATATAATGAGTTCCTGTTCATTGATCCCTTATAAGCATCCTCAATGATTGAACATAACCCCATGCACAGCAGGCAGTCATTCATTTATGCCCCTTTTCAACTCCGTTTTAATCAGCATTTGACACTGTCGAAGATCAAATCCATAATTAAGCTTCATAGACAGTCAGAGTTTTGGCAAATAATTCCAAAAACCGCAAAAATTGGGGATGCTTTTGTAGTCAAGCATCTGTATAAATTCTGCATTATGTACTCTTACTGCCCAATGATTTATTTGTACTTAATGGGTCTTTGTTTCTTTTTTTCTCATTTTCTCTGCTGAGGTTATTACCCTGCATTATTAACACACTCATGTGTGACTCTTTATTTATTTTTTACTAGTGGGAATACACTTTTTTAGAAACAACTGTTTATTGTATATAAAGGTTTAAAGTAAAGGTACACAAACACACTCACAAATCAACTTAATAAGCACCCTGATAAATAGCACGGCTGCTTAATTGGGACAATTGCTAGGGAACAGATTCAATGACCCCAATCAGTGAATTAATGGCACACCTAGTTGTGAAAAGTCCATTTAAATGATATGCTTGGTGTTGTCTGCTGCCTAGTCACAGTAGTTAACAGGTGTGAATTGGTGTTCATAGCATAAATTTCCTGCTGCTTGACCCTTTGTTCACTTCAGGTTGCTTCTCTACTCTTTCATAGTTGCTAAGTGAATGGAAATTACTGGATTTATCTTAAATTTATCAGACTATATTAATGCCTTTATAACAGCCAATTTTAGAAGTAAAATTATTTAGAGAGAGGTCTCTGTGGGAACCTTTCTAATTATTTACTGGGTAGGCAAAATGAAACCCATTTTCTGTGCCATATTCGGCCACATACTTTTAAAGTAAGTAATTTCCAGAGTAACTAATAAACTGATTTTAGACAGAACCTCAACTTATTAATCTGGTTTCTAGGGGAATGCACTGTTTCTGTGACCTTTGCTGATTCCCTGATTAAGGGCCCTGTAGGGACAGCTAAATAGTGTAACATCTAAACTATCTGGTTCCTCTCCCCAGAAGTGGACATCTCTGACTCCAGAATTCCACAAAGACCAGTGGGGCTGTGTGTCCCACAGGCCAATGTGCTGATTTGTCTGCTCAGTGTTTGTTTTCTGAGTGTGGTAGAACCTGTACAATTGATATGGCTGGTTTTAAAAACAACACAGACAAAAACTATTTTTCCCCTATGTCTGCTGATATCTGGAGGTTGTTAGATAAGTATTGAATTCTTTTGTTTTATATTTCCTTTCTCTTCCTTAGGAAGTTTATCTCTTATGGAAACAATGCAAAGGAATAGAAACATAATACATTGACTGAAGTAAATAAACATGTCCTTTTCTCTTCCTGACTATATCTGTCACTTTAAGTTTCTCTGTCTCTAATGGGAGTTTGCCAGCTAAACTAAAACCATTCAGCTGCTTTCTCTAAGTTGCCATCAAGAAAATGTGACCAGATATATGAAAAAGCTACCCTGTCATAAAGTTTTATGAGTGTAGTTGAAAGATTTATAGATGCAATCATATTAAAAACCTTCTGTGGTCAAAGAAGGAGATGAAAAAAGAGCAAAACAATCTATGAAGTTCGTAACAGGTTTCTGAAGTGCTCGAATATAGGATGATTGCTACTGAAAATCTTGTTATGTAGTGTCTTATGTTTCAACACACCACAAAACAGCAAACATACTTATACATCATGAGAGTTTGTTGTGCAAGGAAAGAGAAGGAATACATGATCTATGACTGCCATATGACGTTCAGCAGGCAGTTCAACACTTCATTGGCTCAGATGATAGCCCTGGTAGAGTATGTCAAACCTAAAGATCCATCTCCAATGCCAGCCATCCAGAGCACGTTACAACTTCAAGGCAAACTCAAGATACTAAAACTGTCAGTGCAGTGGTAAGGGAGATGGAATAAGTGGGTGGGACTGCATAAAAATAGGACTTTCACTCAATCCCTATCTCTTTTGCGCTTCCAGTCTTTTTGTCTGAGGCCACTGAATCAACTTGCATTGCCAATAAGTAACCCAACAGAGAGAGAACAATACCGTTTTGCTTTCATCCTAAAGAAACCATTGGTTCTTTTAGAAAATAACAAAGAAGGTTTAAAAATGTAATTTTGCTTGGAAATCTTTTAAAATCAAAGCCTCCTGGACAATAGTTAACAACAATGTTAATAAAATGGCAATGTGGCACTACAGGCTCTGGGGCAGTAAAAGAAGCCATGTATGACAGGAGGTATATAAGAGAATTGTTAACACTGGCAGAACAAGTTTCAAAGTCCAGTTTCACTCTCAATGGTAACAGATAACTAAAACACCCTTCCACCAAGGAAGGGTAAGCATCGTATTGAGATGGTTATGCAAGTATAGGCACAACTATAGGTATCCCTTAATAATAAGAAAGCAGTAGATAGGGAATAAATAACAAAAATCCTTTTTTTACTGATTTTTTTAAATTTTACTTTTTTATTGTACATGTTCATTTGTGTCTGTACAAATGTACAGACTACCTTATTTGAAGTAACAAGCAGAACTGTGTCAGCCTACTGCCTTATTTAGGAACTGTTTGGCTGATGAAAGTTGTTAATTTCTTTTCATATATCTGCTTTTCTTCCTTTGTTTTGGAGCTTCGTTTCCAAGCAAGAACACCTTCAAATGGCTAAAGACAAGCTTTAATTGAAAACTTGAATGTGTCACAGTGCTTGGACAGTCACTGTACACAAACATTTATACTCAATGAAAGGAAAGTCCCACTAACCAAACCCAGCTTGATTGGAATCTGAGACTGCCAAGCAGTATTTGTCAGGCATAACTACAGCACAGAGGCAGTAATACACTGTTTTCAGCCAGATGAATATAGGGAGTTCAACAAGAGACCTAAGGTCTGCCTGACTGGAGGTGTTGCATATGATGTATAAAAATGTTTAAAAAAGATTCTACTCTGGACAATGGAAAGTAATTAGTAATTGTTCTTCTCATTGATATTCAGTCAATAACATGTGAAAGAGTTTAATTTTTTTTTTTTAATTTTAAACTCTATGAGTATAGGTTAATAGCCACAGAAATCACATAAAGCCATGACGGCAGTCAGGATGTACACAGCAGTGTAAAGCATTAGTTAAAACTACATACATGTGCCATATGAGGGTATCCAATTATTTATATATTTTAATTGTCTTCTTCCAGAGGATGCAATCCTCACACAAGAGTCTTTTTGGGTTATTTGTTTAGAGCACATAGTCATTATACCAAATATAAGCTGTTTTCTAAACTTTTAAAGGAAAATCCTAAATTGATATTTATTGTGAAATATTGTGACTGACATGTGAAGATACCTTGCACAGTGTGGTAGATAACTTTTTAAATTATCCATGGTATTGGGAACTTGCAGTTCATTGACTATCCCAATTTAATTTGGCTAGTACAGGACATTTCTAATAATTAATACTGTAATAACACTTAATGATCTGCACTCATGCAATCTGAAAAAACCAGCTAATAGTGCAGTTTTAGTGACTGCGCAAGCAGCAAGTTTTAAATTTGTCAAATGCTGCTATTTCAGCATTGCAATCATGCCGAAGACCCTGCCTGTGGGGCTGTCACTGATCCAGACACTAGAGACTAGGCCACGAGGTAGTAAGAAAAGAAGGACCTGGTCTCAAGAGGAATGTTCCTTTGGAATTAAAAGTGGTAGCACTATGTTCACAAGGAAGCACCAACACTCTGCATTTCCCTCTTGTTCCAGGGCTGTGAACAGAAGGGGTAAGAAGAAAGTAGCAAACGGAAGGTCAGAATAAAAAAGAACAAATCTGTTCACCTATCTCATTATAGTGTGGTTTGTTTTTTTTTTAATTTAAGAACTTCTCTTTGAATTTCTTAATCACAGGCTCTACATGAAATGGTTTGGTTGGTATAAATGTAGACTTTTTTCTGCAGTCAGAGCAAAAAGGTCATTGGCACTGGTTTGTATACTGCAAGGTAGTACAGTTTAATTCTCTGAAATAGTAGACGGACATTGTCCATTTTACATCTATTTGAAAGACTCTTTCTATGGTGAAGGATTTATGAAAAATTCCCATTGGTCTATAATAGAAATTATTTTTGAAATGAACAATTAAAACAAAGTCAACACATTTCCTTTCTCCTCCACAACCTTATCCTATGCTTGAGAATGAACACAAGTTAACTCCTTGGTGCTGTAAGTTCTAAGTACAATTATCCAGGAAATAGAGTTTGGCATTTTCTAAAACAGAATTTGGCATTCTTTTTAGAATTTCACTGAAGCCTCTAGTCCAAATGAGATAACACTAAATTATACTTTGCTAACCCACACTTCAGGATTATGGAGCTGCTTTTCATTAGACTGTGGTCATTGGTTTAGAAAATGGTTTTATTGACAAATAATGATTCAAGTAAAGTGAGAAGGTAAACATTACACCTTGCCTATGTTAGCTCAAGAGGCAAAATGGTTAACTACCCAATAAATTAATGAGAGTAGGGAAATACCTCATTCTGAAAGACAGATCTCATGTGAGTTTACAGAGAAATCTACATGAACAGGATAGTGAAAGTCTTTAGATTTTGACCGAATGAAAAGAAGTTTGTCCTCTTCCCTTAGTTTAAGTAAAAATCATGGGCTTCCCAATTAAGTCAGGACCACATGAAGATAGACAAGAAAACCCCAAAGCTTTATTTTCACTGAATCACAGGATATGCTGAGTTGGAAGTGACCCACAAGGATCATTGAATCCCACTTCTAGCCCCGCACAGGACCATCCCCAAGAGTCACACCATGTGCCTGAGAGTATTGTCCAGATGCTTCTTGAACTCTGTCAGATTTGGGGCTGTGACCACTTCCCTGGGGAACCTGTTGCAGTGCCCAACCACCCTCTGGGTGAAGAACCTTTTTCTAATATCCAACCTAAACCTCCCCTGACACAACTTTAGGCCATTCCCTTGGGTCCCGTCACTGGTCACCAAAGAGAAAAGATTGGTGCCTGCCCCTCCACTTCCCCTCAAGAAGAAGTTGTAGACTGCAATGAGGTCTCCCTTCAGTCTCCTCTTCTCCAGGCTGAACAGACCAAGTACTCTCAGCCGCTCCTCAAGGCCCTTCACCATATTCGAGCCCCCCTTTGGATGCTCTTTCATAGCTTAATGTCTTTCTTATATTGCTGTGACCAAAACTGCCACAATATTCAAGGTGAGGCCGCATCAGTGCAGATCAGAGCAGGACAATCCCCTCCCTTGACCAGCTGGTGATGCTTTGCCTCATACCCCAGGACAAGGTTGACCCTCCTGGCTGCCAGGGCACTGCTGACTCATATTCGATTTTCTGGCTACCAGGACACCCAGATCCCTTTCAGTGACACTGCTTTCCAGCATCTCATTCCCCAGTCTGCATGAACACCCAGGGTTGCCCTATCTCAGGTACAGAATCCAGCACTTTCCCTTGTTGAACTTCACATGGTTGGTGGTTGCCCAGTCCTCTGATTTGTCAAGGTCTCTCTGCAGAGCCTCCCTTCCTTTGAGGGAGTCAACAGCTCCTCCGAGTTTTGCGTCATCTGCAAACTTGCTCAGTATCCCTTCCAGTCCTGCATTGAAGTCATTTATGAAGATGTTGAAGACCACATGGCCTAAGATGAAGCTCTGTGGAATCCCACTAGTGACAGGTCACCAGTCTGATGTTACCCCATTCACTGTTACCCTCTGTACTTGATCCATGAGACAGTTGCTCACACATCCCATGATGTGTTTATCCAGCTGTGTGCTGGACGTTTTGTCCAGAAAGCTCCTGTGAGAGAGAGTATCGAAAGCTTTACTGAAATCCAAAAAGATCACATCAACTGGCTTCCCTTGATCAGCTAGGTGATCATAGAAGGAAATTAGGTTTGTCATAGAAGGAAATCAGGTTTGATGAGCAGGACTTTCCTCTAAAGAAGCTTGCTGGCTGTGACCAATGACTGGGTTGTCTTTTGGATGTTTTACTGCCCAGAATAATATTCTCCATAATTTTACCAGGCACTGAGGTTAGGCTGACTGGCCTGGAATTTCCAGGGTCCTTCTTCTTGCCCTTGAAAAATCAGGACAACATTCACCAGCTTCCAGTCATCTGAGACCTCTCCCGGTTCCCAAGACTACTCAAAAATCATCAAGAGAGGCTTTGGGATGAGAACAGTGGAATGATGAAGCCCACCAGGCTCCAGAGATTGGTAGGGATCCAGCTGGAGCAGCAGATCCTACCCAATTTCAGAGTCAGCTGGGAGTTGATCATTCTCTCAATCATGATCCTCCAGCTCAGGGCACTGAAACCCCCTTGGTCCATCATCCATGTTGAAGACAGAAGCAAAGAAAGCATTAAACACTTCTGCCTTGTCTCTGTCCTTGTTTGTGAGGTGACCATCCTCATGCTGTAATAGGCCAAGGATATTTCTATACCACCTAGTGCCATGAATATATTTGAAAAAACTCTGTTCATTGTCCACAACATTTCTGGCCAGCTCCAACTCCAGTTGATCTTTGGCCACACAAATTTTCTCCCTACAGCAGCAAGCAGCATCTCTGTATTCTTCCCATGTCACTTGGCCTTGCTTCCACTAGGTATATACATTCCTTTTTTACCTTATATCCAAGACAAGATCCCTGTTTAGCCAAGCTGACCTTCTGCCTCACCTGCTTGACTTCTGACATTTTGGGAATTGCTGCTCTTGTGGCCTTAGGAGGTGATGCACTGAAGTGACCATCTCTCCTCATGTCTGGAGGTAAGATTTTGTGGACACTATTCCTCCTATCAACAGAGATTTTAAACTCAATGACTTTGTGTTTGCTGTGGCCAAGACAGCTGCCAATCTCCACCTCGCTCACAAGATCCACTCTGTTGACAAGCAGCAGACCAAGGAGGGCATCTTTCCCAGTTGGCTCCCTTAGGATTGTTCCGTAAAGGTGTCATCTAGGTTTTTTAGGAATTTTCTGACCCAGGTTAAACCCTATGTGTGGTGCTCCCAATGAATTTCTGGCAAGTTGAAGTCTCCCATAAGGACAAGGACAGTTGACTTGGAAGTGTCCCTTAGTTCCTCAAAGGACAATTTGTTGGCATCATTGTCCTGGCTGGGAGGTCTATAGTAAACTCCTACAATGACATCCACATTATTTGTTTGCCCCTTGATTCTTATGCAGAGGCTCTCAACTGTGCCACTGTTAGCTGTGAGCTCCATACATTCTAACTCCAATTTTCAAAACTATTAAAAAGACTTGTTCTTGTCTGAGAGTGTAGTCCTGGCTCTAAAAATGTCAAGAGTAAAAATCCCCATTGTTTTTAGTGGATATAGTCTCATCCTACATATGTTTTATGAATATACCAGTATACTCCATATTTTAACTTATAGTGTATTTTTGGTTTTTTTCTTGGTTGTGGTCCATCCAGAAATCAGTAGCATTTATCAATCTATAGAGGACTGAGTGGCATGCAAACAAGATTTCAAGAGACTCACATCTGTTAAAAAAGGCACATAACTAATCCAAGCCATTTTATGAATTATTAGTTTCCACAAAAGATTAAATTAGCAACACAGGATTTTTTTGTTTGTTTATTCTTTTTATTGCATTACAACATTCCATTGCAGTAGGATATCAGAGGATGCACAAGGCCAATGGAAAAACGAACCACAGAAACAAACAGGTCATTAAAAAGTTCAGGCAGTCCTTAAAATATGAAGGTGTATTCCCTCCCATTCCCCTGTTCCCCTTCCCCCTCCCCTTCTCCCTCTCTTTCTCCCTCCCCTTCTCCTATCATTTCTCTTTCCCTTTCCCCTCCTCCTTCCCCTTCCCCCTCCTCTTTTCTCCTTTTTACTTTCACTTTCCCTTTTTCTTTTTATTCCTCCCCCCCTTTGTTCTTCTTGTTCTTTTCTCTAAGGTTATATATTTATTTAATTTGTAAATATACTGAAACGTTACTGTCACGTTTATGGCTGAAACCAATATGGTTAAGCAGATGCTGGCCATTTCACCCTACAAATTAAATGTCTCATGTCTTCTTGCCAAGACATGAGACAAAACATAAGACAAAACCTCTCAGAAACGAAACATGAATCAGCAGATCACCAGAGTATCCTTAAAACCTCAAAGAGTAAATGATTGGGAGAAAACATGAGGCTGTCATTGGTGTAAACAATTTCAGTTAAAAGGTTTTAAAATGTTTAAAAAAAGGTTCTAATCAATTTTGATCAACAGCCTGTGTTGAAGATGAACTCTTTTGGACTGTTTTGTTTATTAACCGTATATAATTTGTCAGAAAAATCATTGAAATTTTTTTCTAAAAAAAATAAATGGAAGGGGAAATAAAAGGAAGTTTCAGTCTGCAGTAAAACACTGGAGAATTAATGCAACTGCAAAATTTAACCAGTCTTTTTCTCAGAATTTCTGTCCTTACTCTTTGAAAGCTCTAGTTATACTTGAAAATTATTTTCCACTATGCCAGACTTGAAAAATTAGTGAGTTTAATAGCAGTCTCAAAAAATATCTGCAGACAAGTAAACTGATGCCAAGAAATATTTTTAATTTCCTACAGAAATCAAAGAACAATGAAACTTAACAGCAAGTTAGGTACTCAAAACTTTCAGTAGAAAAGAAAATGAAAACTAGCAAAATTTGTCTTCTGTGCGTAATAAATAAGATTCAGCAGCAGGGACTGTCAGCACCTTCTCAACAACATATAAGAGACAACAGTGTTGTGTTTTAGTAAAACATGCTCTGTGTTTTATTCAATGAAGCACTGCATTGAGGTTCAAATTTTTGAGGCCCACTTGAAGACATATGGACAGTACTTTCTTAAGTCAGACACCTCCAGTTTATGTTACAGTCTAGAAGTCTTCTCAGTTACAAGCCTTCAACCTATTCTAGGATCAGACTTGTAACTTGTACCACATGTTCTTCAGCATTATTTTGGCAATTTTATGTGACCATTCTTCATAACAGAGAGGGCTGCTTTTAAAATATGTGTTAAATTGACTGAACACCTTTAATTTTCTGACTCAAATTCTATGACTTTCCAAAAAGAAATGCAATGGTAATCTGTGTCACTTTGCTTAACTGGCTTCCTTATGGCACTATTGCATTTACAGTTTGTTATCACAGTCCTAGCTATTCTATGACAACCATTGAAATAACTCAGGCATTCAATCCTGGCAAGCCATAGACTATTCAGCACTTTGAAATTCATAGATTTAACAGCATAGTGTCAGATCATTTTTCATAACCCTTGTTTCCTTGTCAGCATGTCATAGTCAGTAAAGAGCTGCTAGATTAGTACAAATATATAAATCTTTTCTCAGCTTCACCTCACTGCTGTTTAATACTACTTTACTACACCACTGTGCTTACTAGTTTAAAATACCTTCTGTTTGGAAAAACGCATATTTATTATTATTATTAGGGAGTTTTTGTGCAATTTCCCTGAGCACAGGCTGACAGCTGCATAACACTTTGTCATTTATCATTGTACACCAGATCTGTCAACTTGGGAAACAATTTCAATAAAAAAAAAATCTGCATGAAATTACTTTGTGAGAGGAAAAAACTCCAGTTCTGTCTATTGTGTGTGCAATTCTGTGTGTCTCTATTTATTTATTTATTTATTTATTTTCTCCTTTTTTTTTTTTTTTTAATTTTGGCTGTGAAAGGTACTTAATGTACCAAAAACAATTTGTAAAAGCATTATTTCACCAATTGGAAGTGTGTACGCCTTGCTGAGGTCTCCCTTATCTAACTGTTGCTAATACATTTTCATGCTGTGCTCTTATGGCTTCATTTTACAGTTGACGAGATCACCCACTCCATGCTGTGTTGGAAATGGGACCCTCGTCACTCTAGTCCACAGAGTGCACTTAACATGTGAACAACAAACAACAAAAAGTTACTGCTTTAAAACATCTTCAGCCTTTTATCCCTTTGTTGGAAACTTAGCCTTTGCTTTTATGGCTTCCTTTAATAAACTAAAGCATAACAACTATGTAAATCAGAAATCCGATACCTATCAGAAAGGGAGGATTTACTCACCTATAGATTCCATTGAGTTAACCTTAGAATAGCTCAATTACACCCTTTAGATTCTTCTAAAACCTATAGCAGTCTTCCTCTGCTGTCCTCATCCTCCTCAAAGTTTACAACGAGGGAAATCTTATTTCCTTTCCGTGGCACAGCATTTTTTTTCACTTTTGTTTAATTTCTTGTACATTGTGCCCTGTAACTAGGTAAACATCTAAGACCTGCAGTTAATAAAACCAGCTGGGGCAATAATTGCTGTGAAACTATGTTCTGGACAGCTGTAAAGGAGGGATCAGTATTACAGTCTCTTGTTTTCCACCCTGTCAGTTTTTTCCCCAGCTATGGATTTGTTGTCATCAAAGCCTGATGATTCTGCTGACACCCCTGTCAGAAAATGAATTTTTCACTCCCCACTTGATTGACTCCATTCATAGTGTGTAACTCTGTCAAAAAGTGCCACTCTCAAACTCACTCTCAAGTTCATTCACTCATGTGTTAGCATTTTCTACACCATTCCTGGACAGACAGATGGATACATAAACCCATGAAATATTCAGTAGTCATAATTCCCCCTTAATTTATAGTTCTTTAATGTCCTTGTGAAATATATGTGTTCTTCTTCAAGTACTTTAAATCACTTGATTCCAAAAACCTTTCTTTTGGAGGAAGGAGTTTTGCAGACTTTGTACTTAAATTAAAGCCCAGATGTTAAGTTTTAGCAGATTTCTTGATGAAACTAATAATTGAATGTGTGTCATTAATGCCACTCAGTTTCATATACTACCATTGATAAAACTATACCTTTCATAGGAGACCATTCTGTGTTAAAGTGAAAGATGTTTTCAAAACTTTATCCATAGAAATGACTCAGTAATATTGTAAAAAGCAGTAACTGGAGCATCTTCTAGAGCCTGAATTATTCAAACTAAGTAATTGCAGGGAGAATTCTTGTTTCTGAGGAACCAATGAGCCCTCAGTAGTCACCACTGAACACTGCATTAATATGCATGAAACTGCCTACAGGCAACCTATTTCCAAGATGCAAAAATCACAAAAGTTTTCAAGTGTGAGCAGAATGTGCTTGCACACCACAGTGAATGGTATCACAAGATGCTGCCTCTGTAGCAGGCACAACCGTTTTAGAAATCTCTTCATCATACAGGTAGGGTAGTGTAGACTTTGTTAAAAACATACACAAAATAGTTTGTGACAGCACAAGGACTGCTAGGTATTGTTATTAAGAGGCTGATAAAAATTAAGAGCTATTGGAAGAAAAAGGCTATCCAAAAAATGAAGAGACAAACTACTATTAACATGAGACTGCTTTTTTGACACTGGAGCAATGTTCTCAGGATCTATTCTTATCTGCACTTACACTGGCATCAAAAAGACATGGGTTAGTTGAAGTTAATGAAGTTATACAGATGCTAGAAGTTATCACACAAAAAACTATCATATTGGTAAAAAGACAAGCTCACATAGAATCATAGAATATGCTGAGTTGGAAAGGACTCATCAAGATCATTGAGTACAACTCCTGGCCCTGTCCAGGTCACCCCAAGAATCACACCATGTGCCTGTGAGCATTGTTCAAACACTTTTTGAACTCTGTCAGGCTTGGTGTGTGACAACTTCCCTGGGGAGCCTGTTCCAGTGCTCAACCACCCTCTGGATGAAGAACCTTTTTCTAATATCTATTCTAAACCTCCCCTTCAGCTTCTAAACTCAGCTTCATGCCATTTCCTTGAGTCCTGTCACTGGTCAGAAGAGAGAAGAGCAAATTTAATACTAAGCAACAGTTATGTTCAAATTTACACTTGAAGTAAAGAGAACAAATACTGTGAAGGTTGATTTTTAATTCTCAAGGTATTTAAATCTCATATCATAACATATTAGCACAGAACATGTCTAAAAAATACTCAGGTCTAGATGTAAAAATGGCACAGGAATTTTCCTAATGTCAACACTGAGATGCAACTTGCTTTAGGTTATCCATCATATGGAATGTGCATTGCGTCAGCAGCCTGTGATGCCATGGCATAAAATACTAATTTCTATGTTTCTCTCAATTTAATCAGTGTAAGGTAATCTTTCTAATTCTCAGACACTGTCTTTTTTTAAATAAACTGCCCAGCCTCAGTCAATGAGGCTTTGCATTTGACACCACTGAAGGCAGCTTTAAAACTGATATATTTTTTCATTAAATGACGCTATCACCAGCTGTAAGCAGACTAGTAAAGGCAACCAAATATAAAACCAGCAGATGCTGTCCTCAGAAAACTGTTGGGATTTGTCATGAGATTTGATATTTTCCACAATGTTTTCATTTTAAAAGTGCAAGAAAAGTTGAGGGGTGGCAGAGGATGGCAGTACGAAGCCCCACAATTTCAACTGACTTTAGTTTTAGCAGCAATAACAAGGGCTTTTGAAATGAATTCTTGTCATTCATTTTGATATAATTAACCTGACATGGATGTAGTTCTTCAGTACATGATCGTTTATTAGAACAACATCTTTTAGAAGAAGGTATGGTCATTTTGGTTTCAGAATAATTATTTCAAAGAATCTGTCAACTGATTTTTTAATAGTAAAGTCTTCTATCTTGAAGAAAATAGTAAGATTTTTGTTTTTCTTTTTGCTTTATTTTCTGGGTTTTGGTTCCAGCAGGCAAATATTTTCCTCCAAGACAGTTTTAACTCTAAAAACAAATGAAATCTAATTACATTTTTATTGGCACATTAAAAGAAAATAAGTAGTATAATCAGCAGTTATATGCTTTCCTCAAAGGTGTTGCTTTCATAAGCATTATGATTAGCTAACCAGATTCAAAGAAGTGAGAGAAAGTGGTGGGAAGAGGGACGTGATGAAAGAATAGGGAGTCAGTGACTTCATACCAAAAAGGAGTATTTTTAACACAGTCTATTGCAAGAACATCTGATTGACTTGAACTACATAGGGGGATAAAATTATCCATTTTTACATATAATTTCATTCCACTCTTACTTATGATATTTCATAGCTTTTCAATTATGCTCTCCAAGGGCTTCATACTATTGTATTATTTGAGAGCAAAAAAATTCCTCAGTCTTAAACAGTTTCTACAAATGATTGCACTGGACCTACAGTCTTAATAAAACATCTCTACGGATCATACCTGCAGTCTCCAGGTAAAAGAAGGTCATCACAATTGAGTGGTCAATTTGCTATTATTAGCCTTTTAAGAAATGATCTGTAAGAAGTTGGTTGTTGGTCTTGAAGAGCTTTGACACATAGTACACTCATTTTTTTTTAACCAACCTTCTGGACAGTAATCTCCATTTTGAATGACAACTTTTTTTGCACTTTGACAGGTAGGCTTAAGTCCACAAAGATGTTTTTATGATGGAAATAAAAAAAAAAGAAAAAGGAGTCTCATAATGCTTAAATTGTGTCAACTTATTGCTGAAAGGTAAAGAATAATCCTCTTCTAAATAACTAGAAACAAATAAAAAGTTAAAAAATGAGGGACTGAAACATTTGTTCAGCCAGAGAAAGAAATAGTATTTAAATGGAAAAAAATACCAGAGAAACAAAAACAATTATCAGTTATTTTAGGAAATAAATAATGTCTTCTGAGGATTTGATTGAAGTGGTGCCAGTGTTTCACAATGTTTTGGATGACGTTACAAACACATAGAGGAGCAACCAGAACATTGGAACCAAAAAATTACAGATCAAGGATCTGATATACAAAGAGGTTCTTTGAAAATGACTGTCTACGGCAGGAGGAGAGTGTCTCACACACATTAATACCATTGCTAGGGATAAGGAGAAGGAAGGACAAAAGAATGAAGAGATGAACCAACCACTCATTGACCTAAATGGTAATAGTGGTACTTCTATCACCATTTTTTTCTATTTTGAAGTAAAATGCAGAAATGAAGGGTTATGATTAAACACAAGAGTGAAAAAACCAGAAAAGTTCTCTTAAGCAAGTCTACTTAAACTAATTGTTTTCTCTTGCCCGTTATTTATTACAACCCAAGTGTACAACCTAGTGTCACCCCACTCAGGTGGAAATGTGAGCATGTGGGCTATTTAATATAGTAATTTGCCTAATGTAGCACAATTACAGAAATGCACTGAGGAACTTTGGGCTGATTCCCTAGGAAAGAATTCTTTATGGAGTGCCTACAAGGCACACCTGTGCCTCATTATCTGAATAGATATTTTTGCCATGTTGATTTGAAGGACAAAATCGACTTAAGAGATTTTACTTCCATAATTACAAAGAACATAAAGAAGAGACATTAAAACTGGAAGAAAAACCCAAAAACCTGCCACGCAGTACAACAGGATGGTAAAAATACAAGACTAGCTCTAACTTTGCACCTTGGAGCCTCTGTATAGCAAACAATTCCATTTTGTTAACAAGCCACAAGCGTACACTTAAGGAGCAGGTGAACAAATGTAATTGTGAGAAGTACAGTGATGCTTCTGAGTCTAAATTGTGTTCCTCTCAAGGCACATGTGTTCATATATTGCATAGTATTTTTGTGTGTTGTTTTTATCTTTCTCCTCAATTTTAAAACAAATGAATGGCTTTTCCCTTAATGAGGTAATGGTTTACAGGATTTCTTTTCAAATCCATCACATATCTTGTTTCTGTGTTATTAAAATAAAGCAGGCATCATCCTTCTCTCTCTCTCTGTATTCCTGGCTTTGCTCTGGCCTGTAAGGTCAATACAGACTAAAGGCCATTAATATCTGATAACTGCAAAGGACTTGTATTAAACACTGATACTCCCATTATGATCTCTGGTGAATAGGTTTCCATATCAGAAAAACACCATTAGAGTTATCAGCAGCTAGCACAGTTTTAACCTCAGCAGAAGCCAAGGAACAAACAAACAGACTGAAATACCCTATTATCTCTAGAGGCAGTTACTTCTACTCTGAGTGTAGGTAGACTGGTGAGGTACCAGGGGGTAAATTTGCCCTCTGTCTGCTCCGGCCATATCCATTCCTTGCACAGATGTAACCTCCACGACTGACAATCTGACCACTGTGACTAGCTTTTCGTTCAGTTTATTTGCTCTTAAGCCTTCTTTGCAGACCCCCTTTATTCTAGAGAATCAAATACACTGGAAAATAATCCAGGTGTTCAGACAGCTTCAAAGGTAAGGCTATGCTGAAATTGGTACTGAAAGCATGATTTTTACCCTTTCACACTTTGATGACTGTATTTAGACTCTATGTTTAAAACTCTTAGTTTTCGGAGGTCAATTTAATTTTCAGTAATTTATGTACATTTTGTATGGGAGAAGATTCATAGACTGCGGCAGCATGAACACCCCAAGATTATATATACCACTCCAGTGTCCAGAAGTTGACCCATATTTAACACATTTATCATGTGCACTCCTGCACAAATGCCCTCAGATGCAGATGGTTTTTGTGATTTGAGCCTTACAGGCAGAAATGGTTTCAGAATAGCAGAGAAATGGCAGTGGGCTTCTAAAGACTTCTAGTTACCTCCTTTCCCAGATACAGCCAGCTGTACTAAGGTGATATGTGTCTCTGGCTAATTGGTATTTAAACTGGCAGTCTGGCATGAAATATACTTGTCTGTGGGTGTTAGGATTGAGGTGTAGGAAGCTGCATAAGGAGAGTTTTTTCTGGAGGTTAATTTGAATTTAACCAATCAGTCCCGGGTTTCTAGCAGTGGCATTAACAGAAAATGCTCAAATGAATATAAACATTGAAGAAAAGCATGTGGCATCCACATCAGAGTAAGTCTGAAGACTAGCTGAAAGAATTGAGTCTTCAACCTGTAGAAGAGAACCTCTGGGGAGACCTTATGGCCGTGCCTGAAGGGGGCCTACAAAAGGTTGGAGATGGACTTTTTACAAGGTCATAAGACAAGGAGTAATGGTTTTAAACCGAAGGAAGGTCAGTTTACATTAGGCATTAGAAAGGTATTCTTTACTGTGAAGGTGGTGAGGCACTAGAACAGGTTGGTCAGAGAAGTTGTGGATGTCCCATTCCTGGGAGTGTTCAAAGTCAGGTTGGATGGGATCCTAAGCAACCTGGTCTAGCGGAAGGTGTCCCTGCTCATGGCAGTGGTGTTGGAATGAGATGATCTCACGTTTGCTTTCAACCCAAACCATTCTATGATTCTACGAAACTGCAGTCATCATCCCTTTAAATATTAAAGACAGCTTAATAAGAAAGACTCACCACTAATCATGTGTAGATTCAATGCCCCTGGACTTATTTATTGCTTGTTGCCTTGAAAGGAATATAAGTCCTTATGTGCAAGGTGGAAAAGCAAAAGATCTGAAGGTTTAATCTAACAAGCTTCTACCTACCCATGTATTGCATTTTCACTCCCCATCCTGCTTTCAGAAGTTAAAAATAAATTGTTGGAGTCTTTGCAGACCATGAGTACTTGCTGATGGCACGGCATCTGAAATCAGAAAAAAATCTGCTTTATGTCTCTGTTGACTGGGAATTCATTTGTATATATATGCTACAAATCACTATCTCCACCAACTGCTTGATATGGAAAGAAGAAAATGATGCTAGTAACGTATGACCCTTAGAGTAGAGGAATTGTAGCTATTTACATCAGTTGTCAGCAACCTGCTGCTTGTTTGCGGTGTTGCTGCATGGATATAGATAACCTCTCTGAAACATTAGCTGAGACAAAGCAAGTAATTCTTTGTTGACACATTGTCAGTTTCTAATTTGTTCTCAAACTGTGAGGTAAATCCTCCATCTCCACTGAAAAAAGGACTGCTCTATCACGCATCAGTCTTTCTGTCCTTTTCACTTTCTATTCTCAGTTGGAAATGCAGTTGAAAAGGAGTTTCCTGCCCAGAAACTGATAAAACATACCAACAAAATTATCTGGAGAGTTTAACCTTAGTTACGGTCCCTTTACATCACCCTGAATAAAAACACAGAGCAATGCAGAAGGAAAACTGTGATCCTTATTACAGCAGCATCAGAAATCAGGAGGGCTACAGTTGCAAGGGACAGAGGTTATCCCTTGAACTTGAAAAATGTAGCTTTAGCTACAGAAATAAATGCCTCAGAGCCAGGACTTGGCGAGTGAAAATGAAAAGCTGAGAAACAAAACCAGACTGATGGCTCTTCATAAAACATTGTTATGTCAAGAAGAAATGGCGAATGCTTTGGCAAGGACTTCATCCTCTTTCCACTTCTACTTCTTGGTACATTTAAGAAGTCTGCACCAGGAATACAGTAAAATGTGATGTGCTAGGAATTTCCTTGCAGAGAGATTGACCTGATTACATTTCACTGGGCATAGGAGCTCATTCTTCTTTCTGACTGCTGCTCAGATATAAGACTGACAGCTGGACTCCATCACTTGGATTAATGGGTTAAAAGCTGACATCTTTTTAGTATTTTGGACTTTATTTTCTTTATCAGCTTGACTTTCATGCTCAGAGTGCTCTTGCCACAATATTCTTTTAAAAGTACACTTGTCAGGGTCCATTTGCTGCTAGCTACCTTGATGGTGACATCAACGATGGCTATGGTTTACCTTTTGACCTTAGAGAGGCAGCAGATGGGCCTAGTAATAAATCCCGATTATTAGTGAAGGAGCCAATAGCTTGGAAAGACAGAAATAAAAGTCAGGCAGTTTTACACTGCAGTTCTTGTTATCTGCTTTGATATGGAGTTGTGGGCCGTGTCAGGGGCAATGATGAGCAGACTGGGCTGCCTGCAGCTCTCCGCTCGCAGGCAGGCAGTGCGTGCCCTGCTGCCAACCTCCTCTTGCCCTCCCCCAGCAACTCAAACTGCCTCCCCACCCAAGTCCACATAAACTTTTTACTCCACGACTGAAAAACAGCAGGTGGAAGGATAAGAGTTCTCAAGGTAGCCAAGAGGCAGCCAGAGCCGGGCCCTTCTCCACAGACTGCTGTGGTAATGGCTGACGTGAATCATGCAAGCTTTCAAGGAGGGTGCACAGGGATGGAGCACTGTTGGGAAGAGGCCCTCAGCACAGCCTGGGTTTGACTAAGGACAAGGGAACTATCATGATATTTTGACAGCGTTTTAAAAAGAAACCCCAAACTCCCCAAAAACTATGGCTGGTGTCCCAGAGCATGAATTTTGTGTTCACTACACCGGGGTTTGCAGGCAGTGTGGCTGAGGGCTGGTACCATGTACCTGCAATGTCTTGTTCAGGCCTTGGTTATGGAGAATGCAATTTAGTCAAAGGAGTGTGCTTTATGGTTCAGTTCAGACAAATATTTTCCATTTTTTTAATAAAGGTGTTTATGTTTTAATCTTTGCTGCTTTGAGTTTTGTTTTGTTTTGTTTTTTCCTGAAAGTGTATAGTTTGATGGAAGAATTTTCTTAGTTGTTTCTGGGGGTGTTATGTAGTTTATGTACCTGAATCCTGCAGCAAAATTCTTGATAAATTGTGGGTTTCCATGAGTAAAGACAGTAAGATTTTTCTTTATATAAATACAAAAGCTACATAAGCCAAGTTTCCAAGATTCCACTGTACCCACATGTACTTACAACATGAATATTCACAAGTCCTATTATAAGTCATTATGATCCAGTACAAGAGAAAAATGAAGAAATTGCTGTTTTTTTTAATTATTAAATATAAATCACCCAGAAACAATACATACTACACATTTTTCTCTGAAATGTCTATGTATGGTTTTTGTAATTTTAATAACTTTTTTTTAAGAAATGTGATAAAGCAGGGCACCTTTAGCATTATTGCAATGAGTCTGTCAGAATAAAAAGAGTGAGATAAGTAATTTTGCCTTTTTCTCACCCTGATTTTTTTGATGCTTTGAAACAATTGAAAAGACCAAAAAAGATTAATTTATACTAGAGGTCCAATCCCACTCCTTTTACGTCTGTGAACAGTCCCATTTAATTTGTTGAGAGCATTGTGAACAGATTACATCTTTTAAACCAAATCAAAGAAATTTTAACACTTTTCCTATCTTAAAAACCTTCCAATTCATTTACTTGTAGGAATGACTGTTCTTTGTCCTGTCTTAATTTGCAAACTAATAACAAAATATTGGTTTTGTAGAAAGTTATTTCCAAATGAACTTTGGTTTTTTTGCTTTCCCACAAATCAGCCATTTAAAATTCCAGTGACTTATCAAGCAATTCTTTCCCTAAAAAGGTATGCATGAAAATTAGGATATTTTTGATTGTTGGCTAAATTTACTGCAGGAATATGATGGGAAAAGTCTTTTCACATCAAGAAGTTTTATAATTAATTTTAAAAAATGAGAGTCCCTTCTAGGTGGAAAAAAGATTGTGGCTTTTCTAAAAATAATTTTCATAAATGTTATTCATTTATTGAGCAGAATTTTTCTGTGAAAATATTTGATAGCAAATTTACATCAGGTAGTTTTAGATGCAGTACTGCAATTTTTCTTAACAGAAGTAAAAGAAGAGTCAATTTTAGATGCCATTTTCTCTGTACAGTGAAAATGAAGAATACACATAGGAATCAGGCCCTTATTTTGTATAACAACAGACACAAGCTTACTGTGAAATTATTAATGGTTAGTGGTTTTACTTCATCAGTCCTTAATTATATCAATCATTTCCTTGCCAGCATGGAAACAGAAGCTCTACTGTTTTGGTGAAGAAAGTGTATGTGTATGTTGTGTGTGTTCCATATAAATTACCCAGGTGTTTTAATACATCCAGGTGTTTTTTTATTCCTTTTGGAAAAACAGAAAGGAAACAACCCAAGGGCTAATGTAGTAATTATCAGTGGTTGTGCAAGCCTCCAAAAAGCATGTATTCTATAACCCCTGGAAAAATTCTGACATGTTATAAACTGGCTAAATTAGCTTCAATCAGTAAACAAACAAATTGATGCCAGCACAATAGTACAATAATGCAGTGCATACCAAGTGACTTATTTTCCTAATGCCAAAAATAGCTACATAAAACAATGTTAAATAGCCTTGAATTTTCCTTACATAGTTTGAGTTACAAGTTTTAAAAAGTAGTCTTTCCTAACCCTTAAATAAAAACAGTAGAACTAGAACATCTATTTTGTCAAAGATTTCTTGAAAAATCTTTGTTGACTTTAGCCTAGAACTCAAATAACATATGATTTAATATGTTAAAAATGAAATAAGTTTCATTCAACCTCCGTGGTAACTCTGGGAGCTTGAGTGCATGTTTTTTTCCAGTTTAGCATTGAAAGGGCATCCTCAGGGCAGATCATGTTGGGCTAAACTAAGTAATATTGACATAAGATATTATGTCAATAATATTGACCAACGTGATCTCCTTTTATGATCAGGTGACCTGCCTAGAGGATGAGGGAAAGGCTGTGGATGTGTCTATCTGGACTTCAGTAAAGCCTTTGACACCATCTCCCATTACATACTCCTCAAAAAGCTGGGAGCCCATGGCTTGGCAAGGGCAGTCTCTACTGGGTTAGGAACTGTTTGAGGCTGGGCCCGGAGAGTGCTGGCGAAAGGTGCTGCATCCAGTTGGCAGCTGGTCACTAGTGGTGTTCCCCAGGGATCAGTGTTGGGCTCAGTCCTGTTTAATATCTTTATTGATGATCTGGATGAGAGGATTGAGTCCACCATTAGCAAATTTGCAGATGACACCAAGAGGGTGAATGCTGATCAGCTGGAAGGCAGGAGGGTTCTTCAGAGGGCCCTGGACAGACTGGAGAGATGGTCTGATTTCAATGGATGAGGTTCAACAAGACCAAGTGCAGGGTCCTGCACTTTGGCCACAACAACCCCCTGCAGCGCTACAGGCTGGGCACAGAGTGGCTGGAGAGCAGCCAGGCAGAAAGGGATCTGGGAGCCTAGACTGACAGGAAGCTGAATGTGAGCCAGCAGTGTGCCCAGGTGGCCAAGAAGGCCAATGGCATCTTGGCCTGTATCAGGAACAGTGTGGCCAGCAGGACCAGGGAAGTGATTCTTCCCCTGTACTCAGCACTGGTGAGGCCACACCTTGAGTACTGTGTCCAGTTCTGGGCCCCTCAGTTCAGGAAGGATATTGAGGTGCTGGAGCAGGTCCAGAGAAGAGCAACAAGGCTGGTGAAGGGACTGGAACACAAGTCCTATGAGGAGAGGCTGAGGGAGGTGGGGTTGTTTAGCCTGGAGAAGAGGAGGCTCAGGGGAGACCTCATCACTCTCTACAACTCCCTGAAAGGAGGTTGTAGCCAGGGGGATGTCAGTCTCTTCTTCCAGGCAACCAGCAGTAGGACAAGAGGGCATGGTCTTAAGCTCTGCCAGGGGAGGTTTAGGTTGGATATTAGGAAGAAATTCTTTCCAGAGAGAGTAATCAGACACCGGAATGGGCTGCCCAGGGAGGTGGTGGATTCACCGTCCCTGGAGGTCTTTAAGATGAGCCTGGATGTGGCACTTGGTGCCATGGTCTAGTAACCCTGGTGGTGTTGGATCAAGGGTTGGACTTGATGATCTCAGAGGGCTTTTCCAACCCAGTTGATTCTATGATTCTAAGATTGCTTATGTTGGAGAAGCACATAAAAAATTGTAAGGAAATGTTAAGATACTCAACAGTAGGTTTTGGAATTAACAATAGGACATCAAAATATAATGAAAACCATAATTTTTAGTTCTCTAATTCCTGATGGCTCTTTGTCTGCTTTTCTGTTCTGTGTCAGAAGGTACTGTAAATATGTGAATTTCTTCCATGGCCTTACTCGATTGTAGAAGTGGAGAAAAATTTGCAGGTACCATTTCTTTCATTGCTGTGCATATTATTTTTTTGCCATCACAGGTTGTGTAAGTATAATCATTATCTGTGATTCTGATATTAGATTTTAGTACTAACTTGAGTACTCTGTATACATAATCTATCATATGTATAGGAATGGAAACAAATTCAGTTTAGAGTTTCGCATATGACTGTATATTGTAAATTCTTGAATTTTGGTTATTGAGTTTTTAAACTGAAATGTTAATATATTTACTCTCCTGAGTAGGTAAATTCTTTGCAACCTCATTTTTCTTTTATGACCACATAATGTCATCTAAGTCATCAGAATGTTGTATACATTCTTTTACCTTCTTTTGACTACTCAGTGCATTGATGTTATTATCTATGTTGGAATACAGATCATCACATTTGTTAATACAAAATCAAAACAGCGTGTCTCAAGTACTTACCTCTTTACAAATGCAAAATGCTTTTTGTAAGGGATATAGAAGATTTCCATCTTTGAAAATTGCACAGACACGCAGACAGACACAGAGCTGTAGAAAAAAAGTATGTATGTTACCAAATACCTTATTTTCTACTTCTGTCAGTAACATACCTATTTTGACCAGTCAATGGTACTGGAAACTGCATATTTACTGACAAAAGTGAATTAGTACTATGCACATGAATTTATGCTTTAAATGAGAAACACTTTAAGTCTTGTATCCTTTCCTGTCTGCATTCAGTTACATTAACTTATTTCTCCACGTGAAAATAAATAATTAATTTTCCCCATGGTGCCATCAGGAAAGTGTTTTCAATTGTTGTTTCTGGAGACTCCATTGCTACTCAGCTCCCATGAATATATCGATAAACATATATGGCTGACTAAAAGAGAATATATTTCTTTTACTCACTTCATGGTCTTTTTCTGAGAATATAAGAGACCTGGATATTTAAGCTGCTAGTGTTTTTTGTGCAGTAACAGAGTCCTTACGTCTGAACTGTTGCATTTCTAGACCACGATCAATACATTGAAAAAGGAAAATAGCTACTGGTAGCCTTAGTAAGACCCAGTTGTACCTAAAAAGAACTCTAATAGTGAAAAAAAATTTGTTGATCTTGATAAAAAGAAGATGTACAGCTGTCATTTTATCTTTTTTTCTTTGTAAGCAGGAATTTCTATAAAGTTTTCTCAATTTTATTTACTGCTTTTGCGTAATTGTTCTTGATGCCTCTTCTGAGAAAACATCCCCTGTTATTTACTTCAACTGACCTCCTCATGAACTAATTAGGAACTATTTACAGACATTTTTCATAATAATTATTTAATATGGCATTTTGTATATTTTTCACAATAGCTTCACACATTATGCATAATGTAGCACAGTTACAATCACGAGTAGTTTATCCTGGCTTTCTCTTGCCTCCTAAAGCCTATAATGAATGCTAAAAGATATATAAGTGAATCTATCCATCTCTCACAAAGTATTAAACTCCATTAGGAATTGATCATCTATATTCAGTCTACTTCTTTTTACCCAAATCAGGAATCCAGAGAAATCCTATAGCAAGGTAATACTCTTGCTGTAGAGCATTCTGTATCTGCACAGAAATCACATATTTTCTGGGATCTGTCCATCATTACTATACATCTGACCCTATTTTGTAACATAGTATTTTGGAGGTCAAAATTCTCTCATCTTGATCGTATCACTGAGATGGTGCCTTCCACACTACTGGTTCAGTAACAATGCTCCATCAGAATAATCACATCTTGTAAATTCCCTGTTGACCAAAACTGTTCTTTGTTGTATGGAAGCAAAGTTTCTTCTCATTGTCATTATTATTTTGATCCAATCACACTTGGGGGACCAAGTAGAAAGTGAATTTTTACTTCTGTATTTATTTTTGTGTTAAACATCTGACAGCTTTTCTGCTCTTCCACAGTATATGGTACATCTGCTGGCCTTCCTCCATGAACAGTTTTTGATGGTGAGTTTTGAGAAGCAGAATTTCTTTATATAGAAAATTACTCAGTATTCTATTTCCTTAATCTAGGTCTCCTACATTGAGGTACTGAAAGTTCATTCTGAACCCAAAAAACTTCACTATTTTTCGTAAAGAAAATTATGACTTTATAAAGCATCATTATTGAGTTCAAAAGAGATAAGTCAGAACTGAAGTGTAATGTAGTATGTAGAGATGCAAGTGTTAAGGCTCAAAATACTACTATTAAGAAATAAGGATGACTCTTAATTCAATATCAAGGTTTGGAGGATGACTCCAAAGCCAAATTCTTAGGTGATGAAACTCAATTGATGGTATTTTTTCATAAATCACATTCATATGTGACTTGGAAATTAACTCTGCCTAGTGTTTGCGCTAACTCAATCATTTTAGTCTGTTTTGTGGTGAACTGGATGAACGAGTCTGTTGGTTTTTTTGATTGCAAACTTTAGTTTTCCAAAATCAATCCATACTATTTATGTTTCAGAGATGTAGGCTCTCTTCTGTTTGAAGGTTAGCTGTCGTGACATGTCCTTGTGTTGCAGGGAGCCTTCAACAGTAGCAATGACAGACATAATTTCTATTCCTATTCTCCCGGGTCTAAGACAGTCCCTATAAATCACAATATTACAAAGGTAAAACAATGTTCAATGGCATGTGCAAGACAAAGCACATCTCCAAATAAATTTAAATGGTTTATTAATTAAACTAGCCACTGAAGCAGAATAACAATGTGAAAAATAATAGTGTTCTACCCTTATTTCTTGCCTGAGTCAGAGAATCTACATATGCAGGAGGAGATGGTCTTCAAGATGTTTAGGTACTTATATTTGCACCCAAAGACTCGAACATTTTCTAATAACTATGAATAGGCCAGTATTGTCCTCATGCTATTAAAATTGAAACACAATAAATATTATCTAACAGAAGGAGGGAGGAATTTCCTCAGAATAGAAGGCAACAAAATGTCAGCTCTATTTGGGCAAGAACTTTAATTTTCAACTAAGCAATCCCATGTACTAGAAAAAGAAAATCTTTTCAATTTGGAGGACTTTGACAAATATTAATATATCACAGTTGCAATGAGATTCATTTGTGCTGTGGAATCCAAGAGGTCAGTACATCTGTAAAGACTTATAGTACTTAAGAGATGATCGTACAAGACATATGGTTTAATCATGATGTATTTAAGCCTTTTTTATCTGCTTAAGAATTCAATGTTTTTCTTTCTCTAATTTAAGAAACCATTTGCGATTTCTCTCAACAACCAAAAAAGTATTAATAGAGCAACTAGTATTAGGAATGGACTGAGAAAAATCAAAGTTACGTAACTATAATTGATTACAACTATGATTAAAATATAGATATAATGATTTGAGTGTTAATCTTTGTATGCTTGACATCACACTATAAATTGTTATATATGGGTGGATTTCCTATAGAATCTCATTTATAGCACAATAAATCCTCAGAGGAAGATAATGAAAATGTGGAAGGACCCTGTGATTTATATCTCAGCATTAATATGTTTATGTCACTAAAGCTATCCTCTAACAGCAGTTTATTTTGCTAAAATGAAGTCCTCCCAATAATGATCATAACCATTGTATTATTTTTAGAATGCTAACACATATGTGTCTGGTGTCTCATGAACCATGAGGGAAAAAGCCTGCCAGGGTTTCAGGTATCTGCTTTTTGTTGCCCAACTTGCCCTTCATCATTGTCAGAATGCACATGCTACCCCCATTCTCACTTGTGGCAGGACTTTGGTAAGGGAATGTAGTAATTGCAAGTTGTAAAATTATTCCCTGTGCTAAAATTATGGGAAACTTTCCACATAGAAGTATCTAATCTAAAGAGATTGCAGCCTTTTCAAATTGCACCTATTCAAGGTTGCCTGCTCGTGGTGCAATTTGGAATTGAATGCTCAAATCTGTAAGTGCAGGTCAAGTGTACAGGAAGCCACATTAAACAGACTATTGAAATGGTGCATGGCTACAGCAACACCACAGGGAAACGTGACTCTCTTCTGTAAACTCAGCCACCAAGCATCACCTTTCAGGAATGTTTGTCTCTTTGTATTCTCCTCGGTCTTATTAAAGTATTTAACAAAACCAAAGTATCCAAATACTTGTATGT
Organism: Manacus vitellinus; assembly: GCF_001715985.3. Lineage (NCBI taxonomy): Eukaryota > Metazoa > Chordata > Aves > Passeriformes > Pipridae > Manacus > Manacus vitellinus. The sequence goes on from NW_021940651.1 coordinate 3,532,297, forward strand.
CATTCTATCTGGCAGTAGAACAGACTGTATAGAACACAGCACAGGACATGAAATATGAAATAATTCCTTTTATTACCCAAACAAGGGTTAGCATTAAAAGTCATTAGAAAAAACATCCTAAAATTAAAAGTTATTAGACAGTCCTGCTCATAGATTATCTGATTATGGACTAGGAAAAAAATACAAGTTAAAAGTTAATTCAAGAGTATTAACTTGCACAGTCTTAAACACAGGGTTTAGTCTTTAATAATAATCAAGCCTACAAAGAAAATCAAGGAGAAAAGATATAATCTTGGTACAGAACACCCATATGTTAATACATAGTGTAGACAGGAAGCTGCAGTTTAATTTTACCTTGTTCAGGCAGTTCCTATCAAGTACACCAGGATTTACTTTTATCTGTTAACAGGATGATTTTCCATACTGTTCACTGACATATGTTGAAAATATATCCTTTTCTGAAGGAAGAAAAGATTAATTATAATACATATAGAAGTTTAAAATCTGTCATTTAAAATAGGAGTAGGCTTCTGAAATCTGTAGTTTAAGCTCTGAGTATGACCATGCTCAGTAGCATATTTCTAGCACTATGATGCTCAAAAAAATGTTAAAGACAGAAGGATGGGAAGCATTTTGTAGAGGGAAGCATTTTGTAGCAGGAATCTAGTGGCAGCAAAGTCTACAAAAGAGAATAATGTAGTAGTTTCTTAATCAGACATTTTTAAAATTCAATATATTACTCAGTTGTGTTCCTAATCAAGAATGAACTCTGGCAACATCTGAACTTTGTGGGTTTGGTTTGATCTGGAAAAGATAAGAATTTGACTTGGCAAAGATGGAATCATTCAAAATTACTGTGAGGCACCTGGTTATAGATGAAGGCTGGTCTGTATAGCACTCTCTTGGTTGTCCTTGAAGAAGTAAAGTGACCTTGTAAGATAAGATGTGAGTTTTTAACCATTGGTATCTCACACAGCACTAAAAGCACTTAAGGACAACAATAACTTTATTTGTTTCCCAAAAAAACCTGTTGTATTCAAGGAGGGCATCATCCTACTTTTCTTCCATAAATAAGTAAATATTTATTCTAGGTGAAAGGTACACTTACCCTGAGGGATAAAATTGTGCCTTGTGATGATATGCAAGAACTTATAATTTATACTTATAATTTATAAGAATTTATAATTTATTAGTTTATGCTCAGAATGAATATCATCACTACTCACCTGCATCTTCTCTGCAGATGTCTTCCACATATGGCTGTGGTAGAACTTCATGTTTTACTGCCAGTGCTCTGAATCTGCTTCACATGGATTTGGATAGACAAAGTGTTTGGATCTAATACTTAAGGTCTATTACAGTCAGGATCACAGAATCATAATGGACTCAGGAACAAAAAAAAAAAAAAATTGTATTCCTATTTGAGCAGAGCCTGAAATGGTGTGCTGATATTTTCTTTGGGAAAATCATGTTCTGTCATGCTAAAATTTTCCTTTATGGGTTTTATATTGACAAGTTGATTTGAAACAGGTATTATTGGAATTTTGGTTTTTAATTAGATTGCATGCTGGTGCTAAGAACCATTGTTTTCTTTAATAACAAGTTCTGTCATAGGCATAGAAGAGATTTTTTTTTAATCTAGAAACTCCTGGTCATTTTATGTACAGACTGTCAACAGTTTTACTTTCAGTGACTACAGCATGTTTGTGTGTTTCTACCTCAACAATTAGAAACAAATAGCCCAGAAGTACTCTTAGCATCTAAGTAAATAATGGAAGTGGACAAATGAAAGTTACTAAATCAAGATGAAATACATTTCTAAAGCTGTGTCAGCTGTGCTTTGGGGGCCGAGGAAAACAAAACTGATCACCTGGTCACAGTCCAAGGTCAAAGGCCTGAAACAGAGACTGCTGACACTTATATAAATGACATGATTAAAATAATAGGATAAGAGAAGTTTTCATCTAAAAGGGGAAAAAAAGCAAGGAATATATGTCTATAGAGCAGTGTGGTAGGGAGAAATATGTAAAGACTTTTTATCTGATTTTTTTTTCTTATTAAATAATTCAGAATGAAAATCCATCCAAAATCAAGAGAATACATTCACTGATTCATGAAGATCCAGGTTTCATAACAAGTGTCCAATTATGTTCTATACTCTAGTAGTGAAGGGAAAAATCAACTTAAAATGTTAATTTTTTCCCCTCTGCTTATGTTCTTTTTCTTAAAGCGTTTGAAGCAGCATGTTTTCAAGACTGTTTGCCAGTAAATAATCTTAAAATATTTGTAAAATATTAAGAATAAAGTAACCTATACAATCTCTTTTTGTCTCATGAAATGAAAAAAATGGAAAATCAGTTTTGCAGAAAACTATACTCCATGAAATTCTGGGTTTTTTAGGTACTTGATAAATGCATAAGACTCAACTCCACTTGAGGGAGTATTAGTGACATCATAGAAAATTTTACAAGGGGAATGACTTGTAAATCAAAGCCAAAGAAATCTGGTTTTCAAAGGACTGTACCACTGGATGTATTACTTTCTTTAGCGCAAGGTTTATTTGATATCAATTTATCATGGTAAAAAATAACTTTGTATTGGTACTGTGGTAAAACAGGCAAAATAAGACTTATTTCCAGAAGAAATCGGGGAGCATGAGATAAACAATCCTTTTCTCAGGATTAACTAAGAATTATACTTCCAATTCAAGTTTTGATTACAACATGCTCAGATAAGAGTGCAAATTCCAGATGAAATGCTGATAGAAATGAGGTTGTCAGCAGTCTAAACTAACAATTGATCTTTTCACTTAGCCAAAGGGATATCATTGTAATTATTAATTATTTCATTTTTACTTGTGCCCTAATCCAGATAAAGTAACTGCATTTTTTGAATCTGTTACTTTTCACTCTAAAATGGTTACTGCATCACCTCCAGTCAGAATAAAACATCTCTTTTGTGTTCAAGATTTACCACCCAACTGAGCTAGAATTCCATGTTTTCTCTGAAATTCTGATCTCCTACATGAAAGTAAAATTTGTGAAGTCCCATCTCCAGGTTGCCCTGACATTTATTAAATATTTTAGCCAGAAAGAAACATTAAGAAGGCCTAAAGACTAGGAAGACAATTGAAAAACCTCTAAGAAAGGAAATATCTTATTAATTCATTAAGTCAAACTGCTTGTATCTACACTTGTATGACTAGAATTATGGTTCATTAACTTCATTTCTTTATATGAGTTAATTAGCTCAGAGGAGGCCAGAAATTAATTACCAGCTTATATAGTTTGTGCAGAATGGCATTCTGTTTATTTAGTTTCTCCTATTAACTTTTAATCTCTTCAAACAATAAAAGAGGTAATTAGTATTTTATAAACAAAAATGAATGCAACAAAGGCAAATAATTTGCCAAATAGTGAAGCTCCTGTGTGGAACCTGATAGTTGTGTGGTTCAAGTTGTGGACCTTTTCACTGTTAAGTATAAGCAAAAGGAGATTGAAAATATAGGTAGTCTTCAGGCAGGGCTATGCAATTCATCATGAAAGAAGAGCTACCTACTAATACCTCACGGAGCAGAAAAACGAGCCTTAAAAAGTTTCCAGCTGTTTGAAAATAATTGCCCATGTATTCAGCTACAGTAACAGTTGTAGCTGGCTTTACTAAGGTATGGGAACAGAGTGGAACAAAGTGGGAAAACAAAAAGAAGCCTATTCAATTTAGGTAAAAAAAAGACACAACAAAGCACCTGAATGAATATATAGGCATATAAATGAGTATACTGTCAATGCATACCACACAATTGTGATACAACCAAGGTCAAATGTCACCAGTGTAGTGTTTAACTAGGGTTTTTGCACTAACTATAACATCTATTAAATCTGTTTAGCATCTTATAGGGTAAAACCTGGTGTTTTGAGAACATACATTGAATTTCATTTTTTTTCCTTGGTAGAGACTTCATATGTAATATTCTTTGTGACTTTTTGGTAATTTTAATAATTACATGGCAAACGCACAAAGATACATTACAGAGCAGATATTCATCACCATATTTTTTGTGTACATGAGTACATAAACACAACTATGTGTCAAGCATGTTACTGAGGAAATATTTCAGGAAATTCTTGATGAGTGTTTAGGATTTTTATTAGCACTATTTATTCACTTCCCTACATCTGCAAAACCAGGTGGTTTTGTCCAACTCTACAAAATCCAGAGAGAGCAATAAAAGCCCTCTTTAAAAAACCTAAAACCACCATGAACTTAAAAACCCATTGTGGGTCTCACTGAAGAGTGAGCCTGTGCCCTTCCCTCTGGTATCCTTTTAAAGTTCCTGTTCTATATTTGATACTGTGAGACTGAGAACTGCTAATGACTCTGCGTACAGGAAAGCTGTCAATAGTGTTATAATCTTACCCTTTCATAGCCTTTGTCTGTGTGCATTTTGTGGAAGGAAAAAGATAAAATATTTTGGGATGGATGGTTTTGGAGGCTTCTTGAAGAGTAGGGTGACTCTCAAAATAAATTGATTGCAAGACACTAATTAGATGTGTTAGGCAGAGAGATTTTTTTGCAATATGGTTCTATAATTAATCATTTACCTGTAATATTAACAGTCACTCCATACAGAAAAACCAGAGAGCTGCTTTGGGATAAGGAAGAAAAAGGTATAATGAGTATATGAGCTGTCTACCAGTATGCCTTAATTTTTTTTCTAGGATCAAATAATATTCATTGATATGTTAATAAAATTTCATCCTTTACACTCTTTGAATAGTAAGCACTAAAACTAGAATCCCTTGTCCAGTGGTGTTTGTCTTGTGTCATAAAACCAACATAAGTAGGCTTTGTTGGAGTTGCTCAAGTCTGAAACCACATAGCTCAGGTCTTCCTCATGCACCGTGGAGTAAATTTAGGCTCTGCTGAAGACAACAGAAAAACCTTTCTGACTGCAAAGAGACAAGGATTTCCCCCACTGAAATCCTACATTTTACTTCAGAGCACTTTCAGATTTTTTCATCTAAGCTAAAAAATAGAAGTGTCCTTTCTTGTAGTAGGTCTCCTTATCAGGTCAATACATGATATAAATGAGGAAACATTTGGAATAAATCAAAGAAAGCCCCTGCTAGAGTTAAAAAACTTCCTTTCAATGACAGAAAGATGATATCCAATAACCTTTATTCTTGTATAACTCTAAGAAAAATAACCATAATAATTAATGCTGTTTTGAAGGCTGTGGTAACAGAGGATGAAACTGTAACTTTCTCTGTTAGAGACTTTAAAAAAGTAAAGGAATTTGGAAGGACTTGTAAGCATTCAGTGAGACCTGAACTGATTGTATCAATGCTTCATCAATGGAACTCAATATTCTCCACTATCTTTTCAGTGTACACAAAGGTCTTCATTGGAATTGTTTAAATCATCACAGTTAATTTTAGCGTCTGACAAAGAATAGAATTTTCCTTTCTCTGTCTGTCTTGTATTTTATTCTGCTTTTGTCTTAAAATCCTCTTGATGTGAAACAGCTGCCATCTTCAACCTGATTAACAGATATACATGGGTTCTTTATTGCCAGCATTAACTTTACAGAACAAATCACATTGCTTCAAAAGGCTGGGGAAACAATCAAACTGCTCACAACTATTGCAAATGATTTCAAACAATTCACCACTCCTAACTGGTGTTGTCTTTGCATCTGATTTTCCCAGATAATTCCTGAATATGCAGACATGCCGTGCCAAGTTGATTTCTACAGTTCTGACAAGAAACAAAATAAAAGCTCCCATCTGAACGTAGACCTGGACAACCAAATGTGTTATGTTTTGTTGGTTTTTTTTAATTTGCCCCTACTATTTCAACCTAGAGACGTCACTAGTGTCTATATGCATAGAGGTGAGAAGAAGGAGAGTGATATCTTTTTAATTTTGGCTTTAATTTTGATTTTAATAGTAGAATGACTTCTCTTTATGGAGAAATAAAAATAAATCTGATGTAGCAGGTAAAGAACTTTAATATATTTGTACAAATATTCTTGCTACTTTCAAAACAACGGAGAATTTTTTGAAGTTTTCGTGTTGTCAGTTGAATTTTTTTTTATTTTCATCTTTATTCACAATTTGTACTCTCTCTACAGTATTCATTAAATTATTTTAGGAAGAATGTTTTCTATTTCCAAGCTAGCCATTGTCCTGCAAATAACATATTTAATTTTTTTTAATTTGTAAAAAATGGGAAAATTTTCATCCATTCCACAACTTCATCTCCCTCTGTGACCCATCTTTTTTCGCTCAGTGTCTCATACAGACAATTCTCCCAGTGTCCTCACCCCCCACTGATATCCTGCAGATAGTCAATACTTCACTTTACTTAGTAATCTCTGCCTACTGCTTCAGGTATTCTATTATCTATGCCATCATCTACTGCGTTTTGAGAACTCAAAATATGCCCCTTCCCTAAGGACCTACATAGCTAACTATTCAACATAATTTTCTCATCTCGATATGATTATTTCCTCTGTCAGGTTCTATCTCTGAATATTTCCACTAGATATTCTTCAGTTATTTATCCCTTTTTTGTTACTAGCTTTACAGCTCCAAACAGTCTTGCCAGACCTGGTCTCCCTGTCAGACCTTCATTTCCTCATTTTCCATGAAACTTTCACAGAAGATGATCTTGAACACTGGGGCATTTTCCTCTAATTTAATTGAATTTCAGTGAACAGCTTGTAATTTTTGTCATTTATTTTGTTCCTAAACATTTCCCAAAGTTAGGATTTCCCTTTTTCTTTGCTTCTTTTCCTACATTTGCCAAGTTATTTTGTAATTTAAACCAAATGTCAAATTGAGAACAGATATCAGCATCTTCTCTCAAATTCTTATGGTCCTGTGTCCCTGTTTCTTTTCCTTTTGCCATGTGCCATTTGTCCCCTGTCTTTCACTTTCACTCAGCTAATTCTTCCTGAAGCAAACACTCTTTTCTTTGCCAAGACAGCTGCATTTCAGATATTATCCTCAACCAGGAGCCTCTTCTGTTCATCTAAAATTGTTTCAAAGTCAACCACAAGTTGTTCTTTGCAAACCAGGTTGCTTAGCTCTATGAAGCTGCCAAATGACAGCTTCACTCACATGTGACACTGGCCTGCAATTTACTCTGCTGAACTACTTGAGAAAAAAAACATGACAAGCCCATGATAAGTGTCTATATAATATGGATAAGCAAAGCAACTTCTGTTATCTCTCGCTCATATGAAGCCACATCTTGTACATTATACAATGCTGCTTCAGTGTTCCCCATCAGTCTTCGAATTCAATGTTGTACCTATGTTTTGACCTGCTGTGATTCCCATGTCTTCTTATGCTCCCATGGTTCCCTTTTTGATTTTACTGCCTAGTTTCCTTATGCTTCTTACTCATCCTTTTCAAACTTACAGATTGATACTTTGTTGCTGCTTCTGCACTAACAGTCTGCAACTGTCTAGCCAACATCCTCAGACTCACTGACTCCATTCCTTTTTTAAATGCAGCAGTAACCCAATCTTTAATCAGCACACTGCAGCCCAGTTCTGCCCGCTTTTTGCTTACAATTTCCTATCCTTTATACCCCTCCTAACCTTCTGTTCCTATCATTTTTCACTGCAACCTTCTAGAGCTTTGTCCGTTTTTGCAACTCTTTTGTGGGGTTTTGGTATGAATAATGAGATATAAAATTACAATGTGCTCTACTGAGCATGACATAGGTCATCTTTCTTGCTGACATGAAATCTGGTTACACATTTTGGACATTTCTCTGACCAGAAACCTTCTCATCTTGATGCATATGAAGTTAACCTTTGTCATTCCTGCATTCATTTATTGACATGTCAACCCAACTATGGGACCTTTGAAAAGGAACGTGAATATATAATGTTAGATACGAGACTCTCATGATCACAGGCAGACTACTAAAGTACTTTCAAAGAGCATGATTTACCTTCAAAATCTAATCTGCACAACTGAATCTTTCTTCCTCTTTTTCAGATTTTCCCAATGACCTGTAATTTTAACATAGTCTGCTCTTACAAGTACTTCTTTGGAGTCTCAATGAAAAACATATTTCCTGAGGCCATCAAATCTTTGCTAGATAGCAGCAGAGGAATTTGTTTCAACTTCTATAAAATACTCATATTGTCTTTTCCCCTGAAGCACTGTTTCTGCAATTATTTTAAATAAAGACATATTTCCAGTGGCTTTTTTCTTCTGTTTTAAATCCCTCTTAAAAATTTCCTCACCATAAATCCATGAACAAAATGAAAGGACATTAATCCAGCCCATCCCTCCTCCCTACATCCAACCATCTCATTAAAGTTTTTGTCTCCTCTTTATTATGACTACATACCAGCATCCTTGTGAAGTTCATATATCCATAATGGTGTACATCATGGCACCATACCTGTGAGGAGAGGAAATGATCATTTTTCCTCCTCATGTATTCTTACTATTGACCAAGGTTATTCTCTTTATCATGTGCAGATTTTATTGAGTGATGCCAAGTGAGATGAATAGAAGCAAATAATGACAGTGGCGCAGTGATGAAATGAGAGACAGAGGTCGTCTAGGTTTTATACTGAACAAATTGAGTCACATCCACTTCTCATCCATTATTTAGGGGTGATTGGGCAGGCTTGGCTTCTATAGATTTGATAATCATTCAGATGTCCATATTAAATATGTAACATAAATTTCTCATTTGGCTGTCGATGACTTGTCACCGTGAAACAACAATGCATAAAAAGGGGTTTAATGTATGGATTCTCAGAAATATTTGACGTAAATAAATATGTAACAGGCAGATAATAAAATTTGTTTCTGTCTGCCTGCCAGCTAGCCTTCATGTCAGACTGGACAGCCCCATCTAATACTGTGATTTTATGCAGCTGTATCCTATGAATATTGGCCTGCACACTAGAGATTAAAGCACAGCAGATGTTTCTCTGCAGGCTAACAAATATATCACCCCTGATAACGAATGACAAATGTTGTTCCATATTGTGTCAGACAAAACCAGGGCTCTTGTAAAACAAGTGTTACAGCTGGAATAGGATATTTTAACACAGTTACCTAAGGAGTAGACAAACAGACAGCAGCCTGCTCAAAAGGTAGCAGAATCCTAACCTGCAGACATGCAGGCATAGCAGCAATCAAGTGCTGTGGTTCAGGAAAAGAAGAAAAACCCCCTCCTAGCCATAATATGAAATATTGAAGGCTTTCTCAGTATTATCATCAGATTTTTGTGTGTGATCTTGTCATGGATCGCTTGTAGCTATCCACCTCTCTTCCTCAGTCATAGTGATACAGTAAAAAGTTGGATTTGGTGTGGAAAAAGGGTCTGCAATGTTAGGAGGCACAGAGAAAGTCATCCTGTTATAGTCCAAATGATGAGTTTATTTGGTTTATTATCATGCTATCCCAATGGTTTCCAAGAGGTGGAAAGATGGATGTAAGGAGAGGAGGAAGGACAGAAATAGCCTGTGTGTTATGAAATATTACACTGGGCTAATTAGTGTACTGCATTGTTATTTATTACTGTTTTATTTGGGTCATTTTCTCCCCTTGTGGATATTAGTGATGCGTTAATGTCTGGTCAGCAGCATGCCTTAGCAGCATGTCTTGGCAGCATGAAGGTAGCAGTAAGTTCTCCCTCTTTACCTATTTGTTAATTTGATATCCTTTGTCTTCTCCCTTGCAAAAATAAACTCTATAACCTTCACAGGAGACAAGATGTTTGGAAACTCAGCAAGTAAGGAAGATGGCATCATATTCTGATGCTCAAAATATTTGGAAGTTTCAGCTGCTGTATTTTGTGGATGTATGCCATTAGCATTTTTTTCCTTAGTTTTGAAGTTGCCATTTGTCCACTGAATCGAGTACTAAAATAAATACATTTTTATTACCAGCAGAGACAACCAAGGAAAAAGGCAATACAGCAACATGGCAACTTTCAATCACTTCCTGACTTGTTAATGAACTTTTTTTTCTCTTTTCTAACTGAGATTTCGCTTTTGAGCTACGGTGTTTTCCCCAAGCCATTTTATACAATGAGATGGTAACAGTTGTTTGTCTGATAAAGCACGTACTATTTAGAACACAGATGTTTGATTATTATTTATTTCTCTCTGAAGCCTGCTAATTCAGTCCCTAATGATCTTTTTTTTCCTTTTTGCTTAAATTTAATTTGGAATGTATGTTGTTGGTAAGTGACAGATAGTTTAATTATTAATAGGATCCCGCAATGCAATGCACTATAGTTTTAAAGTCATCTGGGGCCAAAACAACACTACTTCCTTCCTTCCTTATGCTTCTGGGATTCCTTGAAGAATGCAAAGGTAATTACAAAACTCATGACAAATCTACATGTATTATGTCCTTTCCTCAACATTTGTGCTTGCCTATGGTTTTACAAAGTACCGTTCTTACTATGAAATGGTAATGAATCAGGAGAGACTTCTGCTATGGTTGCTTCCTTGGGAGAATGGACTATCTAGGGAGCAAGGGGAGGGGGAGAGCAGAGGAAGAAAGAAAAGGAAGGAGGGGGTTGAGATGCAGAACACTGGTGCTATAGTACATTATACTGAGACAAAGGTGAGCGCACTCAGCCCCCACGAAGGAGTGTGACTCTGGGATCTGGTTGCTGTCATAAGGCGTAATCAGTAACATGGTCAAAATATGAACAAGAAAACAGGATTGAGGAAATAGCAGGAAAAAACTATCTCAGATAGAAGTTACTGAAATAATTGACAATTTCTCCATGCTTGGCATGTAGTGAACCCCTAGAGAGTTTTTTTGACTGTGATGAGGGGTTACACTTTCTGATATTGAATATTTTCCATTCATAGCTTCCTGGCACTCAGGATATTTCATATTTATGTGAAAGTTGTGTATGAATACTAATTGGGAGGCGATATGTGTTTGCACAGATTCTGCATCTAGTGTATAATATGCAGCTAAAGCTGCAGAGCCACCCACACTGTAGCTCGAGTTTAGATATGGGCCTAAACCTGGATTATGTACTTGGACATTGGAACTGAGGCTCATTCCAGATCCTAAATTGATCGATGCTTCCCAAAGCTTTCAGGGGAAGGAGCAGACATACACAGGGACTATCTTTCCAGCTTCAGACTTGACTGTAAAAGCTGTGAATTTAAACAAACATTGCAGTAATTCTAAACAATTTTGAGAATTAAATAAATGAAAGGTCTTACAGGCTGTACAATGGTAGGCATCATTTAACTGTTCTGAGATTTTAGGTGGATGTTTAATAAGTTGCAAAGGTGAAAGTTGCTTAGTGGAAATTTATTGACATGACCCAGATGAGATCATAGTTAAGAGGGCTGTTTAGATTAACAAATATGGTATAAAAATCTACTCAGCAGACTGAATGCTTTAACGGGTAAAATGTTAACAAACTTAACTTTTATATATTTTACTAATGCGATTGAAACCATTGCTAATATGTAAATCTGACCTTTCCAGAGAGGCAGAAATAGAGTGCTACCAACAGCAGTTTGATTTTAAAATATTGCATCTTCTAGACCTACCAAATTTTTAACCATTCCAAACTATTACTACTCTGCCACCATAATCTCTGACAAACTAGCATTAAAAACATGTGCAGTAATCAAAGAAGAAAATATAAATGCAGGTGAAGTTTTTGACATCCTTCCTTTTCTTGTACATAAGACTATTAGATAAAGGCTATGCAAACTGTATTATTGCAATTCTAAATATATCAAAGAATAAAAAACTAACCTGATATTAAAACCAAGGTTATTTATGTGGACGAGCATATGCCCTTTGGAGTTTTACTCAAGCTAAACCAAAGCATGCCTCCTAAAGACAACCCTGAGTGCTTCCTAAGTTTCTTTGGAAGTGGGATTTACAATTCTCAATACCATAGGCATATTTTTAAAATTTCTCTTACTGGTCACTATTCTTTCAGAGCAAAATGACTTTTTGTCATTGTAAAACAATATTCATATACTCAGCACTGAAGTTAATGAAGACTGAGAAGTAAACCTGCCATAATGTAAAGAGCTTATTGTTCAAAATGTTGAATATTTGCTTATTTATTTTCCAACAAAGGTCAGCTATGGTAAAAAAAAAATAAAAGAAAAGAACAGATACATTGGATAACATAGCAGGTTCTTCACTCTTATGTACTTTGATATCCTTTATATAATAATAAAAAAAAACCCTAACCAAAATAACACAGAAAATTTTACTGGAAAAAGATGACAAAATATAGTATCAGGTAAAACACAAGGTTAGTTGTAGACAATGTACATTTATGGTTGAATTAAGATATCAAAAATAACTATTAACTTGAAAATTAATATTGATTTAAGATTTACTTCTATTTTAGATAAGAAATAATAACCTCCCAGTTATCAATAAATATGCCTATTTGACCATAAGAGCCCTAATTCATAAGTAGAAAATTGGAGAGCACAAAGATGAAAGTGTAAAACTAAAGAAAAACAAAAAAATTCTCAAAATTACAATGAAAACAAACAAAAAATTAGATTATCTCCAGATCTCTTAACAATTATTTCCAAATCCCATGTCATTGCATCTTATTGCATTGAGATTCTACTTTGTAGTTTCATTCTTTTATTGTGGGAACAAATGAACTCAAAGCTCAGATTGCACAAAACTATGGAGTTAATTCCTGGGAAAAATCATGAAAATCACAGGTACATCTTCCAAATGTAGGTAAGAGCTGGGAGTTCCACCTGAGACCTTTGACTCTCTTTTGTATTTTGCCATTCTTCTACAGAGCTTCTAAGACCTGTATTTCTTGAAAATTGGCCCAGGAGGAGAACAACACCCAAAAAATGACAAACCAAAAATCTGGAAAACTGGCCGCGTCTCCTACCAAGAAGCAGTCCAAGTTCTCATTTCCAATCAGTGATACAAATTCCTTTGGCTGCTCTTAAGTTTCGAGCCTCTCTTCTCACAAAGGGTTGTTTCACAGGAGTTGAAAGAGTAGCAGTCTGTTTATCCAACGCCTCAGCAAAGGGCACCAGCGTCACTCCTTCCACTACACAGCCCTTTCTCTTCAGCATGATTCTGCCTCGAGGCTCTCGACTGGGATTGCTCCCTTTCTGCTTAGTACATAATCAGCAGCAAGGCAGGTACATTACTATCAGTCTCCAGGAATATCATGCTCCTGAAGGTCTGACTTCATTTGTAGGGCTTCTTTACAATGAAGTAATTTTTCTACCTTGAAAGAAAGCCTTGCATATGTTATTCAGTTGGGACAGATTCCAAAGATAAAAATTTGTATTAGATGGGGCCAAATTCTTTCCTATTATGTGGTTAAGGCTGTCCCATGTTCCTGAATTTAGTACAAATGCACGGCATATTTGCTACCCCGTGAGAGATGAATAATTATGATTACTCATGAAAATCACATTAAACCATAGGGAAGTCTGTGTAGAAAACAGGAAAGTGGCTGAGCTTCATTTTGAAATATTTACATGTGCCCAAAGGCTGCAATTGGGATTGATGAGACTTGGAAATTTATAATTCCTAATGAAGACTTCAGATGTTCTTTTTTATCTCAAAAGCTGCTTCAACATAATGATACCTGTAAGACAACCCTTCCCCCTTACCCCCAAATTTCATCTCTAACTTTTATGAATACAGAGCTTTATCCTCTAGCTATAATTAACTTACATGCTTGGACACCTAGTAAGAGCTCTTCATTGCAGTGACAAAATTTATATATGGGTACAAAAAAAAATTGGGGAGAGAGTGCTTTTTTTCCTCATAAGAGACAAAACAGGACTGGTGGGAGAGAAGAGCCACTCAGCAGCAATTACACTAGATTCTCTGAAACGGAAACAATTAACAATCAAGTACGTGCCAAAATGGAGTTATACAAGCACTTTTTATTCTAAAAATAAAGAAAAATAGTGGTAATGATAAATATGCTTTTGCTTTGCCTCTGTCAAGTACTTATTTTTAATTGTGATCACATTTTTCAGAAAACCAGCAGTGACTTATGCTTTCAGGATTAAGATTATTATATACACCCCTTCATAGCTCCTGATTAAATACATGCCTTCCCTTTCTCTTGATTCCTTTGGCTGACAGTAAAATCCACACACAATAATTTTAAAAGATGTGTTATGTGTTTGTTTCAGTTGGAAAATTCATAAAGCTCTTTCTGATCTAACACTGGAGGGACAGTCATTGGGCTCTCATACTTTTGCATGGCACGTTGAAATGCAGTAATTACATGTGGTTCTTTTTTGTTAAATCCAACACTATCCAGATACACAGAATTTACCATGAATGAATATCCTGACCCTAGGCATGACTTCTGGACATGTTGGACTTACCACGCTCAAGCTGTTAAGACAATTTGCATATTCACAGTGACCACTGGCCTAGAACTTGCTGCCAGCAACTCAACAACTGCTAAAACTAGGCTGTGCTGTTGAATGTCCATAAATCAGTAAAGTCGCCAAAAATTCTCTTTTTCTACCCAGATATAATTCATATTTGGAAACAGGACAGGTTGAGGAAATCCTGACTTTGGTAGCTGTAGGCAGTAGGAAGCATAATGACATGGCAGTGTTTGTCTTTCTAAAATCCACACTGTTACAAGGCTGGGACAGTGCACAGCTGTTTAGCACCCAGCCCTCTGTAATGAGCTCCAGGGGTGGCAGGTGATTTTGGGTTGAACAGGCCATTGAGTGTGTGCAACTGATTGCTGAAGCCACAGAAATTGTTTTAGTTATCTATCACCTTGGATAGATATATGAGCCCAAACAAAGACTCAGTTTCAATGGACACTGGGGCATTTATTTCAATATTGATGACTTTGAGGTTATTGTTGGCAATATAATTGTCAGAGGAATTATATTATTACAAAACATATCTTAGAATTTATCTGTATGATGTTCTTCTGAGACAGCTTAAGTCAAGTCTGTATCAAGTATCTTTGTGTTTTTGTACTCCTTCTGAAGAAATATAATCAAAATGAAAGCAGAAGGGTGTAAAACCTAAGTACATGGAAGCATCTTTGCACTTGTAGAGAAATGCAATGATTCTACAGGGTCGAACATGATGATGCAAATCATGTTAGGGAAATGTTAGTGTGATCAAATCAACTTTTTGTTCCTATTAGAGATCAAAATGGCTATTGAAAGACTATGAAACAGCATCTGAGACAGGAAGTGTTCTTTTCTATGAAGGAGGGAATAAATGTCCTAATGTTACAATTATTAAATGTAGATGTCAGCTAATAAAAAATAAACAGTTAAAAAAGCCAAACAAAAAAAAACCCACAAAAAACAAACGAACAAACAATCAAACAAACAAAAAAAAACACCCAAAAAACCAAAAACAACTAAACAAACCTTACAGTCATATCACTTCCTCCAGCTGGAAAGAAATCAGTGCAAACATTCCTCTTTTGTTATACTGTCTAAATGCAACTGATGTACAGTAAACAAAACTGAATTTAGCCAAAGATGAGAAAAAACAAATTCACCCACAAACTCTGGAAATTTTTTGGAGCTCCTATTCAGTCTTTTACATTCCTCTGCTTAGCATCCCTCTTCTCCTGCCCCAACCAATTAAGACGAACACTATATTTCTCCCCTCCTTTTTTGGTCAAAGAATCTTGGCACAACCAGCACAAACAAACTTTGCTAACAGCTTTAAACTTGGAAGGCCCGCTTTTTAAATATTTGCCGCTACATAATTGAAACAGCTGTTTTAATGAGATACCTACTGTCATCATTTTACCCTGGCTGAGCTGGGTGACAACAAAGCAGTAATAACGAATTCAATAATAATTAACTCGGGTCATCTGCTCATCTGTCATGGCTCATCAGCTTTAGGGAGAAAAATCCCAGTGAACTTCTCTCTTTTGTGAGCTTTCCAAAACTCTGCAATAAAATGCTTAGAGAGGACTCTAGGTAGCCCTTCAAAAGTTCTAAGCAAACTGGTAAGTAGGTTAATTAAATTTTATGCATGTTTAAATGCTAATGATTACATTCCTAACATTACAGTGTAATCTGTTATGGAATGATGTCATGCAAGCAGTGGTTTTTAGTGCCTAACACATTTCCATCCTGATGTGGAGTAGCTCTGGATCATTTGTCGGAGGGCAGGAAGTTGACACTGGTGTTTCGGAGCCAGGTTTTACATTTAGATCCTCTCTCTGTCTGTTGAATGTTAAGCAGGGGGAGTTACAGAAAGCCACTGATTTTATGCCTACTGCCACATCACAGAAGGTGATCCAACATACCCATGGCAAGTTTTCTTAGCTGCACAATAAATAAATAAATATAAGAGCAGTTCTGGGGAAATCAGTAAGGATGGCATTCCTCCAAAATTACTCTCTCCCCAAAAGAAAAAATATTTTGCGACTCACCCCGAGGTAGGTTCCTTTCATGATTTTTTCTTTTGCCTTTTCCATGGAGATGAAAATAATTTTTCAGAGATAAAAAGTATTCTCTGAGGAATCAAAGGTATTGGTGTGGGTTTCTTGGGTTTCTTTGTAAAAAGATTTTGTGAGTAAGATATAAATATTTTTGAACATGGAAATTTTTGGTTTTGCTGAAGAAAAAAAGATGGCTCTTGGGTCTTGACAGGTCTTTTTTTAAAAAAAACTTAATTTGTATCAGTTTAAGAATTTTTATTTTTAAAAAGTTATGGAATAGCTGTTGCAAGCTTCTGAGTTCATTTTACCATTCTGCTTTCAGTGAAACCTGACCATGTATGTAATTTAGGAGGTAGGTGTTGGTTGGTTCATAGATAACACTTACCTGTATAGTACAAATTTCAAAAATTATTAAAAAATCCAAGCAAACCCAACTTCAATAATTTCAATGGCACTAGCATATTTGGTGTCATGTCACTAATACTATGACCAATTCCATTTTGAGAAAGGTTTGTTCTGTGCACTGATTTTAAAAAGAAGCAGTAACACACATCAGTTAACATGCCAGAATCCTTCCAACGTGCTGACTGAAATATCAGGAAGGCTTTCAGTCATGCAATGTAACATGAAAGGTGAATTAACAAGTTATTATTACAGGAATCACCACCACATATGTCATCTAGTTAGACATCTAAAATTTCCAAAATCTTTGAATTAATGAGAAAGAGCCTTCTATTCTCACCTCGCTCTCTGGGCATTTTGGCAAAACCTGACATAATTTTCTGCTGAAAAGTAAATATATTCATTTCTCAAGAATAACCATGCAAAATGCCCCATTTATTTCCTAATTTAAAATTATTCCCAGGAATAATTATTAAATAAAAAGAGCAAGATATTTACTTCTGAAAAATGGTAAACAAACCTTCTAGACGAAGAAGATGGTTTGAAAAAGGACTAGCAAACCCTAAATAAAGGTGGGGGAAAATGAATTTTGAAGTCAGTCAATATAAATGCTTTGTTTTGTAAATGAGAAACAAGGTTATATTTACACTACTCAGCTAAAGCACATAAATAGATAAATCACTACTTTGCAGTAGCAGATGTGATGCATATTTCCACAACAAAGGCTTTGAAAATTGACATGATGTCTCCCTGGGCTGGACATTCAGTACAGTATAAATAAAAAATATGCCGTGGGCAAGAGCATCATGTGACCATGATGTGCAGAAAAATATTAAAAACCTAACAGTATACATTTTGAAATGAAATATTTCATTTTCAAATATAAATTGATTACAAAAAGCACTTCGAAGAACTGCAGAACAAAATTTATAATGTAAATATAGACTTTTCTCTAAAGGTATTTTGTTGTCTATTTTACACAAAATATTCACATATACACATATTTTTATTTTCCATTTTCCCCCCATCTTTATACAGTGGGTGGTGACACCATGGAAGAATTGAAGAGAAAGAAAATTATTTTATTCCTGTAATTCAAGATTTGTAGATGGGAGTATACAGTAAATTTTAATTCCTGGATAGAACCCATAGGATCAAATTCTGCTATTTTCAATTTAATTTTTAAAAATGTCTCTTTGGGTAGATAAAATACTTTGCATAAAGTAAAATCTGTTGCAAAATTATCATTAGGTTGACACATTTTGTGGGAATTTATCAGTTTCAATCAAAACTTCTCCAGTTTAAAAAAGGTCTATCTGTCATATAAAGGATGGTGTTAGTGTGTGAAAACACACACCAGAAATTTTTTGCAATGAGCCTCTTCTACTCAATGTCTCCTGTTATGAACAGTTCATGTACGTGACTAAATATTCATGGAGTAGAAGAAAGAAGAACTCAGAAGTTCTTTGGGTAACATATTCCTTGAGGACTCATGGGTCTTAGTCCTTATTCTAAATCTAAGGCAATCACCACATAGCTCAAAGTTGTCATCAAATGTCCGAGCTATATCATATCTTTCTCTTCTTTCCCAAATTAATTTAACAGTTAAACCTAAAATGTTTCAGTTTCAAGTTTCTCTGAAGCAGATGCTATGGTTTCAGGGTTTTTTTACATTGAATATGTACAAACTAATGCACAGCTGACAGACAGTCAAACAGCTATAATCACAGAAGGAGGCAGCTAAAATTCAGAGTAAGAAACATATCATCCAGGAGTCCCTCTAGCTTCTAGAAACATGTTTACCAGTTCAATAGAGATGCAATTTACATTACTAACTGTGTACCAACAGACCCACCATTATCAACAGATAACAAATTACTTCTGCGTGCTTCTGCACTAACTGCTCAGGAGGTGGGCTTTGTTTTGGGAGAGACAGACTCCTTTACATGTCATTTCAGGCAAAAGGAGCAACATGAAGTTCTCCTGACTGAGAGGGGGGTGCAGATCAGAGGCTGGAGGAGGGATCATCCTGTGGGACATTGGGAGCGGGCGGCTGAACTAAGGAGTTAAAAACCATGTATGGAGCCTGACTGAAGTCTAGGTTCTATAGGAAGCCAAAACTCAAGACACATTCAGACCAAACTGAAATAAAGAAGCAGAAATGCCCAGCTTCAAGTCTGTAAACTGTTCATATGGCTCAAAATCAGTGTATTTTACAGAATTCTGCTGACATTTTTCAACCAATGGTGTTATTTGCACTCTGTTTCATTTTTGATAGTTTGTGCTTTTTACTGTATTATGCCAATGACAAGAGATTAAATAATTCTAAGATGTACAGTATGCTCTTATTTTTAGCTTCTCTTTTGTGTGGTCACCATATGAGCAAACAGACCCTATGTCTCAGGACTGACAAATAGAAACCAGAAGTAACTCTCTTCCTCTATCTCTCTTTTAGTCACATTTCTTCTCTGTAGCCATATTCAATGATCCATATTCATCTCTGATTCAATGGGGTTCATTGCCAAACTCCTCAGTCCAATCTTATGGTTTATGGTGTTAAAAGTTTTATAACTCCTAGGGGAGGGTTTGTAAGCTCTATTAAACCTAACCTGCTGACTGGAGTATTCCCACAAAAGTGACATATAGGAAACTCTTGCGTGGATAGTTGAAACAACAACAACAAAAAAAGAGTTAAAGTTTTACATATACACATTTTTAAGAATAGTTTTGACACAAATGCCCAAGTGTTCTAGATGTACTCTTGACTGGAATATTAGGAAGAAAAAAAAATTTCAACCTTACCTCCTCTCAATAGTCTTTTTTTTTCACTGTCTAAAAATCAGTGTTATACTTAATTTATTAAAGAAAAAAAAAGTGTAGGTAGTTTTTGTAAAGGAATTTTCACACTTACAAAAGTAGGCCTGCTAGCACTCATAAAGTTACTCTGCTGAAGAAGCAATTCCACATAGAAGAACACTATGATGTATATAACCTGGGAATTATATTATTTCTAGTTTTAGTAATATTATAAAATTAACTCAGACATCTATATACAGGCCATAAAGCAACAGATATTTGATGAAAAATTAAGTAATAATCAGATAAAGCATTTATAATAATAATTACCACGAAGATCCTTGTTCTTACTTTGTTTATATTTTATTTCTGTTATGATTTTGTGTGCTGTGCTCTGATAAGGATTTTCTCTTCATGGAGCAAGAGAGAATAAAAGTTGTTAATACTCTTATGGAAGACACGGCTGTGTATTAATGAGCTAAAGACAGACAACAACTACAATACTTGCACAGCAGCCAAGTATTCATAAAGTTCACATTAGGAAAGAAAAACATCTGCTTTTCTAAATATGAAATAGAAGTTTACAACTGGATACAATATTCCCACTGGTCTTCTAAAGGAAGACAATCATGTTCTGTACTTGCATCTGTATGTAATTATTTCAGCACTACTGTGAAGGTAGTGCACATCTTCCCTTGTAACAAAGTGACAACTGCAGAAATTTTAACTAGATTGGGGAAAGTATAAACAAACGAAATTTTGACTGTAGTTATAGTGGTGTAGTTTCCTATGTCCAAATTTAAGACATTTCTCATGTGAAAGCATTTTCTCAGGTAGTGCTTAAACTAAGTACATCCTGTTTTCCATGGCTTTTTCATGGCTTCCATGCAGATGCTGAGGGCAGTTTACATTTAAACAACTCAGAGCATGAAGACAGCACTACACAGAAACTCCTCATTCATGTTCAAAACTGATTCATTTCTTGAGAGCTTACAATTTCCCTATTCCAGAGGATGCAGAATTGATTTCTATAGCTCTAGAGGCAGAAGTCAATCTGTTTCATACTGCATTTAATAATTTCTAAAATCCACATTCTTCTGCTCAAATTTTGGTTCATTTCCAGATAGCCAAGAGAAATTTTGACAAAGCTTGAACTATTTTCATTTTGATGAAGGAAGAACTTCTCAAGTCACAAATGTTCACTTTTATTCTCAAACACACTTTCAGACTTTTCTAAACCTCAGGAACTGTAGGGGTGTTTCTTTGAGAACAGACTTAGTTCTCTGTAGCAATATAGGTAGAGAACAAGCCCAGTGTGGCATGTACACCTCATGCAGAATCCAAGAGCCAGTGGTGCTGTAAAGTGCTATGAGCCCATGAAGGCCATGGTCCTCAGCCTTATCTCATCATCACAGCCTTTGGCTCTTACTAAACTTTTTTCTTCTTTCCTGAAGACTGGAAAGAAATTTCTATCCAATATTCATACATAAAGTTATTCTATGTATAAAGAAAAAAATCCAAAGCACATTTAAATCAATGTGAAACTTTTCAACCAACAGCAATCCCTGTTTCGTGGTCTGGGTGGGAAAAGTGTAGAAGTATTTTCAAGTGTCAGGCACAATTTCCCTTTCTTTAATATACCAAGTGCATAAACAATTAAACCCTTTCCTGTTAAAATGAACAAAAAGATCAATTTGTAACACAATTCCTGGGGTTTTATATTCCAAAATTTATTTTATTTACAAAACAAGAAATCCTATTTCTGTTAAGCTAGGTGAGACAACTTCAAACTTGGAAATAGACTCTGCAATATTCTAGATATCGAAGCATCTATATTTGTTTTATATCTTATTTATCTATGTGACATAGATTTTGTTATTTTGTCACAACTATGTCACAATAAGAACTGCCATGAATGCAGTTATTTTTTGTAACTGAAAATCATTAGGACAGATGAAACACAATACTGAGCAAATGCCTTCATTGTTGTTGTTGTTGTTGTTGTTTTTATTTTTTTTCCTTTAGACTAACTGAGGTTTTAATCAGCTTGTTGGAAAAGAATTTAATATTTGATAAATTTCAAGAAATACACTTTGCGGAGTTGTTTAATTCTTAATTTACATTCAAGTACCGAGTCTTAAAAAGGCATTTAATATGTTAAGAGAAAACTGCTATTTGCAGTAGTACGAATAAATATTATATGTTAATATTAAGGACTTTAAATCATATTTCCAAGTCTCATTAAACATAATAAGAAATGTTGTATATCATGGCTCTGGAAAAGGAGTTGTTGCTTGACATTTGTGACCTAGAGATAAGGGGTCGGAGAGAGAGAAACAAAGAGAAGGAAGGTCCTTGAAAGGTCCTTCACCTTGTAACACTGACCATAACTGAAAGAGTAATGAGTTCACTTCCCCCTCTAGGGAAGCCTTCTGTTGCTGGTGTACTATATCACCAGTTGTTCCATGTTCAAATACTCAGTTCTATGTAAATTGAATAATTCAAGGAGAAAGACAAATGCTTTCTGCAAGAAGTTAAAGAGTTAACTCTGCCTCAGTTGAACAGTCTTACCTACATTTTGATTCTCTCTCACATGTGATGAGCAACAACATGATTAAATTCATTACTAAAATGTGTTCAATACAATTTGGCAATCCATTCCTGTCCAGTCAGTGCATTTATGCCCATAATTAATTTCAATGAGATTTGTCTCACTGAAAATAAGTGAGCCTGTTCATACTATATGCTTTACATTGAGGTCTGACAGACAGATTTGCAAAGGTACTTAGAAGCTGAAAAAGCCAAGAGATATGGCCAACTATAACTAGCTACATGACACAGGTGAAATGCAAAAATGGTCCCACCAATGGATGAAGCTGATCATAAAAAAAAAAGGTAAATGCAGAAATAATGGGATAATCAATGATTATTTGGCTGCATACTTTAATTAGGATCGCACATATCTGGGTATCAAGAGTATGAGCTGAAGTTATCCACAAAAAAATCCCACTTTCTTGCTATCTCCCAGCAACTTGCATGCCATGAGCCCTGCCTTTATGGAAAACGCCAAGAGTAAAGGTTAGTAAAATTCAGGCTACAAGACTGACAGAAATACCTGAAGAGACGCGGAAGCATTGCATCTTTTATATCTATCTATCTATCTATCTATCTATCTGAGTCACATCATGCCACCACAAATGTTCTCAAGAAACCAGTCTTGCTCTAGTGCTAATCCAAATATAAATAATCTGTTACTAAGAGATTCTTAGTAATGCCTGTATTTTATATGCAATAAATGTAGAAATTCTGTCCTGCTGAAGACCAGTGTTTTGTTATAGTAGCAAAGGCAGAATGCTTTGCTTTTGTTTCAAATTGTAATTTCACATACAATCTGCTTGTAATAATATGAAATTTGCAAGGTATGCTTTTAAAAGAAGTAAAGCTCATAACTAATGGCTATCTGTGCAACTATAATCCAGCTTCCTTGCATGTGTGAGAACTTAGTGCATCCATCAATTGTTCTTTCTTCTGGGCCTTGGCCTTCTGAATCAGGGGGAATGTGAAGGCAAAGGTTATCTTCTCACTTTTGGTATTTCTTCATGAAAGACTAGCTCTTATGAGTAAACTGAGTACTACCATATAGGACTAGACTCATTTACTGCTGTGGTTTCCACATGATACAAGCCAAGTCCCCTGAAGTACATATTAAGAGAAGCACATTACTTCAGAGCACATTACTCAGGATTGTGTTCAGACAGCTTTTGAATATCTCCAGTGAGGGAGACTCCACAGCCTCTCTGGACAATCTGTTCCAGTTCTCAGTCACTCCCATAGTAAAGTTCTTCCTCATGTTCAGGGGGACCTTCCTGTGCATCAGTTTCTGTTCATTGCCTCTTGTCCCATTGCTTGGCACCACTGAGAAGAGCCTGGTTCTGTCCTCTTGACACCCTCCCTTCAGATCCTTATACATATTGATGAGGCTCCTCTCAGTTGTCTCTTCTCAAGGCTGAAGAGGACCAGCTCCCTCAGCCTTCCCTCATAACAGAGATGCTCCAGCCCCTTAATTATCTTCATAGCCCTCCAATGGTCTCATTCCAGGAGGTTCATGTCTCGCACTGAGGAGCCCAGAACCATTAACAGTGGTCCAGGTGAGACCTCACCAGAACTTATTCTTAAATATCAAAATGCAGATTATTTTTTTCTTGTAGCTGTTCAGACATTGAACATTTAATTCTGAACTGCCATGAGATACATTTAGTGCATTTCAAGAAGTTGCATGGATGAGGGTTTAAGGCAATATAAAGTAAAAAAGACCATTTTTAAACCAGCTTGTGTTTTTGTGTTCCCAAAAAAGACTATTTTTGGATCAACCTACCTGCCTAGAGAACAGGTAATGATGAGCTACATCCAGTCTAGCTCCAGAACCAGAAGTAATATAGTTACACTGATTCACAACTGTATCAGAGAAAAGTAGCCTTGCATAAGAAAATTGCAGCTTAATTCAACCTGAGTACCATCTTAACATAGGGAAAATGCTTCTGGGATCTCAAACAGTGTCTCTGTCATGGTACCAGACTATGTATGTAGTGTCACCAATTTAAAACTTGCTGATGGCTAGGAATTTTTGACGCAGCCAGATGAAATTATTTTTTCCTGATTTCACCCAGAAAAATAAATATGTAAGGGAGCTGAACTTAAGTGTCTTCTTATTTTTCAGGAAAGTTCTAGTGATTTAGTGAATAAGCCAATGCAACACTATGTCCTAAGTTACAGAAGAAATATGCATGTGCTAGATTTCTTTTCTAGTAGGAAAGTCATATAGGATGAATTACAACATTCATTTCAAACCCACCAATAGCAAAATCAGGACTGTAGCTGTAGGTAATAAATTTGTGCTTATTCCTGAGAGCATACAACTGATAATTAAAAGCAGAGCTAGTGATGTAACTGGAAGGTGTTTGGCTAAAACTATAATATTTTTTGAGATATTTCAGCTTCCAGTTTTTCCTAGCATGGCTGAGAAGAAAATGAAGATAACTCTAAACCTTAAAAAGCACCACAATGTACTTAGAACAACTCAGTTGCTAAATACAGTGTGAAATAATATGAAATATTAACATAGAATACAAGATACTATTGCCCATAATATAGGTAATGACTACTATGAGTGAGAAAAGAGTCTTCTGGTGTGTAAGACTTTCTCAGATTTCAGTATTTTGTCATGCCCACACTGGATAAGAAATTGAATTCTCAAAAATAGGTCATGAGAAAAAATCTGCTACAGATTATAGCAAACTTGCGTATTTTTTCCAATAATTTTCAAATATTTCACTATAATTTTGACCATTTAAAGATGTATTTTAGTGGACTTTCCATGTGAAAATGGGTAGTTTATATTTTCAAAAGTGACAGAAGGAAATGATATTAATAATTTCAAAGCTTTCCTTCTCATAGTAATAGATATATATTTGTTTGTTTAATTTTACCTTTTTTTTTTTTTTTTTAATTATACCAAGACTTTCCAGAAAGAAGTTTTGGATTTGAAGAATGAATGCTTTTCAACACCACCACCAATATACTCTGGTTATTTGAAAAATAAAATCTGATTTTTTTTCTACGACTAACCGTGGAGCTAGTGAAGAGAGGAGGGAGAGCAGGGGGATGAGGTGTCTATCATCTTTGCCTTCAATGGTGGATCTTAATCTTTGTATAACACTGGGCATCAGCTGTAAGATATATGTATTAATCACCTTATTCATATAGCTGTTTTCTTTTATTATACCTCTAAAGGAAATTAAATGAATTTGACCTGTTTCAGCACTTACAGCTGTGTTCTTGAAATTTTATTGCGAGTTCCAAAGTTCAAAAAGGTTATCTTTTGTTTCAGGTGTTTGATTTGTTCTGTTTGTAGACAGAGACACCAGCAAATTTTTCTAAAAGAAAGTTTTAAATTTGTTATTATTTTATGAGTTCTACAACCATTTTTTGTATATCTACATTTGTTATCTGTTGGTGAAAATTGCATTTTCACCAACAGATAACAAGTTCAGTTTGAAAAGTAAACTCCTTTTAACTTCAACCTAATATTTCCAAAACCAAAAAGGGAAATGTATTTGTTTTCTCAGGTTTGATGATAATCTAGTGGAAAGGAAATTTGGAGTTAGAATCTCTGGCGTTACCAGCTCTGTACATAAATTAATGAAGAGAACAAAGAAGATATGAACTAATCTCACTTCACAGCCTAGCATGTAATCATCATGGAGATGTTCTTATTTGTACTTATAATAAAACAGATAGTGACAATGCAAATTCCTTAAAGGAAAATGAAACCTTCTCCATATTCTGTTAGCATTTTTGTAGTTTTCCTCCTTTCAGAATGGTCCGTGGTAAACAATCAGAAAATGAGTAAAGACAATGCCTAAATTTCATGCATACTTGCATAGACCAAAGACATTATCATTGTGATACAGAATGGGATTGGAAAAATATGCAGCCCTTGGAAATGGATTAAATGCACATACATTTTGTAATGAGTGACTGTAATGAAAGTCAAACGAATTATAATAAAATATAGAGTTTTAAAAAAGAAAACTACTCAATGCATAATGTTGCTAAGGAAACATTTAACAGTTTTTCACTCTACGCTATTGTCAAAGTAAATAACTACCAAAGACAAACTTACAAAGTGGTTTTAACTCTAATGTGATGCAGAAAGTCAGTCATTTAATTTGTTAATTAGTATTATGCCAGAAACTATCTATTCAATATGAAGCAAATATGTTTACAATCTTATCTGCCATCTGTTTAATAGATGGGAGAATACTTAGAGCTGAGATTCTCAAAGAGGGCTGTTGAAATTTGTTCTACAATTAGTGGAGCAGATTTTTTAATTCTAAAGGATTTTTTCATGCTCAGGGAGCACCTCTATGAAGGAAACTGCATCACAATGCTGCCATTCAAGATTAGTGATTCCTTATAGCTGCTGCTAGCAGATGCTTCCAAAATGCAGAAGTAAATATATATTTTAAGATAGATAGATAGATAGATATATTTTAAAAAAGAAAAGAAATGCATCATTAGATCCAGAAAATTAAAGTAGGTTTTGTGAGAAGGTTTCTAAGACCAATTTTCATGGCAGCACAATATATAGGTCTGAGTACTTACAGCACTCCATCTCTTTCTGTAATCAGCAGTTTTGCAAGCTTTCTTACAAGGAAGCCCACAATTATGCAGTACACTAGCCATTAAAGTGAATTCTCAAGGTGCTTTTTAAACTACATATTAAGAATGGATATTAAATCATTATTCGGGAAGTGCATGAAAATTAGAGCTTAGATAATAAAGTATTTTTCCTAGGATTACAACTTCTTTATTTGCCCTGTTTTAATGTATTTTGGTTTCGAGGAAGGCTGTATTATTGTCTAACACTAATGAATATTATTATCATTTTTTATTAGGAGATAAATTTAGCCCAGACAGAAAGCTTTTCCTTTTCCAAAAATTAAAAATCTGGGGTTTTTTTAAATATCAAAAATAAGAGAGTTGATTAAAATCTTAACATTGATTTTTAAACACAGGTTTTGTAACTTTTATAATTTTCATTTTAATGTTAACAATTTGACAGGACTGAGTATGAATGAAGGATCTATTTGATACCAAAGGTGAGAGAAATATTTTTAATGTGATCTAAACTAACCATGATCCAAGGATTTTCATACCTCACAGCAAACTTGAAACCAGGTAAATTTTCTGAGAGGGTATAAGACAGTTGTAAATGAATTTCATAATGAAGCTGAACATTTTTACATTTCTTAGAATTTTTCAATTTATAAATGACTATTTTTAAGTGCATGATATTTATAAGTGACTATTTGTAAGCGCAAAATATTTATAGCTGCATAAATAAAATGCAGTGATTACAATGTAGTAAAACAAAATGATTAAAATTTTCAAAGCAAAGATGTGCTTCTTACCAGAATGGAGAATGTTTTCAAAAAGCATTCTTGTTTCTGTTTTGTTTTTCATAGAAGTGATTTTGCTAATTTTCTTTATCTACCTACCGAAAGTGATAAACTTGCCATACAGGATTTATTTACACTAACTTGTGTACATCTTAGTTTCCCAAAACATTTGTAAGTTTTTTTGCGTTCATGTTTCAACAGGTGAGATGGTACCGCAAAGAACTGCGAAGATTTTTTTAGTTTACTGTCTTCTGTAGGACAGCAGCACTTGAGATCTGAGCCTTAAGTCTCAGCTTTGCGTACCTCATGGTACTGCCACACTGAAGAAGTGTAGTGTAGCGGTATGTTTCTGTCAAATGGAAATATTCCTCTTCACTTTTAGGCAGCAGGTTAGAGCATTTGCCTTAAAACTGATCTCTGCCCCACTTCCCCTGGCCCCTGAGATAATAATAATTCACTGTGGAGAAATTTGCAGCATAGCATCAGTTTCAAAAGAGCATTCTGAATTTTAAAGCCATTATCAGTTTTTACATGGGTGTTGTACAGAATTGTAAAGAACTGACTTTTTAAGCTGCATATCCTGAAGCAGCTTGATGAGGATGAGAGAAGGAGCGAAGCTTTTCTGAGCCCTGGGACCCCCCTATGTAAACAACGTCCTTTGTAGCATGCCCAACTTATTCTCTTGACATTTTTTGTGATACCCTTATGCGATGAAAGAAGAATTGGGTGGGGGGATCTAGCTAGTTTAGCGTAACAGGATTTAGACCCTTGTGCCTCCACAGTGGTGAATGTTTAGCCTCAAGAATATCTGCAGCTGCTAAATATATTTATAGAAAACGAAACAACAGCAACTGGTTAGGTCAGGAACTCGGCATCTGTGATTTGGCTGCAAAGACTGTACTATGTACACCCCATCCGTTCTACTTCTCCTCCCTTACCCTTCTCCCCACAAAATTAATTGCATTTCTAGCTAACAAGGTTTAGTTACAGAGGCACCTGACTCCTTCAAACCTTTTGGACACAATACAAAAGTCCAGTAGTAGACATTACAGGATTAAATCCATTGTAACATTCTAAAAATCAATTCATCTGTTCCTAATAGTGTTTCAATAGTATCCTAGTAACCTTTTCGGTGAAGCTTCATATGGTCTGTATTTGCAAACACTATTAAAAAAGGCCTTCTTGCATTCAAAAAAAAAAGAGCTAAATCTCTTCACAGAGCTGCTGGAGAGGTGCAGACTCCAATGTGGGCAAGTGTATTTGCCAACATGCCATATGGGAACCATGGTTGGGACTTTTTTTTTCCTAGAATAATTAAAT
Source organism: Manacus vitellinus (assembly GCF_001715985.3). NCBI lineage: Eukaryota > Metazoa > Chordata > Aves > Passeriformes > Pipridae > Manacus > Manacus vitellinus. The sequence continues at coordinate 3,561,210 of NW_021940651.1, forward strand.
GTTGATGGCAGAGTTCAAATGGATCATTAAAATTCAAAAGTGTAAGAAACAGATTTTTTCTTATGTTGCTGAACGCTCCAGAGGGCTGAATAGCTAGCAGAAGTGAGGCAGGCTGCAGCAGTGATCAGCGTGTGCTGTGATGGTACTAATTTGATCATAATATAGTCATCTCTGAAGATTACAGCTATTCAATTAAATATTCTAATTAACCTGAAGTATTAGGCAAATGATACTAATTACAAATATTCTCCTGAGATTCACAGCAATGAAAATCCCACTTGCAACTGATACTTCTAGCCAATGTTTCGTAACACAATGTCCTATATCATAGGCTTTCAGAATATTAAAATGCAGTTAATTTGCCTAAACCTCATTTGTTTAATGGCATTAGCATTTTGTTTGAAATTGTAATAAACGTACATCCCGCTTTCAAGTAAAATTTAAAATGAGTGTACTCTTGGGGTAACTTAAGATTCCTGTTTACAGACCTAGCACTTTATTCAGTAAGCGGAACAGTTTGAGCTTAACTTTCAGCCATTAAACATATTGAAATTGTTTAAAAATGCTAATAATTTGTCTTTTCAAATAAGAAAAAAAAAGGATATTTTGCAGTAAAATTTCATGATGTTACCCATGTGACCAGTTTCCTACTGTGAGGGCCCCAGTGCTTGAACTTGCCTTGTAGTTTTTTAGTAGAATGTTTGTCTTTTGTAGGTTGTTGGTTTCTGTTTGTTTTTTTAACTCCCTTTCCAGACAAAGCCTTCTTTTTTCATTTTCTGCCTTTCCCTCTGTGCTCCCTTTCACACTGCATGTGGACTTCAGGTCGGGGGTTCAGTGGCTTTTGGGGGCTCTGATTCCTGCATGGTGCTCCTGCACACCTTGCACTCAAGGGCTCCTCTCAAGTCATTTGCAAGGACAGCCCAGCTGCTTTACTTATTACTGCACTGAGAACATAACCTGGTTTTCTATATGAATTGGGCAGAATGTGACTTTGAAAATACAGCACAAGGCAGATCACTCGGTTAAAAAAAAACACGAAAACCCCAGGGGCTCCTGACCACCTTTCTAGGTGAGTTTTGTTTGTTCGTTTATTTGTTTGTTTTGTCATGGCATGAACGGGGAAGACAGACATTTCACACCAACATAAGTGGCTGCTTAAAATATGATCAGTGTCAAGCAGTTATAGAAACAGAACAGGTAGCAGGTTTCAAGTGCTGTTTATGAGCCTCTTCTATGCCCATCACCTTGGTAGAGGGTTAAAGGCACAGGAATGCCTCTGTGTTTCCACATGTTGCCTGTTGATTCTCTATGCATATAGCCTTTAAAGTAAAGAGATCAGCAAAAGCCCTTCCCAGTTTTAGTGTAATTATATTATATTATATTATATTATCATGTTATCATATCAATACTGTTGCAAAGCTTTATAACAGTTTAACTGATATGGCTCATGTCTTCCTGTGAATATATTCCTCTTCCTGAGATCCTTGGGTACTTGTCTGAAAGACAATAAAAATACTAATCAAGTACCTGATACCTCAACCAGTGAGGGGTTGCTAAGGGCTAAAAACAAACAACCAAACAAAAAGATTTTCAGAATTTCAGATGTAAATATATCATACTATCAAAGTGCAGCAGTACAAAAAAGCTAAAGCAAATACAGCATGAGTGACTGTAATTTTCATGTTGTAATCAGACAAAGTATAGTTTGGTATTTTTATTGGAAGCACTGGAAGAATTTATGGCAAAGCAGACCTTTCCCTGACAGCTTCCAAAATATAAAGAAATGCAAATATTGCATTTCTTCAGATCTCATGAAATTTAAAACAATTTGCATCTGAAACACACTGAAATCATTGGACCTAAACTTGGAGAAGAGGGAGACTGCAGAGATGGCATCATGCTGCCATATGACCTTTCACAGAGCAGGAAGGAGACACAAGGGAGTATGTAGTAAACTCAAGATAAAAGAAAATCCTGGGCAGACTATGTACAGCCCTTGAGAGACATGTAAGGACGGGGGGTTTTGTTTGGTTGCTCGATTTTGGTGCTTTTCTTTGGTTGCTTACTTTTAACCCTTTCATAGTTCTTTTTCCTTTAGGGTTTGTTACAGCTTTTTGAAATGATTAAATGTCCCTCACTTTTCTCCCTGATTTAAGTATAGGGTTTATAATACCTTATTCTGACTTGGAATCAGCTGAAATCTGTATTTAGGAGTATACTGGACTGAGCTTAAGAAAGTTTTGGAGAAGCATACAGAGGTCTAGAAAAAACCAGACAAGATACAAGGAAAGTAATATGCTTTCATCTGCTCCCATTTCGTTGCGTGCTGTGGAGGACCAGACACATCCACTGACATGGAATAGCGGCAAAGGGAAGGGTGCGACTCACGTGGGGTGAAGCATCTGAGTACCATCACTGAGCCTGCTCAAACAGGTCAGAGAATTTAAATGAAAATGAGAGGCCAGAGCAAAGACTGCAGGAAAGGTGTTTTCGTGGTCCAGATCCCCAATTCTGCTGTCATTCTGAGACCTCATTTAAATTCCCAGAAAAACTGTGAGATGAATAAAACCAAACAAGCGAACACAACAAGGCAACCAGCAAGGGCAAACTAAGGAGGAAAAAAAAGAAAAAAACACTAGGGAAGAAAGGCAACAAAAGCAGGGAAAGAGGGAGAGGAGCTGCAGAGCGTACATGTATATCTTGTATAAAGTCCTGCAGAAAGTAGCTGAAGCTCTCTAGAGAATCAATAAATTGCTATGAAGAAATAAACACATCCCATTGCTGTATTAGCTCTTGAATGAAGTGGCTATGAATAAAATACTGTATACATATATGTTGTAAATGAGAATGTTTTCATATTTATCTGTAGAGTAAGTGACAAAAATAACACAATCTTTTCTTATTCAGGGAGTTAATGCAGGGATCTATAGGTTCATTCTTGTGGGGCAGTGAATCTACTAGAGTGATTTACTTTTATAAAAGAAATGAATACACTGATGTAATAAAATTGTCATGTACTTTGTTGATCTCCTTGCTGCAGAGCAAGTGAGGAGGAACTGAAATGCGTATGAAATTAATATAAAGGAATAATATATGCACAAGAGTTGATATTACAGTGTGAGGTACATGTTTACAAAGCAAATAAATACAGTGAAGTGATCCACTTTCATAAGGGGAGGACATTTAAAAGAATAATTTCCACATCTACAGAACTGAGAAGCGTGATAGGTCCTGCTTTGTAAAGTAGAGAACCTGAAGCAGTGCAGAAAGTGCAATAGCAGGAAACCTAATTGTATTATTAATTTTTGCTGACCACAAATATTACACAGCAAAGATGTGCCTGTATGAGCTTGGTGGAATGGCTGTCAGGGAAAGAAATGACAATGATAGAAAAATGAAGGGCTGGCTCAGCATGAAAGGGACATGAAGCAAACTCAGGCTGCTCCATGGAACTCCACAGCATTTGAGCCATTACTAGTAAAGGTCATCACAATGATTTCCTCTGTCCAGCTGGTGCAGATGTTGGGTTTTGCCCCATATCATCCACTGGATAACCAAAAATAAATATTCACTGTGAAAATGCATGGGTGATAAGAGTTATAATGAAGGCGGGATCTCAGACTGATTAAAACTGAGTCAATCTGGGAACTTGTAGGTTTTCTACATATAGCCAAAGTCCTGCTTAAATCAGTGACCTCCATGATTAAGCCCTATTATCAGACTGACTGTATGTTAAGTCAGTCTATAACAGTTGTTCTAAGGCAAGCAATACCATAAAGGTAAAAGCCAGTTCTATACAAATGCCTCAGCAATAAGCTTGAATTCTTCATTTGACATAGAATTTTACTGTGTGGTAGGGGGGCAGATATTAATGCCTGTACTATGCAGAAAGTTGGGCCATTGGATGTAATGGTCTGCTTTAGCTTGGTGCTCAAGCTGGACCCAATCCTTTCTCACTTCCAGTCAGGGATGGATTTGGGGTAAAATATATGGGATGAAAAAGATCTCTGTCTCTGAAACACCAATCTCTGTCTTCATTCCCATCAATCCTTTCTAAGGAATTGAAGGTAACCCCCAAATGCCTCCACTCTCGTCATGTCTGGTTTTGTTGACTCAAAACAGGATATTAAGTAATGTGCCTGTCTGCCAAATTCTAGATGTGAAAGCTCATAGACAGCAGGACCAAGAAAGGGCAGAGCTTGATGCCTCTAACCTGCAGACTCAGCCTAATAAGGGACATGGAGAAGTCTTCAAAAAGGCCTGGAGTTTCTTCTTTTAGAGGTGGCCAGACTCTACATTTAGTGGCTTTGGGGGTCCACCTTGAATTTAGCCTCTGAGTAGATAAATTGGAGGAATCTTTAAATGGCAATCCTGATGATAATCCCTTTTAAATTGTCCCAAGATCATCATCCCATCATCCATGAACAGAGACTGGAGAAGTAGTCAGTCTATTTTGCCCTTTATTTCTTCACATTGTGATGTAGGCAGGTTCCCCAACACTTTCCTTTTCATTAAAACCTCATATGTTCATTGCTGAAAGACATTGCTTTAGACTTCCTGAGCTCATTCTGGGTGCTCAGACAAGGATTCTGTACACCTCCCAAGGGTAGCTATCCTTTCTTCTATCCTCTGTGCACTTCATTTTTGTGTCTGAATTTGATCAGAAGTTCTTTGTTCATCCAGTCAGACCTGGTATTTTTGTCCAACTTATTCGTTGGGATGGAAATCTCTTGAACTTGGAGGAGCAGATCCTTGAATGCTAACCAACTTTCTTGGGCCCCTCTTCCCTCCAGAGCCTTACCCCATGGGACTATTCTAAGAATATTTTTGAAGAGGCCAAAGACTACTCTGTTGATGTCCAGGGTTGTACCTTCCTCCTCCTCCCTGCCTTCAGGTTCTTGGACTACATCATCTCATGGTCACTGCAGCCGAGGCCACCTTTGACCTTCACATCCTTAATGAGCCCCTCCTTTCTGGTAAGTAAGAGGTCCAGCAGAGCAACTGAGCAACTGTCCCCTTTGGCTCCTCTAATCACTTGGAGGAGGAAGTTATAATGGGTGCAATCCAGGACCCTCACAGGTCGCTTCTGTTTTCCTTTATTGTCCCTTCAGCAGATATCAGAGTGATGGAAGTCATTCATGAGAACCAGGGCCTGTGAACATGAGATTGCTCTTATCTGTCTGTAGATGGACTGATCTACTCATTCTTCCTGATCGGGTGTGTTAAAGAATCCATTCAGTGCAGGTATCTCAGTGTGCAGCTGCAGTGCGAGCTGCAGGTTGAGCTCTAGTGGGGGCAGGATCCTGAGCCCAAGCCCGAGCCCAAGACAAGAGGCCATGAACTGCTGATCCTTTGTATAACAGGGGGTCTGAAGACCCATGGTACCAGCCAGGGGATTGGACACAGACACAGCAGTAACAGATAGCAGACACCCACTATAATGTCACATTGATCTGTTCTCTCTTTAATCCTGACATATAAACTCTCAGTTGTCTTCTATCCCCAGATGGAGATCCATGCACTCCAGCTGGTCTCTCACCTAAAGGGAGGAGACTCCTCCTCATAGAATAGTTTGGGTTGGAAGGGACCTTAAATCTCATCTAATTCCAAGCCCCCTGTCACCTTCCACGAGACCACATTGCTCAAACCCTGATCCAACTGGACTTTCCCATTTTCCCATCCTGAATCCTGTCTTCCCTCAAGAGCCTGTATGCCCCTCATAGCAACTCTACAGTCATGGGAGCCAACCCACCACATCCCTGTTATTCCCAAAGGATTATGGCACTGCCACTGCACAAAGGTCTCTAATTCATTGTGTGTATTCCCCATACTGCATACATTAATGTACAGTTTTCCTCTTCAGAATTCAGATACAAAAGAGACATAGGAGATGTCTAGAGGATGCTTGATATCAATAGATAGTCCAAATAAAAGGGCAAAGATCAGCATAGAAATTGCAATATAGTAAAGCTCTGTGTTTTTTAAGTAAAATGTTACAAGGCATGAAAAGGGATTTCACTAAATGGGAATGTGTGGCTCTAAAATTCCGTACCTTTGTAAGAGGCCAAACTAAACTACAGTTGATCTCTCTAGCCCACCCTACATATGAATCTGCTATGCCCACCCTACATCTTTGTCTCTGCTAAGTCTTTTGAGGACATCTGTGTTGTGTGATGAGTAAATAAATGAGGTCTTTCCTTGTTCTATAAATTTGGTATGATTTAGTGCTCTGAATTGGTACTGTAATGTGGATAAATGCAATTGTTCAGAGGGGCAAACCTAGAAAGCTGTGCCACAGATATTGTTGGCAGTGTTATAATTCTCACAAAAAAATAAAAAACTAGCTTGTCCTTTCTCCTGACATTATGGCCTGCACAGAGAAACAAAGCTATGGAAAGATTTTCCTGGGGCATTGAGTCAAGTTTGTACACATCGTGGAAAACCATTTCATAGAACGCTGTTTATGCCGATATAGGCTTTATACTTGTATGCCCTTGGTATATTGCATGCCCTGCCCCTGTTGGAAGACTGTTAGGGAACAGTGACCCAAAGTATCTTCAGTAGTTGTCAGAGACCAATCCAGATTACATATTTGAGATGACAGTTTTAGTTTAGATATCAGATTACATCTAGCAGGTGCTTAGCCTGGGGGATCCAAAGGCACGATAAACCCTTTCACAAATTCTGGATTCTGTTTTAAACTCCTTTCTCAAATTTTGGAGCAGCCTAAAGTAGGATTATGGGCAGCCACCCATCTCTTGGTAAATGCAGGCTGGGGTTAGATGAGTGTTTTTTGGAATACTTTCATTGTGTTGTTAGGAGGAATTGCTTGTCAAGACATCAACTCCTAAAAGAAATGAGATATTCCTGATAACTTTACTTGATTCTCGAACATGTGAAATATTAATGGGAATCACTCTGGACAGTACTTTAATCCTTTACCTGCAAATAGCTGCAGTTTTATTAGTTTTATTTTCAACTTTATCTAAATTCCCCTAAAATTTCAAATTCCCTTTTTTCAAATGATCTCTGATGCCACTCCAGTGACCAGCAGGAGTTACTATCATAACTTTGCTTCCTAGACTGGCAGTGTTTTGCCAACCAGGCCAGCCAAATTTTTGCCTCTGATGATTCTTGGCAGTGAATTATCACTCTGTAGGGTCACAAAACTAGCACATGCATAACTAAATTTGTCTAAGGGAAAAATACAACATTCAAATAACACTTTTAACCCAGATATCATGAATTTTTAATATTATCACACTGCTTGCAGCTTCCAAACACCTGCTACAGCCAGGAATTCAGGGATTTTTACCCAAAGTGAACTAGACCTCTATATTTCATTTTACTGCTAACATATGCACTCTTAAAATGTTTATATGCGATTCATAAAGAGTACATTCATTCCATTGTGCATACAGGCACATATGAATTTGGGTGCATGTAATATAAATTGCAGGTGCTTGTTCGTGTGTCTGTGTGCACGTGACTTCAGCTGTGTACCTCCATCACAGTAATTTAAGGCTATGTGTCTTTTCTCTAGAAAAGCAAACAGTATAAATCACCTATTACCTATCTGGATACTCACATCTAGCAGAGGGCCTACAATTATGCAACTATTTTAAAAGCAGCCCCCACTCCTCTAAAATAACAATTGTGCAACTGATGGAAGGAAAATAATTCTACTCAGAATAAAATCAGTAGGAAATCAGGCAAGTGTGAACGGCTGCAAAGTAACTATTTTGTTACATCTTTTTATGACATAATTATATTGATCTGAAAGACACTCATCCAGAACCACAACCTTTTATACCCGAAGAAAAAAAACTGTATAATCTTTTCAATCACTTGATATTCATGGTCTTACTCAAAGGTCTCTGAATATGTCATGTGTGTAATACCAATGCAAAATTTGGCACTATAGTCACTACCAGCAATATGTTTCAATAAGGTAATTTTCTTGCTGCCTAAGAACATCAGCAGGGTGCAATCCTGAACAAAAACAGACTATGACATCTTATTCAAGCATACCTCTGGAGGACAAAACTATACTTTATTAAAGGAAAATGGGATTTCAGGATTGTTTTGACAAGCGGTAAAAGCGCGTACCTCACTTTACATACAGTAGAGAGTTTTGAATTCAAAGTGCTTGTGTAGCTATCATTAACTAAAGGCTGGAAGAAAAATACTGCCATTCTCACTGGGTTACGCAAACATACAAATGAAGCCTTACAATCTATATTGTATGTATTTTTGTAGTGGGCTACACAGTATGAAACTAAGATGTAAAATATCATTTTCCTTCTCTTATCTGTAAAGCAATCCTTTTGTGTACTTAAGAAGGAAGCACATATGTTTATTCTTTGTACAGTTAGCATATAGATCCTTTCTAATATTAGATATGAGCATTCATTTCCACCAAGGATGTTTGGTTTTCTATTTTGTTTTTATATTTCACATTAAAACCTCCTTTTTTCTGTGTAATCTACCACCTCCACAAGTTGTTATGATGGTGGAGCATATTTTCTAAGCGAAGAAGAAACAGTCTAAATGATGCTTAAGAAAAAAAAAATCATAAATTAATACACTTTTAGTGTTGGATTCTCCTTAAAATATTAAGATACCAGGTCAAATACTAAATAGTGCTGAACATGTCTCTTGTGAGACACTAAGTATGTGGTGGTGAGAGATCATACAATAATAGATTTTTGTGACTGATTTCAGTAGGAATAGAATCAGCTCTTATGACCATCTGCCTTTCTCTAGGGTCATTTCCAGGTTTACACTCTGAAGTGGTCAGTGACCATATGTAAAATCTGTTCTTAAATGTGAAAAACACTGATATAGTACTTTGTGTATTATAAACATATTTTTATGGAGAGCATGAATTGAGTGGTTTGGCAAGATTGCAAGCTAAAAGAAGGCTGTGTCATTATAGCTCTAAGTGAAAACATCAAAAAAAAAGTCACTGACACTCCCTAACATTTGTACCATAAATTACCACCAGATTTGTTGTCATTTGTTTATCTGAAAGCAGATTTATGATCTGTTATTTGAAATATGTAATGTTTTGTTGCCCCAAAGCATGCACATTCAGAATATTATGCAATATGACAACCATCTCTCCCGGTAATGTGCTGTTAGAGTGGATGTAGTACAAGATAGAGCATACTTAATATACACAGTGCCAAGGTTATTTGGAAGATCCTAGGCTAATTTATTTGACTAATAACACTATTAAGCAGCTAATAGGGCAATTTTAACCAAACTGAAATCTTCAAGTTATACAGCTTACCTCAATTATCACCTCTGTCAAATGAGAAATTATTGATGGTTGCTTTGGACTAATCTCCTTGAAATCCATACTTAACTTTATTACTGCTGTTTCTGCATATTCAAACCGCCCATCACTGCAAAGGGAAAATGTCATCAGTAAACTGGAGGCTTGACAGCAGGACTGAAAGGGATGCACGCTAAAGGAAATTACAGTGATGGATACTTTAGCATAGCTGTGGCTGTTGAGGTGAGCAATGTTGGACCAAGAGCAGTTTGTAAACTGATTTATTTTCATTTTCTTCTTCTTTCCTTCAGAAGAAGCACTTTCTTTTTTTGGAAGATACTAAACTCAACTTTAATTTTTTTTGTCAGTACCTCCCTCCCAAAGAAAGTTATAAGACTATTTATGGAGGCTGCTGAGCAAACGGAGAAGGAATATTACTCTGTAGAGCTACATAAAACCTTTACATCCTTTTAGTGGCCATATTTGGGCAGCTACAAACAGCAGGTTTGTTAAAGGCAATACATTGCCAGAAATATTGTGGTTTAGGTTTTCTTCAAGTCAAATTTTAGGTATTAGGTTTTGTCAGCCTTCACCATTGGTCATTCCCTCCCCAACACTAAAAAACACAGTATATTCACAGCCAGATCCTACAGAAAATGTCTGGTAGAAATGTAATTTCCTCACTGTCTCTGTGCTTTTTAACCATCTGTGACTTTTCAGTGAGGCTCACTGGGTACTTTAATTTTAGCATGGTGTCTTCTTATTCTTGTCAGTTACCAAACTATTTAATAATCTTTGTTCTAGCCAAATTCTGGCATTCTTGGTACAGTTTCATGATTCTTCAAAATATTTTACAGGCATGTCTGAATCATATACTGGGAAAGTGAATGGGGAAGGATCTCAGAAGTACCAAGTGATAGAAATTAGCACTTGAAAAAAAAAATATATACCTGTATATGTGCAGGTATATTCCAGTGTCTAGTTTCTTACATATGACTGAAATATATTTTTCTATGTCAAACTTAGCTGTACTTAACTGTATACTTAAACATTATGGAGGAAATAATCGTCTTGACCTCAAGTAATGAACCATGCATGTGTCGAAATATAAAGATTTTTACCCCTGGTATTTCTATATTTGAACTAATGAAATCAAAGAGGTCATTGTACATTCATATAAACTCCTGGACTAATAAAAATTTATTTTCATCTATCTTTTAAGACTGACCTATATAATGGAATTTATAGCAACTCTTTTATTTCATAAACTTCCTAAAGAAGCAATAAACAGCCAAAGCTGGTAAACTCTCTGCAGATTAATGATGGAAATCTTTTTTATGGTCGTTGAAGGAGCACAGCACACATATACAGACATGAATGAAAAGCAACTTGTAGGGTAGGAGGTGCATATATCCGGTGGGGTGGGAAGAGGGGAAGGAAACACATGTCATATTTTTCCAGCCAACAAGATTTTAGTAGTCTTTCAGTTTTCAGTGATCAAAACCTTGAACCCCATCTTTCTCTCTTTATCTCCACTTAACGCAGTGTTAAGCAATTTTAGTATCAAACCCTCCCTCAATATGATAAGTTAAAAAAAATCTTTCATTTCTATTTTTAAGTCCCAAAATTTCAGCCCTAGAAATTACTGGGGAGGGGAGGAGGTGCAGGGGGAAAGGAGAGGAGGAACAAGATTGCCAAAAGCCAAGTTCACTAAGAAATGTTAATAGAGTAGTGAACAAAGAGGTGGAAGCAGTGAAAAACTCTGCAGGACTGAAATAAGAAGGGTTAGACCTGAGGAAGAGGAGCGCTAGCAGAGGTTAGTCTCAGCACCACTACAGCAAAACCAATACCTGAAGTATCAACAATTCTACCTCCAGATGAAAAAATAAAATAATCTGCAATATCTGGCTAACCTCTCAGGCTGAAACAAAGGAAATCTGTGAAGTTTACAACTTTATTCACTTCATACTAAGTTAAACATTTGCTTCATTCTTTCAGGGCCAGGGCTTCTTAGCTTTATTGACCTCCACATAGGTAGAAGCTATTTGCAGTATCTGGAAAAGTATCCAAAGAAACACCTGTATAATTATATTATCAGAAAATTTGGAAAACCTGCAATTAATTCACAATTTTGCTTTATATTATCCTTCTCTCTTATCTCTCAGAAATGCTGACAACCCCCCAATTTTTCATGACAATTTAATCCTAAGGTATTGTATATATACTTCTCACAGACTATAGCAAACCTAGGTCCCATTACAGGAATAATCCTAAAGTGGTATGATATAGTGCAATAGTGTTACTCAGGGATTCTGAGTAGAATGATACACAATGAAAAATTTTAAAAAATTAAAGACAGCCTAATCTTGAATTCATATTTTTATTTAAGCTAACTATTGCTGCGTCAGAGTGGCAGGAGGTTCCCTACTCCTGCCTGGGACATTAGTTTTTCAAAGGCCTTAGAGGACCTCCTGAAAGGAAAATATATGAACAGGCACAAAAATTGTCACTGATTTTGAGTCATAAAACATAACTATTAAAAAATGCAAGCGCTATGAAAGGATAAATTTGGTCACCAACTAGTGTTATGTTGGTACAAGGGGAACAGCTCAGCCTAACTCACAAATGGAAAATAGCTTGGAGATGAAAGCAAACCTGTGCAGTCCAAGCTGCTTATAAGCTACTTTATGCAGAAATCTCATAGCTCTCACATATTTAATACAGCTCCACAAGGATTGTATTATAGGTTCCAAGAGATTCAGATAATTAAGAGCCTTTGTTTACAGCAGGCATTCAGGGCATCACATTCCACCAGAACCTATCAAAACACAAGGATTTCTAAACTTGGGAGAAGCTTCAACTCCTTTAATTTAGGCATTGATGGCAAATGATTAGATTTACTGTTATAAGTTATTACAAGCATAACTAAAATTTACCTGTGGCATTTGACACAATTGTACTTTCTGAATTGGGTATATTTGTACTGAATCAGATCTAGCTTCTACCTATGTGGAGGTCAATAAAGCTAAGATGATCCCAGGGAGGCAAGAAACTGGAATGCTTTATTGGACTTACAAGTTCATATTTAAAGGGTTTAGGGTCTACATATTCAACAGGGGGTTGTAACTATTACAATTTATTACAAACAGAGGGTTTCAGGGGATGACATAAGGGAAAAACCCAGGTTAACAAATTTGGAGTCTTACACATACATCACAGGAAAAAACCCATTTTATCTTGGGGGAATTACAGGGGAAAAAAGGTATTCAAGTTTGCAGAATCCACAGGATCCAGGGAACACAAAGGGAGAGATAAAGCACAATAGATCTACTGCATAGGTTTGATGAGATCAGAGTGTGGACTCTGCCTTGGGCAGGACATTCCAAACCCGTGACATCAGTGGATCCTTCTCTGGACTCTAGATGGAGGTTTTTCCCCAGTCTCTGTTAGCCCAAGGCTTCTGTTTAAATCCAGCAGTTTTCTTTTTCTCATATCCAAATTTTGGAATCCAATATACCTAGAAGCCAAATAATAGGCCATTCTTATACCCCAAGGCAAAAAAGGGAAGACATGCTCCTTCCACATGCATGTTTCGCACCTAATTCTTACTTTCAGTTTTCATAATGATTTTGGATAGTATTTTTCATTTTCTAATTTGTGAACAGGATTTGGAACCAGAAGTGCTTGAAATAATATTAAGTAATCTTGTTCACTTGACATTTACATCTCCATTTTTTGAATCACATGGTTCAGACAATCCTGAGAAGGCTGAGATAAATATCCAAGCTTTTGAATATTTATCCAGAAGAGTCCAAATAAAAAAATAGCAGCTATTACTGGGAAATGGATTCTTCTATGCTTCTATATAAATCCTATCCTCTAAGAATAGCTCTAGTTGTTGAATCATTGAGGTATGACTGAAGCACCAGGTGGGGCAGCAGAAGGAATTACTTGACCTGTTGATTCATAATTTTATGGCTGCATTTCTTACATATATATATATATATATATATATCCTTCTTTATGCATTGCAGCCCATAAATACAATGTGTGTTTATGCTGCATTCTCACAAAACAGTCAGGGCAAAGGAAACCTGCCTAAAAAAGAACAAAAGAATAAATACAAAGCAGCAAGAAGTTACTCAGAAGTAAAGATGTCCTTAGAGTTGGTCAAAGATAAATTAAAATTAATAACTAGCAATTTAAATCAGAGTTTGTCTTTGGTGAAAATCCCATTGTTGGTGGTGACATCAGAGCAGTTAAGCCTCTAGTTTGCCAGGTTGAATAAACCAAATATTTCTTTAATTTTTTTCTGCTTTTTTCTTGACTTTTCATTCCCATACCCATCCTTCGTATATTTTATTGGCAATTTATACAGTCAGTAGAAGACACCAAAGCCTTAGCAACAAGATCTTCTGATGTACAAACAAAATGCATTTAATTTGACTCAGTGTATTACAAGCATTATAATCCCTCTTCTGATTTCAACATGATCGACTAATCTCATCTGCTCAGAGGGATAAGCCTTGTCTCAGCCATGATGACAGGCTTAGAGAATGATAAAAATTAGGGCATTCTCACAGATTATATACTGTAACAACAGATAAGGCTTATGAATAAAGAATTGACTACAGGTGGTTATTTGTAGAAATGTACTAGATTAAGGGGTTAATGTTAGAAAGGTACAATGTCATTTGTAGTTAAATCATAGATACACACAAGTGTGGGAAAATCTTTCTCACCTGTGTAAACATCAGGGGAGATGAAGCAAATTTCATAGCTTGTTTCACAAGCAGTCAGAATGAGCAAGTACATTCTCAATAAAAGGATAACCCTAATTTGCACTCTAGAAGTTCAGTTTGATAACTACTCTTATTGGGCAAAACAGAGAGGAAGAAGAAATCTGTGTTGAGACGGCAAGAGAAATATTACTGTAGTTTTTTTGTAACTGTCTGAAATGCTTCAGTTTAGTCCCAGGTAAATTTAGAGCTTATGATTCTTCTGTTTGGATTTGTAAAGAACATATGGTACAGCAATAATGGAAGAAGTGCATGAGGCAAGGGGTAAGCTTTCTAACCGTTGAGCAAGACTGCCAGATACACACATCTTACTAGCAAATGCTAGCCTTGGGTGATTAAATCTCAGTGCATTGCTGTGAAAATGTAATGAAACCCATATAGTAACAATGCAGGAAATGCAATTACATGCCATCTGCATGCTAGATTCACATTCAATCTTCCTGGGAAAAAAAAAATCAAAACAAACCTGACACACTCCTTCAATCTGTTAAGCTTAAGTAAATGAAAGGAAAATGTAAGCAACAATTCTTTTTCTAACAACATATGCAATTTTTATCCTTGCTATGAAAAGCACTTCCTATATATCATATTAATATCATGTACTGATCTGCAGACACTTAATGGAAACATAAGGAGAGCAAAGGATTAGGTTATCACAATATGACACAAATTTCAAATAATTACTTTATTAATATTAATAAGTGATACATCAAAACTAGCTATGAAATAAGACATCATACATATACAATATAAGGCAAATAACTATTATCTCTACTGTCCTTAATTATTGCAACTTATCAAATTTTATTCTCTTGCCTAACTTCCTAAAGAAACAAACAAACAAAAGATCTTGCTTCTGGCCCCCACTATATTTAATTGATAACTGGTGTATTTATTTGTTTTTATTTGGACTTTGCATTCTGAATACCTCAAATTAAGAAAGAAGAGTCAGATTTGATACTCATTATGTGATCGCAGAAAAATTTATTTGTCCATTCAGTCATTGCTGAAATTAATAAGTGGCTACAATCCTGCATACATATATTTTTCTACACAGTTAATTATCAAAATATTTAAAAGAAAGAATAATGAATAAGACTGACTTAGTTTTCAGAATAAAGCACCAAGGAAACAAGTGGTTGTACATTGCAAAATAACAAAGATAATAGGAATTCACGAGAATATTGTTTCACGCCCATAATCTACTATGAGTAGATTTAGAGATAGGGGCTGACATTATTAAGAGTTTAAACTTAAACCACTTGAACTTAATGCAAACTGAATGAGCAAGCTGGAGAGACCAAATATCCGTTTTGTTTCCATAGGAACTCCTCCCACGGAAATCTGCCACCAAATGCTTGTTGGCAAGTAGAAATGCTCATGGAGAGCATGTCTAGCAGCACGCATACTCGGAGTTCCCCTGTTGCTACCTTTTTTCTCACTAGCAGGTGTTTGCAAACCAACCTGTGAACAGCACTGGAGAAGCAACACCACAGACATCAATAGGCACGTCAGTTCAACAAACTAGGTGTGCCACTTATCCAGAGTAATTAATATGTACTGCTGGGAATGTGCTCTCTAGAATCATCCTACTTAAAATGTGCACATCGTCTTTCTAGGATGCCAATTAAGTGTATCCTTCTGTAGTCGCTGACACTAGATTAAACCTTATGGTTTAAACAAACATTAGAACTGCATAAACCAGAAACAGCATGACATGTCTGACATTTTCCTGGCTCATATGGCATTACATCACTATGCCACGATACAAAGCCATGATGCAGCATTTTGCTAAAGGACATCTTATGTGATGTGTGTCATGTACATTGACACCACATTAGCACAGTCTCCTGTGCTGGAAATACATGTAAAGACTTTTTAATAAATAGTGATAGAAATGCAATGAAAAAAACTGAATCAATGTTGCAGATTGATGAGAATACTGTAAAAAAGGCTTTTAGAAAATTCCTTAATGGTTTCATGAGTTTAACTCACATATGAGCACAGAACTCATCTAACTGAGTAAAAGCACAATGCCAGAAGCAGTATGATAATGAACCAATATAGAATATTAAAGAAGTAAAAAATCAAAAACATGATTTTCAAAAAAGCTTGGAAGTACTTGCTGAAATCTGGAGTCTGAAGAAAAAAAAGTGAGTAGCATCTGTGTAGCTGTAATATAGTTTTGGTTAAATGGATTAAAAAAAAGTGGTTGAAAGTGTATCATCCATAATACATTGATAACATTTGTGGTAACTCTGGTATATAAAACTCTTACCACTTTGCAACTGCAAAGGAAAATAATGAGTCTTAAAGTAAGTGTTAAGAACTAGTTTATAGCAGAGGTGACAGTCCCAGGTGGCTGCTACTTCTAATGGTCTGTCAGAAATTTTGTAGGTGCGCCTGCTTTTTGACCCATGGATTGAGAAAGCAGCCCCTGGACACTGAAGGGTTGCAAATACAGGAATGTCTTGGGCTCTTGAGTTTGGATGTGAGAATGGAAAGCACAACAGCTCTTCAGACTGCAGAGGTTGATTTAAGACACTTTTATTCCCACGGATTTCCAAAATCTTTCTCCAACAGTGTATATCCATACTGTGCCAACAGACACAGAAGGTAAGAGTTGTTGGGGAGATGGATATCTTCATCCCGTCACATCTCCTCTAGCTGCTTCTGCCACATCTGATCCAAGAAGATAGAAATAACAGAGAGCTTTGCCCTTAAAGCCTTTAATATACTCATGACCTTCTGTAAAAATGACCATACACCCTTCAGGAATGTGCAGCAATTCAAATCACATCACAGCTTAGGAAACTCAGTGTAACTTTGCCAACAATCTTACAAATAAGACAATTCAAATATGACCATACACAGAAAACAGACTCTGTAGAAACACATTTGATTTTGCTTACCTCAAAAATATACAACAGCTCAGTTCACAAAGTAAAGGCATTTTTGCCTTCTCCCATCCAGTGTGGAAAACAAGGTTGAGACTGAGATTTCCATTCTCCATGGCACTGCATATTATAAATGCAGCACAAAAGAACAAACTAGTTATTGTAGTTTCCCAAACTGCTTTGGCTAATTAAATCTCGAAAGAAGGTATATAATGTTTGGGTGATATATATACGATGTTATTAAATACATGATGCCTTGAAAGTAAGGTGCAAGAAGCTTACGTAGTCAGACTGCTACAAGCAACTGCAATTTAAATTCCAAATCACCTGAAAGAAACTGCATTTACAGCAGGGTAAGTTTTGAAGTCTTTCCCTGCTTTGCCTCTCTAGCTGCAGCTAACACCAGATGAGTATCACGCAGAGCCCACATGTGGAGTAAAGGAACGTCTGAAGTCTGCGTTAGCTCGTTGATACCTCTAGCGAAAGCTAGGCCTAGATACCAGCTGAAACTATGTCTTGCTCCCCTTTAAACTTTGAAAATAAGACATTCTCTATCTTCCAAGATCTTGCTACAAAACATGAAACTTCTTGTGTAAAGAGAAGATGGCTCTGAAATTTTTATTCAAGTCCTTAAGACTTTTGTTGAGGGCATAAAATAAGTAAGAATGTCTATGGGGAATCATCATCTGTTTGTGGCAGGCAAGAAATTCCCAAAATGTTTAGTCTGCTGTGCTCTGTGCTCCTGCAGAAAAGGTTGTATTTCCTTTTTCAGTGCCCATAATCTTTTTAGAACCTTTTCTTTATTGAGCCCATAAACATCACAGTGAAGCTGCAAATCATCATAGTCTGCTGAAACTCTATCAAGGAAGCTGCAGAGTAAATGATGCTGAAAAGTTGATGTTCACAATAGGCAGTTGACTAAACTCATGATAGCATGTGTGACATCTGAGGTATTCAAAAATAATGCAGAGAACTATACAAT
Source organism: Manacus vitellinus (assembly GCF_001715985.3). NCBI lineage: Eukaryota > Metazoa > Chordata > Aves > Passeriformes > Pipridae > Manacus > Manacus vitellinus. The sequence continues at coordinate 3,579,168 of NW_021940651.1, forward strand.
GGATGACATCGTCTCAGTATGACTTGGTCAATCCGCAGGACCAAGACTCAGGAATCTTAAAAAATTACAAGTTCCTTGACACAGTTCTTCACTAATATAATTTTGTTGACACTGTCTTCTAATTATGCAAGTGCCTTCAAAATGTCTCATTGGGAAAGTCAATTGCTTCTCTGATCTTTGACATAAGTTGCCCTGTCTGAAGAACAAAGTCAAACATGAAACTCTATTAAGTGAAAATCTTTAGGAAGTTAAGCAAAGGAATGAGAACAATCAGAAGAGAAAACATCTTCCACTTTGCAAAGAACTTGTCTGTCGTTTAGAATTTCAATGTTTTAACTTTTGAATGATAGAACTATAAGCAAAATTGGCTTTTTCAGATTCATTGGGTGCTTTGGAGTTTATATTTCCTTTTTGTAATCTGCTGTTACATTGGGGATATACTCCATTTCCATTTCAGAAACTGCAAACATCTTCTTCTATTGTGCTGGTCAATATCCATAAGAAGTTGGTAGGATTATCCATCTACATATTTTGAATATTTTTTTTTCTCAAAGATTTAATGTTTTGTTATAGATATACTGTATAACATACAGATGAAGAGGAATACACAGTTCCTTTTGTTAACATTCCAAATAAATACATGGCTCTAAAAATTAGAATCAGAAATGTTAATTTCTATCCTAATGTCTTAACAAATCCGATCTCACAGAGTAGTTTCACTAAAATATCTCTTTGAATGGAGGCAGAGTTCCGCTTTAATAGGTCTTTCAGAAATTTGATTGCATGCAGGGATGACTCTCAAGGTATCATCAGACAAAAGAAAAGTGACAGACATGAAGGGGACTATTATTTAATTAATTTCCTGGCATTGTCAGACAGAGTATGAGAGGACAATAAAGCCTACACCTTGGAATTTAGTAAAATGTTTATCTCAGAAGCAAACAAAAATATCAGATATAGTCAAGTGGAGCCCAAAACAAGAAATGCTGAAAAAGAGCAGTTGAGAAGTGCATGGGAGGGCCATTTATGAAAGATGCTGATTAGGACCGAGTTTGATAAGAGTATCTGTGTCCACATATCTGTGTCCACAAAGAACCGTGTTTAAACAGTCAGCTTAGCACGGTATTCAGTCAATAGCATACAGATAAAATTGTGTAAGAAAAATCTGTTCTGTTACTAGCCTTTTGAGGTAACTGTCCTTCTGCTATAGAATTTTTAACGTTTTCAACATTCAAAATTGATACTCCCTCAAGAAGAATATAATACAATTTCAGATATTTAAACAATTTTAAAACTTTATTGCCAGATGATATAAACTTTGAGCAATGATGGAGACAGATCAAAGACCTGAAAATTACCTAAAGCCATCTACAATAGCAGAGATCAAGAAAATAGCTATACTACAGTTGACACAAGGCTGACACGTAAGTCTTTTTTTTAGACCACAGTTCTCTCTCATGTTTTTCAGTCCTCTATTTAGTTCTCAAACATGAACATGAGCATAAGTTTTTTTTCTTCATATGGATTAAAAATGTGGTCTTCTCAAAATTACTTCCTGAGAGACAATACAGAAAAGGCAACCTTTCGCCCCACACCCAAATGACCTAGTGCACAGTGGCAACAAACCCTGTGTATTAGAGCATGATTATTAAATCTTCTGTGGTCATATGATGAATCAAAAGGGCAAACAAAGAAAAAATAATAGTAAATTCAAGTATCAGAATATAATAATAGCTATGCTAAACTACTACAAGTATGTGGTTAAACACGAGTTATCTTAACTGAGATGTATACCTTTTTCATCCTCAAGGATGAAATCATTGGCTGGTTGGTTTGGTCGGAAGATCTGTGACTCGTTCACATGTTCTGGAAAAACGTAGCTACTATGTTCCTTTGGTCCCTTGGCTGTGCTGCAGGAGGACAGTTGCTGCAGCATGTTGCCATGGAGGTCTTGAAGAAGAACAGTCTCCTGGGGGATTTAGCATTGAGTTCTGGTTGACTACAGAATGTCTTTACAATTCTATGGCATGGATCTTGTCTCTGTGGTAAAAGTAACCTGCAGTCAGGAGTACCAGGAACTGAATTAACCAAAGTTCCATGGAGGTGTGTCAGTGATGCTTATTAAGACTTGTAGACTCACCAGGTAGCCTTTGAATTAAGTTTCTTTCTAAATATTTACCTTAGAAAACTTTTGTTTTCAGACCAAACATGAAGCTTGGCAGTTATATGCCAGGTGATTCTACATTTGGTATCTAACAAGAAGCATTCATTTTCAAACAGAAAAATGACATTTACCTTTTTATTTCCATTTAGTGTTTTGTTTCAGGCTTCTATGTCACAAATACTGAGAAGCTTGTTTTCAATTAGAAATTGGTTCCACTAACAAGTCACTTACAAACTTCTTAATGTATTATTGAATCATTAAAAGATGTAGGTAAATTTAATAATTCTGATATATATGAACAAGATATTAGAACAATATGGTCTCATATGTCCAATAAAAAATAATAAAAAAATACAAAATGCTTCCAAGAGCAGAGTAGAGAGAATATACTTACTATTGTCAAGGGTACAACATCATTAGCTTTTAAACAGCGTTAAAAAAATTGCAAACAGAAACCAACCAACCACAGAATATTTGCCTCTTGGTCTAGACCACAGTTACCTAGATAGTCTGATACTAACCATCACAAAAATATTAATCCTACATAAAGCTGAGATACCCGGTAAAATACAATCTTTTAGGTAACTTCTTTTCAGACTTGTTTCCCATGGAGATTCATCCTGAAAAACATTCCAGAAGGCTAGTCACCTAAGCTGAAACCCTCTAAAATAGTCTGGTATTAAGAAAAGCCACATCATTTCCCTCTTACTCTTCACTAAAAAGAAAATCAAAAGTCAGCAATCCTCCCCTCAAAAGACTAGAAACTGCTACAGTTGTTGTGCGCAGAAAGTTGACATTTTATTTACTTATATGTCTCAACCCCATTTTTAAAAAGAATAGACAAATATTACTCTTTCTGTGGAAGGGAAAATTAAAGTTGATAGTGCTCACAAGTTTTGGGCTTTTTTATGTCAAGTTCCAACTAGAATTAGATTAAAACAATTTTTATTATCAGATGTTAAACAAAACTTCCCGTTCAAATCCATGAGAAACCAATGATGGTCTGATTACCATGTTTTCCCATGGCTCCAATCATGTCCTTGAGCGCAAGTGTTTCTTAGCATATGAATTAGGCCACCAGTGCCATATTTAAGCAAGGTTATTCAGGTAATCCACTTAAGCAACATGATCACTTTTCTACAAAAATACATAATGAACAGAAATAATAAGACTGGCTTCATTAAAAAAAATATATAGTTTTATTGTTTTAATTCATAAATATGAAGAGAGGGTAATATTTTGGAAGGACAGTATTCTTCATTTCAACTGTGGGTTTTATTTTCTTTAGGAAAATATCACTACTATAACAGGGCAAAAACCAAATGTCTTCCCCACACCCTCTCTGTGACTTTTAAGGCTACAAAATGTGCCAGATTAAGACCTTGGAGATGAAAATTCTGTGTTTATCCACAGAGCATGTTCAGCACTGCCAACAGCTCTGCAACTTTTCCCAAACAATGTTCCTCAAAGATGACTTGAAAGGACCACAATTAGGGGCAGGAGAATAGTTTAATTTCCATGCCCATTCAATCCTTGACTTCTCTGCTGAGCCTGCCAACTATTGCCAATTGCAATGGTGAATTTTGTGACATGGACACTTGTCCACTAGGAACTGGACTGAGGCTGCAATCCAATGTAATTATTTTCAGTCACTTTTGACCTACAAGAAGTTTCAAACAAGGAAATGTTGAAGATTTTCTGCTCTTACCAGCTCCCTCAACCAATGCTCCCACTGCAGCAGTGATAGCTGAAGTGTTCCCTGACAACTTCAAAAACATTTTAATAATTTTTCAATTTTTAACCATCTCCTCTGATTAATTTGATTACCAACTAGAAAGAGCAAAGTCCCCTTTCAATCATATATAACCCTCCCCCATATTTCAAATGTTTTTTTTTAAAAAAATATTTACAAAACCCGTCTTGAATCACGCATCTTGTGATGTAACAAGTATAAAAATACCAAGATCTACTTTCACAATCACCATGTGTAAACCACTCATTCTTTCTCATCATATCTGAAGGACTACCTTGTGAGTTTTTCCCCCAGGATGTACATTTGTAAAAGTAATCTTCATGCCATCTGCATATGCATAGAAATACCAAAGCTATAGCAAGAATGTGCAGTTCCATTTGACCTCAGAGCACAAGTAATTCTGGCTTCTGTTCAGGTGGGAACCCTAGGTGCCACAGGCATGAATCAAGAATTAATAATTGATGAATAGGTATCATTTAGCTCTTATGTTTTAAAGCTAACTTACAGGAAACAAAATTATAAATAATGTACGTTGTATCATCAGACTCAAGAAGGAATAGAACAACAAAAACAAACAAAAAATCCCCACAAACAAACAAAAAACAAAGAAAAAAAACCCTCAAAAACCTAAACCAACCAACCAACCATACAAACAAACAAAAAAAAGGGAAAGAAAAAAAGAAATTGTAGTAGTGAAGTAAGTTTGCTCTAGTCTTTCCCCCAGTTTGGGACAAGAAAGGAGAAGAACAGGAGAGCTAAAGGCACAGATCCCTCTAGTGGCTGCATTTTGTCTATATCTAAATGAGGGATTTTGGCTATATCTTTCAGAGCCAAGAGATGTGTTAGGAGCATGGGAGTCTGTAGTAAGGGAACCTGCAGACCAAGGCTGTGAGCTGTCTCTGCAGAAGGGCTACCTGATCCCAGCAGTACCTGCAGGACTCAGTCGCACTGTCACTATTTAAAGCACAAAGAAAGGATATGTGCAGGAGATCAAAGGGTGGGGAAAGCAGTGTGAAGGGAAGTCATACAGTTCTTTGCAACTGAACGGTGTTGCACAACCAGAGAGTAATACCTTTCTGCATGCTTTCATTAATGAAGGTATCCAGATGTATTTAAAGCATTCCAAAGGATAAATTTTGTATTGCCCCCACATGATCCTGTATATATGTTTGTATTCCTTGCAATAAGAAGGAACTAGTGCCTTTTTCCTCAGTAGACATGAACCGTTGGATGCTAGAGCATGACCTTTTGAATGTCAGTGGATGCCAGATCAATGTGGAGCCTGTAAAATCACCTATACAGGAAAAGAAGAACAGTTCCTTGCACATAGATTCATAAAGATTCAGACCAAATAAAACGATAATCTCACTACCTGACACATATGGTTTTTTTTAAAAAGCCTATTCCAAAAGTCTATCATACTTTCATATGTTGCTTTGCCCTATTATGCCACTCCAGAATCTTAGTCTTAAAGTAAATACATATTGTGTATGCATTTATGCAAGTGAATAAGAGTGTACATCCTGTTTAGGATAGATAAGAAGAAAAATATCAAAGCTATAATGGGGAAGGTATTTTGCACTCATATAATTAAAAAACCAATAAGTTTATAATGTCTCTGTAAGTTATGCAATATTTTATACTTTGTCTACAAATTATTTGTTGATTTATGTGTTTTTTACGCTCACCTGGAATGATATTTTTACTCAAATGAGGAGCATTTTTCTGAATCTGATCTTATTAATGAAATGGACTGTACAGTGTGACTGTCTTCCATAGCTAAACAAGACTAAGTGAAATAGAAGTTCCTAACACATAGCAGTTACTTGTTAATGTTAGCACAAATTTCTGTGGCAAACCAATATCCTGCCTCCTCTGGAGAGAGATTTCTCTTTCATTTATAATTTTTACTAAATTTTCTCCTCTTGAGGTACTATTAGGAATTTCTGGAAGTCAGTTACAAAATCAGCCTAGAGAAAGTCTACTTCTACACTGTCTTGAGTCCTAAAATACTTTGAATGCTGTTCTTGAGAACTCCTACAGTGCTTACAGAAGACATCAGTTTCAATCTGTTGCAATATATGGACATTTTCTACCAGGATTCAAAGAAAAACCATAAAATATCCTTGAGGAAAGTTTAATTGATTGAGAAACATCATCATCATCATCATGGTTAGGCTTCACGAATGAAGATTTGGGAAAGGCTCTATCCACATTTGTTACAAGCACACTGGGGGTTAAAAAGGCCAATACGAGATAGACATGTCMGATTGCAAAAGGCACAGCAGAAAGACTCCTCA
>NW_021940651.1:3586594-3591594 GCF_001715985.3 Manacus vitellinus
TCCCTAAGCCTCCTTTTCTCCAGGCTAAACAACTCCAGGTCCCTCAGCTGCTCCTCATAGGACTTACCCTCTAGATCCTTTACCAGCTTTGTTGCCCTTCTCCGGACTTGCTCCAGCACCTCAATATCCTTCCTGAACTGAGGGGCCCAGAACTGGGCACAGTACTTGAGGTGTGGCCTCACCAGTGCTGAGTACAGGGGGAGAATCGCTACCCCAGTCCTGCTGGCCACATTGTTTCTGATACAAGCCAGGATGCCATTGGCCTTCTTGGCCACCTGGGCACACTGCTGGCTCACGTTCAGCAGCTGTCCACCAGCACCCCCAGGTCCTTTTCTGCTGGGCCGTTTCCCAGCCACTCTGACTCCAGCCTGTAGCACTGCACTGCACTGCATGGGGTTTCTGTGGTCAAAGTGAAGGACCCAGCAGCTGGTCTTGTTGAAACTCACACTGTTGAATTTGGTACATCAATCCAGCCTGCCAAGATTCCTCTCATCTACAGGTCTTCTAAATACTTGCATGGTTAGTGACTCCACCACTTCCCTGGACAGCTTGTTCCAATGCTTGGCAACCCTTTAAGTGGCAAAGTTTTTCCTAATATCCAATCTAAACCTTAGCCGGTGCAACTTGAGGTAGTTTCCTCTTGTCCTACCACTTGCCACTTGGGAGAACGGACCAATGCTCACCTGTCTACAACCTTCTTTCAGGTAGTTGTAGAGAGTGATAAGGTCCCCTCTGAGCCTCCTTTTCTCTAGGCTGAACATCCCCAGCTCCCTCAGCTGCTCCTTATCAGACTTGTGCTCCAGACACTTCACCAGCTTCACTGCTGTTCTTTGGAAGTGCTCCTACCCCTCAATGTCTTTCTTTTAGTGAGAAACCCAACGTGCTGCAGGAATAATTAATTAGTGAACAGTTTTTGACAGAGTTAAAATCCAGTCTGAAGCTACCCAAACCCTACAGGGTCAAAAAGCTGAACAGCAGCCTCAGTGAGCACAAATGGTGCAGAGGGGCCATGCTGGGGGGCTTTGCTTGCCCTGGGCATTGCTGAGCAAGGCTGTATTTCAGATCTCTACAAAGAAGGTCACAGAGGGAGCTGAGGTGGCCCTGAGTCATTGATTGTGTATTTAGACTGTCAAAATCCCCCCAGCAGCCCTGGAAGGGGCCAAGGCAGCTGTCTCTGCTAGAGGACACTGGTTAACAGTTGAAGGAAAGCTGTTGCATGGTTAGAAGAGTGGAAAGGACCCACTCTTCCCTTCTTTTGCCTTTCAGTGCCAGGTCATGTTTCCAATGTCCATTTGTCTGATCTCTCAACAGAGGGACTGGGTTTTTATCCTAGGTAATTGTGCAATTGAATGCCACATGACTGAATTCTGCTATATTACTCATACACATAGTAGATTTGCTGTATTTCAGGAAGTTTTCTTTAAAAATGTCCCTAAATAATTACTATGAACAGAGTGTTTAAAATTTCTTAAATACAAAATCATAAATAAGTATTTCTGATAACTTTTTTTAAACTGAACATCTCTCTCAGATTTATCTATGGATGGTGTTCGAGATTCAGGTGGAAATACTTCAAACATTAATGTAGTGTGGTCTGTCTATCAAATGGGGTCACAGTAAAATATCTTACCCTGCATTAAACATCTATACAGTAACCATATTGCAAAAATGATTGCCTATAAGAGGCCAATTTTTTTTCATGATGATCATGGCATCTATTATCTTTTGATTGCCATTACATTAGCACTTTCCTTGAAGACAAAGGGACAATCTTTCTTCATGTAAATGTTAAATGCATGTTGTAGCTTATAGAAATATTTTTTTCTTTTGTTTCAGCTTCATTAATTCTTTTAATTGAGAGGAATTTTTGGGAAACTTTTCACATATTACTAGAATTCATTTTTAACAAACAAAATTAAATTGCTTTGTGTATTTATTTTTAATGAGAAACTAACTAGATATTAATGATTTCATAAACAAGGTACTATTACCTTTTCTTGAGCTAGTGAAACAGGCAGTGAAAGAATCTAAACATAATCAGATAGAAACAAACACTGATAATATAACAGAATGCATGTCTGTATTGGCTCTTCACTTTTAGGTTAAAGTAGCAAGTTTAACACTGCTGACACATTTTAATACGTCATAGTTTTTTGAGTCAGAAAGAAAGTCACATGCTGAGCTATTTACCTTGGATTAAAGTACAGAACACATCTAAGGGAACAATCCTTAAACTACTGAAACTCTCTTTTACACAGATGCCTTGTCTAGGCTGTTTGACTGAGACCTGTATCAAGAGTCAGAAGTCGAAGAACAGGACACTTTCCAATGAGGAAATAAACTTTTCATTTTTCATCACATTGTTGAAAGTACAGTTGCACTATCTGGCACTTCTTGTCTCTCTGTAGAAGAATAGGAAAAGAGCGAATGGTAGTCCTCTGCTGCCTAGGAGGCAATGGCAAAGAGATGTTCAGGTTCTATTTTGCAAAGTACTGCCTACATTTTCACTACTAACAAAATTAGTAATAAAATGAGACATGCCATATTTAATGAGAGATTGCCAAAAGTTAGAATTACTTTCTTTTCCAGAATAGGAACAGACTTGTTTACAGTCACTTCCACCTTTTTTTCTTTTTCTCACCCACCAGAGGCAGAGGATGTTCACCATGGGTCACAGCAATCATGAAAAGAGCAGCCCATCCCAGTTAGTGCAGGGACTTCTGTGCTGCACATGATGGCACAGCGCACAACACCAGGTGTGAGGACAATGGTTCATCCAGCATGGATCTTAAGTCAGCCTAGACCCTGTGTCAAAACTGTTTCCATAAGGAAAAAAAGATGGCATGTACAGAACAACCAGGGAATCAGGCCCAGTCAGCATGGGCTTATGAAAGACAGGTCTTGCTTGGCCAACCTGATCTCTTTCTGTGACAAGGTGATCCGCCTACTGGAGGGGGGAAAGGCCGTGGACATTGTCTACCTGGACTTTAGTAAAAGTCCTTGTCACCATTTCCCACAGCATTCTTCTGGAGAAACTGGCTGCTCATGTATCGTATGGGTGCACTATTTGCTGGGTAAAAAAAATGGGTGATTGAGCCCAGAGAGTGGCGGTGGAGTTATATCCAGCTGGTGACTGGTCATGAGTAGTGTTCCCCAGGGCTCAGTGTTGGGGTCAGTCCTGTTTGATATCTTTATCAATGACCTGGATGAGAGGATGGAGGGCACCCCTCAGATAGTTTGCGGACGACATCAAATTGGGCAGAAGTGTTGATCTGCTGGAGGACAGGAAGGTTTCACAGAGGGATCTGAACTGGCTTGATCGATTGGCAGAGGCCACTGGTATGAGGCTCAACAAGGCCAAGTGCCAGGTCCTGCACTTGGGCCACAACAACCCCAATGCAGCACTACAGGCTGGGGCCAGAGAGGCTGGAAAGTTGCCCAGCAGAAAAGGACCTGAGGGTGCTGGTCGGCAGCCAGCTGAACGTGACCCAGTAGTGTGCCAGGCGACCAAGAAGGCCACCTGACCTTTATCAGCAATAGTTTGGCCAGCAAGACCAGGGAATGATGATTCCTATCTACTTGGCACTGGTGAGGCCGCACCTCAAATCCTATGCTCAGTTCTGGGCCCCTCACTGCAAGAAACATATTGAGGTGCCAGAACAGAGCAACAGTGTTGTTTGGAGCACAAGTCTTATGTAGTTCATGCATGAACATTGTGAATTAACAGGCAAATGAGCAATAAAAAAGTGTTACTTGATATGCTTGCCCCTGCGCAGTCAGAGAAACTAATTCAGGCTGATTTAATTTTGACAGCAGCATCTGTGCTGCTCAAAACAACCAGATACATTTCTGTGCTCAGGGAAGCACGATACACCTCCTGGTCCATGGAGAGTATGAAAAAGGTGACTGCAACCTACCTTTATGCCCAGAGGATAACAGACTGCTGTAGGGGCTGCCTTAATCAAAAGCATAAATTAAGAAACTGTGAAAGCTGCTGTAATACACACACAAACTCACCTGAGGTTTCTACCCAGAAGCTTTACAGCCCACAGCAACTGAGGATCCCCTTACAGGAACATACTAGAAAGGCCATGCTGATCCCAAAAGCACTTCCTATTCCCTGAAAAGTTTAGTATACATGCTAGAAATCACTGTCTTGACACACATGGAGATTTTACAGCCTCGTTTACTAACCAGGTGGGGGCATGAACACCCAATGAAGTTAATTTTCCAAGAAGACAATATGTAAGATAAATTAATTTCTATATCTGTTTAGGTTGTCTGCCACAGTCCGAGGGGGGAGGGGAATGGGGCCACAACACAGCACGGACAGGTCTGAAGTCAAGCTAAAGGCGCAAATGGAATGCTTTACTGAGGTGTGCAGGGGTTTTATGAGTTCAGGCAGAGAAAGGGCTAGAACATGGGGTGGAGCATGAGACAGACAAACAGGGGAACAAATCGGGGTAGGAACATGGGAGGAACCGGGGAAGGAGAGGGCGAATGGTAACTGTCTCCTCCCTGCAGCTTCTTCAGTTTGTCAGAGGGAGGAGCGGGGAAGCAGGGAGCGGGTAAACTCGTGGCAAGCCCAGACTGTGCACTGGGTAGTGTGGATACAATGCAATACACATAGTTGAAACCACATAATAACAGTAAAGTCCATATAATAACTGTAAAGTCCATATAATAAAGTCCTGTCAATTGCTGTATATCTTCCTCCATGCCTGGAAGTGTTCCCACTCTGCTTCCTGCTCCCTCACAGTTGTCTACACTCTGAAGTATGTTATCCAAGTGACATCTAAACCTCAAACAGAATGCCCTCCAAAGTTTTAGCTAGGAAATGTAACTAAAACAGGCCTAGACAGACAAATTCCCTAAGTGATCATTAATTAGAGGTCTCAGGGCAGACATCTGATAACTTCATCCCAACAACCTGGAAAGGTGGCAGAATTAGAAAGATAAGAGATGATGAAACATGATTGAAATCCATGGCATGCTGCTAA
>NW_021940651.1:3596594-3664094 GCF_001715985.3 Manacus vitellinus
GACAATTTTATATAGCACTCTGATACCATAAAACGTGTAGTATATGATGACCTTTTGCCTGTTCAGTTAACCTGAAAAATTCACTTGAACTTTATAAAAAGGGAGCTCCAGAGAATTTTGGCAAATGTAGAAGAAAAAAAAAGGGGCAATTATTTGGGAAAACTGAGAGACACATACCCTGAAAGTATTGGCTTGACCCAAAATACTTCCAGGTACAGTGGGTGTGTTGGAGAGATTAATATGGATGTAAATCCTTCTTTCTTTTTGTTCCCGTAAATGCTTAATTTATGGGAAACAAGCCCTTTGTTTTGGCTGTATTTAGTGTTACTGTGTGAATCCTTTGTCACAGAGGCTGTAACTAGAGTCAGTGGTGTGCAAGAACCACCCAGCTTTAGTCTGTGGGGCTGGGTATTTGGCTGGGATGCCAGACCTCTCTCCTGAGCATCATGGGCATCAGGGACACTTGGTGCCTACCCCTACGTGTGCTTCAGGAGGAAGTTGGTCCTGGACATGCTGGTTTAGGCAGAGCATGCTGGGGAATGGACATGGTCATTCTACTGGACTTGTTCAAGAAAGTACGGTTGAAAGAGGAAAAATTGATAGCTTAAGGCCAAATTTGTGGAGGAGTAGAGGCACAAATTCTGATACTGTTGCACTCGTCTAATGGCCTTGGTACAAAGGAACCTGGGATTGTTTCTCAAATCTGCACAAACTCCTTGGCCGTGTCCTGGCTCCATAGTAGGCATGATCTGGCATAAGCAACACGAAGACTTTGCAAAATGGAAGTGTGGCAAAACCAGGGCTGCGGTATTCTTTGGAGAGGTGTTTGTAGGCTGCTTGGTGGGAGACGATGCTGTGATACCCATCCATGCTACAGACACTAGATGGGAAACAGATATGAAACAAGCTTGTAACCAGAATGCTTGCACATGCACAGGCTTATTACAAGTTTTGGGCTTATCTTTTTCAGGAGTGAAATCCTGTCTTGAGCCACAGGAAAGACGAAAGAAAAGCAGTTAAGTATTTTTTGTTTTATTTTGTTTCCTTTAACTGAAAGAATAGTTAATTTTCCATTCAGACAATGCCCTCCTTTCTCATGGAGGTTGACATGTAATGGTAGTTTTAATCTTGTGCCTGCAATTGCTATTTCTAATTAATGTAAAGAGACATAAAAGCAAAATTATATAGCCCTGAGTAAAAGGGATTAAAATGAAAATACTGCCAATTCAGTTCTAATTTTATTTATAAACCTAATCTGAAACAAATGTCACTTTTTAAACTGATTCTGAATATATCATGCTGACTGTAAAATTATAAAACTCCCACTGATGTATTCAGGAAATTCAGTTGAGCACACTCAGTAATTTCACTTTACTAGTCATTAGGTACAAATTACTGTTCACCATAAAAAATATGAATCAGCTGTCTGCATTTCTTTTTGATTTGGAAACTTAAGATCATGAATCATTTGCAATTAATTATAAACCACACGTAAAACAACGTGAATCGTATTCAAAGCCTATGTTTAGCAGCGTATCATTTGCTTGCTGAATGTCATTGAAAGCATTATTCTTAGTAATGTAAGGGTTTTCCCAAAACTTCCAACTTCAGTTCAGTAAAGACATTTTAACAGGGTCCCAGCATGGGGGACATCCTTTTAAAATTGATTATGGAAGATTATTTAATGCCACCTTGCATTTCCAAGGCCAAATTAATGTCACACATAACTATGTAAAAGTAAGCTTAACAGATTAAAAAAAACAATCTGCAAACAAAAACAGATTAAAAGTTTTATTTTTAGGCCACATTTTAAGAAGATGTTCTCTTAGACAGAAGTACCATAGTGTAAAAATAGCCTTAGACAAGAAGAATAACTCATTTTGGTCTGTTCTTTAGCACATGCACTTCAACACGCATTTAAAAGAATGTATTTTAGGTTTACCACATCATATTCTAAACCATTCTGGGAAACTGGTGTATTTTCAAAGAAAACTGGATAGAAGTTTAGCCTCGCTATTATATTATGAAGTGCAATATTTTCATGAAGAGCTTTTCTGAAAAACTACAAAATGGGAAATCTTTTATATTCAGTTACAAATAGTGCTTTGTGAATCATTGAAGATAATTAATTTTCTTAGAAGACAGTGAAAAGAAAAATTTTCTTCTCTCTTCCTTCAGCATGTTGTAGATTAATAGAAGGGTACCTGTTATTTCTTATATAACTTACTTTCAGCACAGAAAAGTGATACTTACTGGAAGAATGAGATATACTGATCACAGAAGGATTTGCTTCAAGCTGCTTAAACAATGCAAAACATCCTCATGTTGTGACTAACACTGGTAAGACTGCAAGAACTTTGTTCGATACAAGATATTTTCTGAGGAAAATTCATGACACTTTAAGATAATAAAAAAGGTTAGTGGAAAATTTTCTCTTTGGCAATATCATTTCTCCAAGTATATAACCAGCAGGTTCTATCCATCTGACTTGAATATATCCCAATACAAAAGACTCACTTCCCTGAGATTATGACACTCTAGAGTATAACTAATTATTAAAACTAAAGTATAACAGAAAGTGGTTTTCCCCCCTGAAATTCAAATTTCCCTTTGTCTTAATTCCATCTCATTTCTCCTGTGAGAATCCATGTGTTTGTGTAGGACATTGGTGTTTGCCATTCAAACATGTATGGACTGTAATCACAACCTATTCCCATGTCCCTGGCCCAATGTTTCAGTCAGAGTAAATATACTGAAGGATTTTACAGATACATAAATATGAACACACATATGCATTTATCTATTTCTGGGAAAGCATCTATTTCACATTTTTGCTTTTGTCTTAATTCTCTAGAAACCTAGCAAATCTTCTAGAAAAGGGGAAAGAGGGAGAGAATTACAGGTGATTCCTCATCAGACGTGCAAGGTTACCTGTTGACAGGCAGCATGAGCCAGTAGAGCAGTCCCCTGGTATTTCTTATGGTTTCTCATGCTTCAGATATCACTCCTTGTTAAATAAAAGCTATGAAATAGAGCAAGTTCCTTTGTCTTCCTCTTGATCATGCTAACTTCAGACCTTTATACTGATCCCATATATCTCTTCTTTGAAGGCAGTGTAATTTATAAGAATAGAACACACAGTAATCCACCGCAACGGATTCAATTTGAAAAATCTGGTCTCAACTAGTAAATCTTTGTTTTGATTCAGATTGAGTTTTTACTGATATGTTATTGTAAACCAAGTTGTTCAAAGCATATAATGTTTGAGTGGCAAATAGCAGGAGATACTCTAAGTAAGCATTTGTGAAGGACTAGCACCATATTTTATTATGGTGCTAAAACCACTGCTACTTGACTCAGATCTTAAAATTAATGTATCAACTGTGTAATAATGTTGATTTGTTATCAGCGACCACTGTATCAGTAGTATCAAAGACAGTGATGAATTGACAGAACATAATCACAGAATGTTCTGAGTTGGAAGGGACCAACAATGATCATCAAGTCCAACTTTTAAGTGAATGGCCTATAAGGGGATCGAATCCACACCCCTGGGATTAGTAGCACTATACTCCAACCAATGGAGCTAATCTCAACAGTAATTCACTAGTGATATTTTTCCCTCACAAACTGGAATGCTTCCTTTGGTACGTATGTAAATATTTTATTGCTGAATATGATTAAGAATATTTTGCCTTCTATCCATTCATAATTCCCATTTTATGTACCCTTGTAAGATATTTTTAAAGGTTTTATACCATTTTATACCAAAGTTATTTTTTTCAGAACCTGGAAATGGACTCATTTTGTATTGTTCTAAACAATTATTCATCATTAATTGTGATCTAAATTACTTTTTGTCACTGTTGAGTCTTTGTTAGGCTAGGCATACATATGAAGATGACACGTACTTGCTGTACATATATAGCCAGCAGAAGCATGTTCTTTTCAATTCCATTGGAGGATTTTAGCTTGCTAATTTTAGCTTCAAGGACACCTTCTTTTACTTCCACTAGAGCCAATGGCTGGAAATAAATCCTAACCTGCTATATTAAAATTGTTGTGGTAAGCACCTACATAACTCTCTCTGATCTTCTAATATCTGCATTCCCTACAGGGAAACAGTAAAGGCAATAAATATCGAGTAAAAGGAAGACCAAAGTCAAATCTAAACACACCTTCAAGTTCACATGGTACAGACATCTTCCATTGACCCTGCTGTTAAAGGAGCCAAGTGAGCTGGAGGAGGAGCAAATCACCAGCTGTGAAAGTAAGAATAAACAAGCTGTGAGAAGGAAATGCTTCATTCAAAACATTTAATAAAAACACCTGTTACTCAATCAGAAATCTTTGCTGTAACCTTTCATACCTGGGAATTAAATCTTAAGTCCAAAAAGGCTTCAGCTGGTGCAATGAATGATTACCTACCAATTGAGGCATAATTATGAACCTCTTCCACTGCTCTTCAATTTTACTTTTATAATCCATTTCAAGACCTCCATCTTTGTTCTACATTAAATTGACTGATCAACATGAGAAATCACATTCCTGCTTTTGGCCAGTACCTTTGGTCAAATAATGAAAGAATATGGCACTACAAGGCAGAGATTTGAAGAAAAAAAAAAACATTGGTTTGGGTTTTTTTTTGGTGGGATAGACTACACGTTTCTTACTGTAAAAAAAGAGCACTTTAATTCTGTGACTTTCAGTACTCAGTGCAGAATTCATCTGTTGGACTCAGCATTCTCTAATTAAAATTTTATCCCATGTATATACTCCATAGAAGAAGGAGTGACAGGTATTTCTTCTTAACCTTTAAAAGTATCACAATGTTAGGAGGGAGAAAAGTACAAAGATAGAAATGTAAGCAGGAAATAGGACAGGAAGATGGATTGATAACATAGCTGAGCTGTTTTCATAATTAAAAAGGTGGCAGGGACTGCAGTTTGTTTATTGTTTGTCCAGACTGAACTAAAAAATTGCATTCTTTTATTTTTATATGATAAATCTAGTTGTAACTAAAGCCTGTTTGTTTGGGTTTTTTAGATTTGTTTCCTAAGCAAAGAAACAATTTTTTTAACAATGTAGATAACAGATTCAATGGATAAAACTTGCTGTTAAAGAACACCTATTTCCTTTATTCTCCTCTGGATGAGTGCTATGTTACTATGAATCCATTGCACATTCTGGAAAAGTCTGTAGACTTCAAAGTGGGGATTGTCCCTCATATTTCTAGAATGAACAATACCATTCAAGTCTTTTGCAACAGTGGTGACAGCAAATGTAGTTCTGCCATGACTGGATCACTCAACAAGAACAATAGAGAAAAAAAAATATTTCAAAAGAGCTCAAGACAACTTTAGAAAAGTTTGCCCCAAATAAGTGGTGTGTGTGTTCACTCACACTTGTGTATGTGAGTGTTTATTACTGGCTGAAAGAATAAGGAGATTCTCTCCAGTTACTGTTTGGAAAAGCACATGCATGTGCTGTTTAGCCTATAAGAGGTAGGCAGAGACCAATACCTTTAGAATCCTCCATAGCATAGAAATTACTACCTAAGTTTCATGTAAAGAGTAAGAGTTATTTCCATCCTGATGTGTTAATTTTAACTCAATGTTATTTTTTAAAAAGTCTACTGGATTTTAATTTGTCTGTCAATACAAACACTAATTTTAGGTGTAATGACATTTTCTCATAGGGAAGTTTACAAGACATATCACCAAAATGTATCCTAGATCTCATGATAATGAAAATTTCAGCCTTAAACCCCAAGTTCCACTGAGAATTCTCAACAGTAGACAAACTCAGTTTAAATTGTTATTATATTTCTTACATTTTTAGACCTCAGTTCGCCAGGCTCATTAAAACTTATGGGTATAATGGAATGATTTATTAACTATTCTATACTGAACTAGCCTCCTCCTACCTTCCTGTTACCTTTCCTCCAGTTTTGAGACAAAATCTTATTTACTTGAAGAGTTTATCCACTTTACTCTAGGAAAGAACTAATTTCAAATAAAAAATGTTCATTAATTTCTTAATCAGTTATGGGGCATAAATCTTGTTTTCAACCTAACCTTTCTGTCTGTTTGAAAACCATTCTTTATTTGAAGGCAATAACTTTTGCTTCCACTGAAAAATAAACAAAAATACAATTTATTTGGTTTAACTCCAATTAAAAGTTATGCTTTTACTTTATAATTTTCAACGCCCACAAACAGTAGATGTCTTTTCTAATGGAAAACTGCAGCTGAGTACGTGAATGCACAACCTTTCATCTGAGATGGTTAGTTCACTTTAACAGTAATGTCCCTATTATGCCATTTCCGATGCAACATAGATTTTTTAAAATTTTCAATTATGTATTTACAAAATTGTTTACAATTACAGACCATTGTATAATTGTGTAATTGTGGACTTTTAAAGATATGAACTGCTCCTTCCATCATCCATCGAGAGCTGTACCGAAAGATGTTCAATTGCATAATTAACATATGTTTATAACATTATTTACAAAACAATTGAGCCTTTTCACTTTGTCATGCTTGGATCAGTTCTGGCCAATTTAATCCACTAGATGTTACCCACTCTGTACAAAAACTGGTGAGTTGTCTAAGGATGCTAAGGACACATGGTCATGGTACGTAGAGTCTGGTAGGGGGCTGCACAGGGACTACATTTAGGAAATAATTGAGAAATAGGAACTTTTCTCTAAACTTGTGTGCACGTGTGTTTGTGTAAAACATGAGAGTAAGTTTAGGCCTGATTCTCCTATTCTTCATATCCTCTGTACATTTTTTGCTCTCTCTCTAATTCAGCATCCACATTATATCACTTTACTCAAAGGAATTTCAGTCAAGATTAGGCGATCTCTTTGATTATACACCCACTTCAACAATGAGCAGCATAAGCAGGGACAGCCTATCTGAAAAGGGGGGATGTACTTCTAAAAAATAAAGGTGTTCTTTAATGGTTCTTTTCTAAATAATAGTTCTTAAAACAGCTGTGGTAGTTTGAGCCCCATCAGAAATCCAAAATCCAATTTCCAGGCTCCCCCACCCCTTCCCACAATTTATCGCAACACCGAAGAGAGAACTTTCAGGCCAGAGGCTTCTATAGGGGAAGGGGGAAGTATTTACATTTATTTTACACAAATAAATACTATACAAACTAAAGGCAACAATATATATATATTACATTTCTATCAGTCCTTTTAAGCCCCTCCCTTTAACTTTAGTCCAGGAAGAGCCTTTCAAGACTGCTGGGTAACGCAGTCTTTCTCTCGTGGGAGTGTTCTGGGCCCCTGAACACCTTCAGCTGTTTGCTGCAGTCTTTCTCCTCACGAAGTCCAAGGAAGTAGCTTTGAGTCCTTTCTCCTTGGTCTACTGTCAGTCTCTGCTGTATGATCTCTCTCTCTCAGTCTCCTACCTCAGTTCACTGTTGCTGTAGTGTAGCTTATCATGGTAGGCGTTTGGAATCTTCATTCCTCCAAGTCAGTTTTCGGCTGCCCCCGGTCAGCTTCGGCAGGGCAACTCCAAGCTCTTTTGGCCCGTCTCCAGTTTTGCCTGGGATTCTTCTCCCTAGCGCCGAGCTGTTTTATTATCAGCCCATCCACTTGGCTCTGCTTCAAATGCTGAGCCTCTCCTCCACTTTACAGCAGAGGGAAAGAAAAGGCCCCCCTCCACAGCTTAATTGCAGAAAGGAGGGAGAAGAGGGCTTGGCTGCAAAGACTGCCTCTCTCCTCTTACCTCAGGTGCTGTGAGTCGCATTCCTCACAAACACTCACTCCAAATGCTGCCTCTAACTCTGGCCTAGGCAGAGTTGGGGGGGGAGCGCAGGCCTCCCCTTCCCCCCGGAGGAGGGGGTGGAAAGAAGGAGCCCAGCCACCCCCTGGCCTCTACACCTACACGCAGCAGACACCAACAGCAAAACTGCCAACAGCTTCCGGTGCTGTGTATATATGATTTTTAGCAGAAGCCATCTCAAACCGTGACAACAGCAAAATTTTGCTTACTCTTTCAAGTGAATTAATAGAGCAGGTGTAAACCATACAACTTGATTTTGTTTTCTACTCCTGTACTTAACAAAAGAAAGGGGCGAGGGGATGAGGAAGGCAGTAATTCTACACACTGGCAATGCCTAAACCCTTTTTTCATGGACAAGGGTGAAGAGGGGATAAGTTCTGTACTTGAAGCACAGAAATTGGTATTAGCTAATTGGTCTCAATAGGGGACAGTAGCATCAACTAGGAGGACTTCAGGTTTTATTCTTATTTCATTATCCTGCATTGTTCTTTCTTAAACTGCACTGGCAAGTGACAATAAGTAGTTCTTAAACTAGTTTGCAGGATGAGATATACAGAAGAGGGGCTGCTTGCTGTTTGCAGCTCCTGTTTTAATTGGAGGTGTTCATACGCAAGATAGAGGAACCATGTCACTGTCAGAGTACATCTAGCCTGTGTACAGGCAGGAACACATATCACACTGTGCTGTTTCACTTCACAGGTTTTTTGCTCCTGGTTTTCATCTTGCTTTTCTTAACCTCGGTTTAAAAGTCACTAGCTACACAACATTACATTTTGCTTCTTAAACATGGAAAAGTAAGATGGCACTCACAATAAGAACAAATTTTGCATTAGCAGATCACCTATATAGCAATAAATAGGCTTTCAACTATTCCTTTAAGCTACATGCAACTTTGCCCTTATATTTCTAGAATTTTTTTCACGTCATTAACACACATGGGGGAAAAATATGATTTTATGTATTGTAATGATATTCCGTGGTAAAACTACACCTAATAATTCTTCCAGAAGGAAAAAAATGGCCACCTGCCTTGAATATTAAATATTGAGCAAAAGTCAGGTTTACTTTGGCAAAATGTAAAATCACTTTTTGGTGTTTGATTGCTATTTATAAGTTGCTGCTTTGAATACAGAATGCAAAATGTATAGAAAAAAATTAGAGAATTTTCATTTTTAATTACGTACTAAAAAGCTTCTATCTTGAATGACTGAAAACACAAGGGAGAAAAGTACCTTTCCTTACTGGTAGGGACAATATACAGCATTTTTATTTTACTTTATAAAAACAAAGATTCAAACAAAGCCCCAAACAAACAACAACTGCAAAAAACAGAACAAATAAACAAAGCCCCCACATCAGTTTTATTGAGTTACCTTGAAGAAGGAGTAAAAAATTCATGACAAATAACTGATGAGTAATTTGCAACTACCCAGCATGCTTAGCATCTAACTGAAGTAATCATTCTCTATCTGGTCTAAACTAGCCCTTTTTAAGATGTATCTCATTGACACTCTTAAGAGGTTAAATGCTACTGTGCTTAACATAATTTTATCATGATTTGCAAATGCTTTCAAATAATCACATACTTTATTGTAAAGGCAAAAACTTAGATAATCTAAGGTAACTCCCACCAATATCTAAATAATAAATATCTTAGATTTTGTGTGACCTCAGGGTTCCATGAGACAATATTCCATATCAGGTAAATAATTAAATGTGATTGAAGGAGATGAATTTAGCCTTTTCAATTAATAAAATTTGCAGGACTTTGTGCCTCAATACATGCTTCGAAAAATGTCGCACCGGTACTGATGATTTCAAGTACAACCAAATGAAGAACCATTCAATATATGCAGGAAGGTCAACTTTAAATGTATAAGAGTTGTAGGGTTGGGATTGGGGATGGGAGGGAGATGTGGTTATTTCTTATTTGAAGGATTTATTAAATCAGAATTTTACCTTTACTAGCCCTGTGGGAGTAAGGACTGAGAGTCTTAAAGCTTCGTTAATTTGTGCTTAATAAAATTCCATTGGCAGGAAATGCAGCTGTAAAAAGCAAATGCATGTCCTGATATGCATATTTAATATCAACTTTTTTATCCCCAGAAGCTGCGTCTTTCTCAGGAGCATGTTATAGGCACAGACAAAAAAAATATCAGGGATTACTTCCAGTGTGAACTGTTTTGGGGAAGGCAATAAGCATTGCCAAATAGCAAACCGAAAGAGATACCAACGTAATTCAAAGCCTTCAGAACTGATTATATATCAAAGTATTATACCTTGATTTCTCCTTGCACAAGGCAGAGCATTAAAACAAGGCATGCGATGCACCCCTAGAACCGATTCCTGTTCACTTAATGAATTAGAAAAGTGGTTTATTTATTTCTATAGTAGCTTACTTATTGACACATTTTTGTGTGTGTGCAAAAAGTAATTTCTGGTTAATACTCGAACCATCTGTGCTATTCTAATCCTAAGCTTCTTAGTCTGTACATATAAAATGACTTCTATTTTGTCTTTAAGGGGTCTTGAGGATTTTTGATTCTGCTGAAATTTTATTCAGATCCCTTATAATTATATCTGCTTTCAACACATTATAAACTTCTACAAAACAAACAGCACATGAGACAATGTGATATTACAGGTAAAAGCCAGGTGACAGAAAATTAAAATCAGTGGAATCTATTAATATGATCAAGCAAAATCAATGACAATAGCCATACATAATGCATTATACAGCATTGAAACTGTTTACCATAGTAAATAAAAAGTTAATATTATCAATTTTCTGATACTTTTTCCAAAATTACAGCAATGTGTTATTATTTTGCTTTGCAATTTAAATGTATTGCCCTAAGCTTCAAGTCCAACTTTAGTGAATGACCATTTCTATTTAATATTCTTGCTTTTTTTTTACACCTATGAGTAATTATTTCTTTTATTACAAACAAAACACAAAGAAAAATCCACACAAAAAGCAATACATTTCAAATAAAGATAATACTTCATTCATATTATTATTCTGCTAAAACATATTTATTCTAGATATTCTGGCCATGTAGTTTCTTCATATGCACTGCATTTCCTAGATGAACCTGCACTATTGCGTATCGAGATCTGTTCTGACTTCCTTAGATTTAGAAGACATAATGAAATTAACTTCTTCAGACTGCATATTTTGCTACAAAAGTCTTTAGGCAGAAGTATCCTGTGATTCAGACCAAAATTAAACCATGATTTCATTAACCTGTGAAACAGACATAAGCTTACATTGTAACTGGGACTAATATTTTTAATAAAACATCCTTTTTAGAAAAACTGAAAATCAATAATAAGAGAAGTTTCAAAATTGACACTAGCCTTTTGAGTAACTGGAAATAGATCTTCCTGTCAAGGACTAAAACTGCTCTCCTCTGTCTAGACTGCACTGGGAGCAAAATTATCAGATTTTCATTTCCTCAATTTCACTCCACAGTGGTAAAACGTGCAAGTATTGATTCAACTGCTGAAACAAAAAGCAGGAGAGCTCTTCACCTCGTCAGGGTCAATGGGTTTGTGGGTGTCTAATTATACCTATACAGGGCATATAAATCTTTCTACTAGTCATTACGTGAACATAAGAGTCCAAAGGCATCATTAGAATCCTTTTAGCCAAACACTCATTCTTCTTTTGTTTTATGAGGGGTCAAAGAAGCTGGGAATTAATATTATTGTGGCTCATAGATTTTCAAATTTGTGTTTGAATACAAGAAGATAGGCTGTGAAGGAAAAGGATGTGTGTGTACTCATGCATGTCCCTTTATAGATCTGAGCTCTATCTGTAAACACACGTACAGCTTCTCTTCTTACAGTATTTGGTTGAGATCCACTGTAATGTAAAGAGCATGATAGCACAGATATTCAGATTAATTGTGGTATGTTACAAATATAGTGTTGGTAAAGCTTTTGGGAGGTACTAATTTGTTTCAAAAGCAGATGAAATGCTAAGAATGAGCTGGAAATGCTAGTTGTAACAGAAGTATTAATCTTATTTTTCATCACTGATTTCACCGTGGTCTTCCAAAAACTTCTGTCTTTTATCCTTATACTTACTGAAATGAGATGATTCATGAAAAAAAATGAATACTGCCAGTTCATTAAAACAATATTGAGAATAAAAAAACCTGGAAAAGAAATGGCTATTACAATTACAATTAAGAATCTGTGCTGTATTCCATTATGTTGTATGATATTGTGAGTGCTGTTCAGATGGTTTTTATGTTGTGTTACCATGACATTAAGCAAATAATATTTGTATCACAACAAAGCTGTCATATTTTGCAAGCAGATTACACAGATACTGGGTGCTCAGCATTTTGAACATTAGATGGAGTTAGAGCCTTTCATTTTATCTATGAGACTCGTAATAAGATCCCTTATCAAGAGTGAAAGTGATATTTTTGAAGTATTCATTTTCTGGGAATTCAATCTTTGTCTTACAAAGTGACCCACCCACTTGAACTCAAAAGTTATTATAGATGGTTATCCCAAAGTGCCAAAACAAAGAGGTAACAACTCTTACTACCGAGGAAGTAGACAGAAAAAAACACTTAACTCCCAAACTTATAAATGTTCACGTCATTACAAATGAAAACAGAGTCTGGCCCTGCCTTTTTAAATAAGCTGTTTATGGCATTATTACATTCAGTGAGACATGCTAAAAATTGTGAATAGGATGATATGATACAATTGTCCACAACAGCAAGGAATGATTTTGTTGGTTCAGTCATTGACACTTTCTGTCCTTTATTCATTGTGTTTCTATGCCAAACACCTTCAGAGGCCTGGTGCAGGTAATGCAAAGTTTACATAGTTATTTAATTGTGGCCCTTGGCTAAAAACACATCCATGCCTACAGTCCAACCCTCCTCTGCCCTGAGCTACTGTAGCCTCCAGATGGACCAGAGGGAGTAGGAATAGTACCGTGTCTTGTCAGGAATCAGAAATCAAAGAAGAAAATATGGGAAGACTTTGTACAGTGATGTCAGAAGGAAAAAGGGTCATATGGAGGTTTGATGCAGTGACTAAACACCCTCCTAGCATAGGAGCTTAAACTTCTCCAGAGCTGTGCTGTTAGTGGGTCCTGTGCTCCTTCCTCAATCATCAGATATGCTTATCCTTGATCCCTGTGCCACGATCCCCAGCTCCTACCCATGCTCCTCACAGTGCCCCCTTCCCTGCCCAGTTCAGCATGGGGCCCACCTATGATGCCACCACCCTCTAAAGACAAAATCTGCAGCTCACCAGTTTGTTGAAGGGTTCCTGCTGCTGCTTGAAACCCTTTTCGGGTCTAGCACAGAGCCGCAGTGAGATCTGTGGCCTATATTTGGTTTTCTGTCTAATATTCCCATTCTGGACGTGGCCTAACAACTGTTTCTCTGCCAACACGTGCTGTTACAGGGTTGGGGGAGAGAGCAGCACAGAATTCCCCGCAGACGGAAGATGAGCGTGCTGCCTTGATCGATGTCCCTGCGGCTGCCTCTTCGTACTCCTCACCCACTGACCCATTTAACAGCTGGCTGCTGTAAGTGCTAACCAACTCGGGAGAAATGACATCATACCTCATCGCTCAGTCCCAGGCACACTGCCTGTAAGGAGCAAATGGGACCAGAGACCTGTACGTAAATTACGGCAGATTGCTTGCTCGTGTGGGAGATTTGGTCTGCTCAGGTGAGAGTGCATCGCTGGCCAGGCATGGTGTACCTACTGTAAGTAACTGCATGGGGACAGAAATAGAACAGGAGCTGCAGTAAACCAGATCAGTTCTCAGCACCCAGATGAGTAATGCAGGAAAAAAAGGAAAATTAGCCCCTTTTTTCCTATTTTGTACAAGGACTTTCATATTTCCAGGCATCTCATTGCTGGTTAAAAGGCAAATGATCCCTGAAAAGTCATAAGGTCTCTACAAATGTGAAACAAAAATAGATGTATACATTGATTTACAAAGTGCAGAGAGATGCAAATACTCCTTACTACGAGCTAAAATAAATCGTGTCATCACTAACACCATCAGCTTTGAATGGCATTTTATAAAGTCATCCAAAGATGTTTCATATACAACTGTTGAGAAGCATGTAGACATAGGTTTGTAAAACAATTTATTTTTAATATTAATGGCAGGCAAGATGGAGGTTTTAACATGGGTAAAAGTTCATATAGCTACAAAATTATTTATTCAATGTGTATTTTTCTCTTTCTACATGCCCTTTTTTATTCCTGCTGCCCTCTTGTGGTGGAGTTTCATCTTTCTACCTTAACATTTTCAATTAAGAGTTTTAGATGTGGTAGTATTAAAATAGATTTCATTAGTTAGTTAATTAGTTATAAATAATGTCTTTGTTTATCTAAGAATTTAGGAAATCTAACATGATATGCATATTGACCCACTTCAGTTTTACTAAATAAAATTGAACAACTGAACTTTCCTTGATTTGCATGTTTTACAATATTAATTCAATTCCATTATAAAAATATGCATTCATGACTTTAATCATATCTGAGGTACTATTTTCTATCAAATTTAAATATGTATTTAAAGTGAATTATCAGAAATGCTTATCATAAGTCACTGGTCTTCTCATTCCACTACTGAAATTATTTCATGGCATTCCTTATCTACTGGCAAACTCTTCATGGGCAGTGGAAGATCGAACACACTGTGATATAATATCTGTGCATATCATGGCCTTGATTGTGGGATAAGCCACATCTGGAACATGTTCCTTCTGCCTACCCCTGCACATCTCTCCCACATGCAGCTCCTGTGTCTCCTCAATATGTTTCTTGATGACTTTCTCTTGATCACAACATAATCTATCTTTCCACGGATGAACAGTATTCCTTCTGAGTGGATCACTCATACATACACAAAGTGTCTGAAGTCCAATAAATTCTGGTTTTTTTTCATCACGGGTCTTCTTTCAATAAAAGACATATTTTAAACTAAATCCAAAATGTGGCCAGTAGTTCAAAGACTTGATAAGAACAGTGTAAAGTGAAAGTGAGTGAAGTCTTAAGGATTGATTAGGCCAAACATTGTCTGCTACGTAAATTTAAATAAGCCATTCACAGGTACCTCATACAGTTTATATAATTTCAATTTTATTGTTTTATATTATTAATAGCTTTAGAATAATATTTCTATGGTACTTACAAGGTTAATATTTTAGCAATTTAAAGTTCATGCCATAGATAGATAACGTACTTAATGGTAGCAAAGCTTCAAACAAATTTCTTGCAACATTAGCTGCATTTAAAAGCATAATCTTATGCTGCTTGCTCTTGTTCAGCAACATTTCAGAATAATTGGGGAGTGCATGTATTTACAGTGGAGAAAATAACATACACTATTAACACTGCTTATGATGCTTATCATTATTTAGATGCAAAGTCTGAGAAAATATTGACAAAACTCATGTTCTAAATATATCCTTATTAAATGGGAAGCATCTGAGCTTGTGGAACCCATCAGCACATGCTCAGATTTAAAAAAAAAAAAAGAACAAATAGATTCAGATTTAATCAATGTTCCTAAAGATTATATACAATTTTTTTTCAAAGGATGCTCTATCTAAGCCATGATCTACTGAATTTACTTGAAAAAAATCATCGTGAATTCAGTGATTATTGACTGAGCAGCTTTACCTGAACCTGGATGAGGTTTTTCTGTTTAGTTTTGGTTTTGTTTGGTGGTTTCTTGGTTGTTTTTTTGCTGTTGTTATTATGTTTTGGTTTGGTTTTTTGTTTTGGTTTGGTTTTTTTAACTAGGATCTGAGCATTCAGATTCACATTTTAATTCTATCAAGCCTGGTTTCTGAACATGGCAGTTGATAGCTAATTCTCATCACTCACCTTAGGAGAGTTTCACTGTTAAGCCAGAGAACATTGGTACGTTCTGCACCCAGTCTTTAGAAAATCTTAATCAAAAGATTACTCTTTAAAGGCAGCCAATGTTGCAGGAAATCTCATTGGAGCTCTGCTCTCCTTAAGTACATTATCTAGCTGGAGTACAAACTTAAAAGGTTAAGATGTTAACCTTGGCTTTAAACTACAGAGACTGTTCTACAAATATCAGTAGTGTAATACTGAGTTTTCTTAAAATGAGGAGGGAATGAAGCAATCAACTTGTGGATTTAGAAACAGTAGCACAAGTAAAACACTTGCAAAAGTATCTCTTCTGAAAAACAAGAAAGGCTTAAGTGCAGTCCTTCTGAATAATCCTGACACATTTGTACCATGGTTTCAGAAACACATAAAGTGCTTATAACTATCCCACACAGGTGTATGTAGAGTATGTGCCTAATTATTTGCTTTTGAGTTTAGTAGTGGCCAAACATGTCTCAAGTGTTGCCCTGAATCATGGCCTAAGTGCGTAACTTCAGCAATCTACTTTTGCCCAGTCATTACATACAGATTGTAAAGACTTAACACACGTAACTAGTACATAATGAGCATCATTAAAACTTCTAAAGAAGGACTCTCTGTGTATAAGGTATTCACGACTGACTGCTGGGTTTGGAGTTTCATGTCTGAGGCTTTCAGTCTATTTCAAGTGAAAATATGTAATTCCAGGCCAGTCTTCCAATACATCACAGTCATTTTCTGCACTTTAGTTGTTTTTCTGTCCATTTTTCCCACAAAATAAAACACCATTACAGCAGGTTTAAAGTGCACTTTAGTGCCTGCAATCTTCCCATGCTATTCTTTAATATTTCATCATTAAATAGCAAAATAACCTGATATGATCCTAATTTAGTGCCAATTACACTGCATTGATCAAAGTGACCTTTTCATACTGGAGCACAAAAATCAATCCTGCTGCACAACAAATGTCAGGGGGATGAGAGCAACATATAATCTGTGACAATCAAAACATTACTTACAAATGAAATCACCAATGACCTGCATGCCAAGGCAATTTCTGCATAATGTGCACTGGTTTTATTTGAAGCTTTTTTTTGTTTTGAGGTTTTTTTTTTTTTTGTCTTGTTTTGTTCCTCACTGTCTGCTACCAGACATAGTTGTGCTATTTCACAGTTTCACTGACATCACTGAAAATGGTCAAAGCTCTATGACTGATACCAAAATAACCACAAAAAGTGACTATAACCCACAGTGCATCTTTAATGTTCAGTGAAGTATGGTTTTCTGTTGACTCAATAGTCTTCTGACAATGCTCCCGTGACGAAGTTTGATGATATTCCAAAATGCAGCCAAACTGACTAGGTCAGCCATAGGCAGGGGAGTCACGAAAAAACTACTCACTGATCCTCACTGTTCTGCCTTCAGATCCACAAGCCAGAGTTTGATGTAGGTATTAGGTCTGCAAATTAACGACAAAATTGCAGTGACATTACTAGTGCTTGGACTTCACCCATTATGTCTGTGTCATGCTTAGGTTCCAGATGGGGAGACCATTGGCTGCACAGGCAATATTGTCTACCAGCTGTAGTCAGCAGCCACCTGAACTATCTATATCTGTAATTTGTTAGAGAAAATCTATTTTGGGTCAATTTTCAGGGTTATTTTTTTAGCCGTGTTTTAATCACATATTAAAAATACCTAAACTTCAACTTGCTTTGTGTTTTGTTCATAAATAATCAGTGATGGTCCCTCTATAGAAAAAATACTTACCCTTACCCACGACTTAAATTCATTTGTGAAATTTGTAATTCATGAATCAAAGCTACAAAACAATGTAGTTAAAACCATGCTGTTCAAATCTGCACTTTTCAGCTATTCTTCCATTGTGAGCATGTCACAACACACACGAAGATCTGAAATTGTGTTTAAACTGTTGGGGTGCTCTTCAAGCATTTAGACTGTTGAGGTCTTGGGGTCTTCCAGCATGTAGACTTTCAGGATGTAAACTGCTGAGGTCTTCAAGCATTTAGTCCTACAGAAACAGCTGCGACTCTGAAAGATTAAAATTCATCTCCTCCAGTACCCAAATAAGACTTGCAGGATTTGGGAGCTGAGATCTGCCAGTAGCAGCCTGTGAGGTCTTGGCTGAGGAATTTAATCTCTTTGTGTATTGGTTGCTTTCCTGAAAATAGACATGGTATTTATACTTCACCCTTGATTTTTTTTTGTCTTTTTCAATCTAAACTGGATGCTCCTAGATGATAACTTAATGAGGAGAAACTGTTTTTTAAATAGCTGTGTCATGGCCTTGTTCAAGATAAGGAGTGAGATCTTGAAACACATTCAGTCAAATTCTTTGAAAATGTTTCACCTTATTTTGCAAACATGCTCAGTAAAGGATTAGCTCCCAAAAACTGAGGTAATTCTCCAGGGTTGGTGGTTTTTTGTTTGTTTGTTTTGTTCTGTAGTCTGTTCCCTGGAGAAAAAGTGTTCTCGTTGAAATAATTTATCCATAAGAAAAATCTCCAAGGCCCGGATATTTTCCCTGCTCATGCACACTAATCTGCTAATCAACCAAGAATGAGAGAGCATGGGAAAACCTAACACTTAATATCAGTCTCAAAAGTGCTTGTTCTTCCAGATGCTTTAACTTCAGATCCAAAATAGACAAAAAATAATTAGGGAGAGAGATTCTCAGGGTTTTATCATCCCTATTACTGTTCGGGGGGTCACAAAACATTTCCTTTTATAGCATTGCACTGGTAATGAGACTGTACAATCTCAGACAGGAATATCTAAAAAAGGGAAGCTAGCTATGCTTTCTGCCTCATAGGTGAATGAAGGAAATCTTTGATGCAGGACTTGAGAGCCTCAAGGGCCTCTGTATCAGTGTTAAAGACCCCTTTTGGGTCCTAAAGAAAAAGCTATAATTTGGAGGGGGTTCATATAAATCTGTAATTTTTTTCCTTGCTAACTTTCAGTAGTATTTGCTAGAGACACAGTACGTGTTTCACTTACCAAGCTGATTAAACCTCAGTTCTTTCTCTTGGCCATATAAAAAGAATAACTCTCTTTCTAGAAAGTCCATTAGCAAACATGATTTACGACTGACACTTTCACAACTCTGTGTGTAGCCCTGGTAAGAACTAAATAATATTCAAACCCTGGTTATGAACCAAATCCAATTCATTTCACACTGATGCAGAATTAGTTGAAGACTAATGTAAAGAAACAGCATGGGCAGACTGTTAAGGTGATTCCCTTATTTTTAACATGTTCTTTGGTGCAATTTGCAGATTAACAGCCTCACTATAAATGACATGATTAAGTTTTATACGTTTCTGTATATCTGATGCATTTACCCAAATGCAGTTGCCGATTTGTATCTTGTTTCACATGTTTAGAACTTAATCAATTTTTCAGAGTAATCACAATTTCCAAAGACAATTTTATTTTCAGTGTTAAGCTGTAATGCAAACACGAGATAACAAAATAAGGATGAAAATATTTTTTTTCCATCATGATAGGAAAATTGTAAAATATATCGACTACTAAAGATTCAGTTGAACAGATCCAATAATTTATCATTTCTGGCAGATATAAACAGTGCAGTATTTTACACCACCACACTCAAAATATTGGTTCAAAATAGATGCCCCAAATCAACTTCCAGCATGTCCAGCTCATTCTTTAAAAGCAATATTGCTGCTTTCCTTCAGCGGTTACCTTGAAGCATGAGTGCAAATGGAAGATAATTGGTTGAAATCAATCCATGTTTTGACAGATTCTGGCATTTTAATCAAAGATACTTTATGAAATTAAAGAATTACAAATAATAATATACTTCATAATGTACCATATAGGGCTCAGTATGAAATGGTGTTTATTGAATAAAACAAGATTATATTTATAAGCCCTAATTTATGGCCTAAAATATAGACACGTGTCTCAGGTATAAGGAACATTTCCTTCTACAGCAGAATATATGGAAAAGTACCAAAAGAAGCAGAAAAATTGTAGGTCTGACCTATCAATATTCAATATTCAAAATCCATATTCAATACACCTTATCCCAAGGCCTAGGCTCTTCTTCAACTTGTTGCTTCCTAGACTTGGCCAATACGTGCAACATGATTACTCATCACTAAAACATAGAGAAAACTGCAAATTTAGATGAAGTTCAGAGCTAACTCTGAAGTCAGAGCTGAAAAGAAAGAATGCATCCTTTAAATAACAGGAAACTGTTGAATGAAATTTGATTTTTTTTAATATCAAATGAACATATATGACTGTTACACTTTAATGCATCAAGTAACCTACTTGAACATTCAACAGAGCTTGTTAATATTTAAGCCATAGACTGCCAGAGCTTCATTCAGCTGTCTTGGACGAGACATTACCACTGTGCTGGGTAATGTTATCTCTAAAGCTTTTATGTTTTAGCATAAGAGGTACTTAGAATTATCAAGTTTCTATTGATTCTGAATGCCACAATTTCTATGAACATCTGATTTCTTTCTTATCTGTATTCTTCTAGATCTATATATCCAAATTACATTCAGAAGTGTAATCCTCGGACACCACAGAAAACAAATCGTTTGTCTACTCTGGTTATAAATCATATCTTATTAGAGAAAATCAAATTTTCTGTGACCCCAGAACAGAAAATTATTAACTTAATTCCCTACAAATTGCACAGCAGATAATATTCGATAATCCATTAAGAACATCCTAATCAATATCTATCATTGTAATAGCACACTGATAAGAGTATGCATATTGATGATTAAGAGTACTGCTATAGTGGTCTATACAAATTTCAAAGAACTTGAAATTAATAGATCCCTAATGTAGCAAGCAATTGATTTGATTAAAGCATAACAGTGAGGTATTTTGCATTCATAAGAATCTGAATCAAAATGTGCTAACACCTACAAGTTTTAATAGACAATAAATACCTCACATGTAATAAGAGAAACTAACTTTACTTAAGAAAGCATATAGAAGTTTACTGTTAACATGGTCCAATCTAAATGTTGTGTGCTTCAGTGGAAAGATTCTTACCAACTTCAGTGGGCTTTATGGAAAACCTTTGCAGTCTGGTATTACATCTTTCCTTAAAAAAAATCCACACACAAATAGCATTTTAAAAATAAAGGATAGCTTTCACAGGAAATTAATAAGACCTGTCACACTTACACTTTGCTTCAAGCTTGTCTTGGAATGAGTTTTCTGCCTGTGTATTTATGCGCTAGAAAATCCTAACTGACCTGGAGCAGATTAAGTGATTATAGTGTGTGATTCTACAAATTCCAGAAACACACACGTTTCAAGACACTGAGTCACTCACATGCTGTTCAACTGTTTATGCACTGTGAAAAATTGCTGTATGACAAGCATGCAGAAAAAACCTATTCTTATCAAGATGGTAAGTGGTTTTGTATGTCTTCTGCTAAACTGACTTCCCAGTCTTCCATCCCAGTATATGCTCTAAATAGTTCCTTAAGTTCCTATTAACTACAAGTAAATCAGGAAGGAAAGTAAATCTTGGATACTTTCTATCTAGACCTTTTTTGAAGCTCGAAAATAATTATTCCTTTTTATGAGATGTCACTTGTATCAGTAAATTGGGTGTCTGAGCACAGGTAGCCATACTTGCTTGGTAAATGTAAAAAAAATGTTAATTACATTAAATAATTTCCTCCTTGCAAGACAAAGGGATAGTACTTGAAACCTCTTCTTTTAGTCATACAAAGTCTTCTTCCAGTCTGAACAGAGCAAGCAATTCTAGGAGTTCCATTTGTTTAAGAAAATAGGTCTAAATTGATTAAACTAATCATTTTATTCTAACTGCTCTTTTTAAAGACAACTGCTGATTGCATGCCCCTTTTGTAGCTGTAGCTGAGCCTGAGATGGTACAAAATAACCATCTTGCCAGTTGTCACAACTATTTGCTCATTCTTTAATTAAACATAATATATAAAACAGTATAATTTACATCTAATTGGGAAACATCTTCTTCAGTCAGAAGGCAGCATAGTCTTATGGCATAAATAGAGACTTGAGTGTCAACAGGTCCTGGGCTATGGCCCAACTGTACTGGAGAATCACAGCTGTCCTGGCAAAGACTGCTTAATCTTCATGTTTAAGGACCTCATGTACTTATAAAGGATAATTTCAGTTAACCACTGACTTCATGAGTGTGTTGTGAGAGTTGGTTTTATTCTGTTAAAAGGGAATAAAAATTTAGCATTGACTTGCAGCAGCAGCAGCATGCTCATAACAGCAAGGTTGTGGTTAAATAAAGGATAAGAAGGGCTCTAGTTGTAGGTTTGTCTTAAAAAAAACCCCAACAACAACAAACCATACAAAAACATATGTTTCACAGTCATAGTTGAATGTTGCTGAGGAGGTGAGTTGTGAATATAATAATCAAACTCCATGAAATAACAGAAGTAAGTTTAACTAAGGAGAGATTGAGAATTACTCAAATATCACAACTATGGTTAGTGGAAGAGAGGTATCGGGTTGAAGAAGTCCTCCACACTGGTTGAACTCAAATAAAAATGTTAACCAAATCCAGCAGATCTGACACAGGCTTACAGCAAATTCAAAAATATTATTTTAATTGAATGTCAGTGGGTCTAGAAAGAAGAGCATAATTCTGCACACACCTTCACAACAAGACTCAGCACCATTATTTGATAAAATATGGCAACAGTAATTGAACAAGTGAATGAAAATTGTGATGGTTCTCACTCATTTATCTGCTAAAGTGTAAGTATGAAGGAAAAGTTATGATTCAATTTCAGCAAGGCTTTCAACACTGTCTCTCACAATATCCTCACAAACAAATTCAGAGAGTGCAAACTGGATAAGTGGTGAGTGGACAGTGAGGTGGATTGATAACTGGCTGAATGGCAGATCCTAAAGGGTTGTAATCAGTGGCACAGGGCCTACTTGGAGGCCTGTGTTATTCCCCAAGGTTCAGTATTGGGCCCAGTATTGTTTAAGTTATTCAATTTGGGTAAAGGGATAGACGCCTTCTCAGCAGGTTTGCTGATGACACAAAGTTGGGAGGAGTGGCTGATATCCCAGGGGACTGTGCAGCCCTTCAGAAGGACCTCAACAGGTTGGAGAGATGGGCATACAGGATGACCGAAATTCAACATAAGCAAATGCAGGGTCCTGTACCTGTGGAATAATAACCCTACCCACCAGTATGGGCTGGGGGCTGACTTGCTGGAAAGCAGCTCTGTGGAGGAGGACCTGGGAGTCCTGGTGGACAACAAGTTGTCCGTGAGCCAAGACAAGCCCATGTGTACTTGCGGCCAAGGCTAATGGTATCCTGAGCTGCATTAGGAAAAGCATTGTCAGCAGGTCAAGGTATCCTGTCCCTCTGCTCAGCCCTGGTGAGGCTGCATCTGGAGTGCTTGTCCAGTTCTGAGCTCCTCAGTACAAGAGAGACATGGACCTCCTGGAGTGGGTCAAGAAGAGGGTGACAAAGATGATTTAGGGACCGGAGCATCTCTCTTATGGGGACAGGTTGAGAAAGTTGGACCTCTTCAGCCTTGAGAAGAGACAGCCGAAATGGGACTTCATCAATGTCTGTCAGTATTTGAAGAGAGGGTGTCAAGAGGATGGAGACAGGCTTTTCTTGCTTGTGCCAACCAATAGGACAAGAGGCAATGGGCAGAAACTGATGCACAGGAAATTCCACCTGAGCATGAGGAAGAACTTCTTTAGTGTGCAAGTGATTGCACACTGGAACAGATTGCCCAGAGAGGCTGTGGAATCTCCCTCACTGGAGATATTCAAGAACTATCTGGACACAATTCTGTACCATGAGCTCTAGGATGACCATGCTTGAGCAGGGAGGCTGGATCAGGTGACCCACAGTGGTCCATTCCAACTTTACCAATTTTGTGATTCTCTGATTCCATGATTCTGTTATCAGCTACTGTATTCTAACCTTCTCTTTATACATATCAACACTGCCCCTTTTTTTCTCTTATGGACATATTTAATGTATACAATAAAATTGGCATATATGTTATTTAGTACAGCTCCAAACCCAACTATCTAACCAAAGGCAGCAGCTTTTGCATAACCAGAAATCAGATGCTAGGGAGTCATTATGTAATGTAACAGGTCAAAGGTTTTTTTAGATAGTCAGTATAATTTGAGAAGTTTGTATTATCTTGAAATCTCTAACTTGCTCCTAAAGTGTCTATTTTTCCTCTGAAAGACCCAAAAGAAGGAACGTTTAGAAGCAAAGGAACAACTTATGATTATTAATGATCTGGTATACCTATTATCAGTATTGTACTTAACCGAACAGGCCAGCATCCATGCTGCAGTCTAAGTTAATCTCTTGCTTTTCTGGTTGAGAGCTCTTTTTCCCAAACAAAGGAAAAAACATTAAGGTAAAATATGCCCAAAGGTCTTTTTATTGCATACAAAAATTAACAAGGACCCCTTTCCTACTCATGGGAATATACATGCTGTTAAATTCAAAACAATGAAAATGACTGCTTGTGCAATGACAGGGAAGTGGCACTTGTATTTTGGGGATAATGTTTTTCTCATCATTAGACTAAAGCTTTATCAACCATGAAATTTTTAGATTTTTCTTCTTTTTTTGCACAATATGCATCATGGTTTGCACATGCTTTGTGTTTTTGTCTGCAGACGTTCTTTCCTGGGAAATTTTCTGCAGCCAAAGAGAATTTGTCACAATCTGGTAAATTTACAGAGTGTTTTATGCACAAGTGTTTTATGAGCTACACCATTCACTGATATCCACAGAGAATGCAGAAGTGCCACAGAAACAGAATCTTCTCCATACAGCATGCCCTGCCTACTCTGAAAATTAAACATCACATAAAGCACAGTGTAAAGTTAGGCAATTAGTAGGCTTTTACACCCTGCAGCTTGGTCCTGTATTATCCTACATGTCATAGCTTGAGTCAATACCATTACTAACTTTGTGTGCTCATATTACCCGTATCCAACTTCACTGAAAGTTGCCAAATTTCTGATTACTAAAAGTTACAAGTTACCAAACCAACACACCAATCTCCTTTGAATAGGTCCTTTGACCCCTGTGCAAGCAGGAGCTGGACCTTTTGTTGGGCATACATACCAATGCTGAAAAGAAGGACTGAACAGAATACAGATTATGATTTTGCCAATGATATAACTATTGCACTAAACCCTCCTTTTGTCTTTTATGCTCTACTCCTCTACACTTTCTACAGATAGCTAAGGATTTAAGCTGAAGGATACAGGAATGCTGGAACACCCCAAGAATTAGCATTGACAAAAAGATATGTATATAATACACAATAGACTAAAACAATAACCGGAACTGAATTAGAGAGAAAACATAAGGACAAATGCCCTTATTCAAGTTGTGATCATCAGGGCCTCAAATGCCAGTTTTCACCTAGCTCTGTGTTGAGAAACACTCTTCACACCTCACCCTTGACCCTTTCCAGCTCATACCTTGGGGATCAGCTGATTTCTTCCAAGTAGTCCCTGAAAAATCATAGCTGTCACAAAAGAACACTCTGCAACGGATGGTCTGAAAGCAGCACTAACTGTTGGATGT
Source organism: Manacus vitellinus (assembly GCF_001715985.3). Lineage (NCBI taxonomy): Eukaryota > Metazoa > Chordata > Aves > Passeriformes > Pipridae > Manacus > Manacus vitellinus. The sequence goes on from NW_021940651.1 coordinate 3,621,915, forward strand.
TATGTAGCTCACTGCTATTGCGCAACTTTGGGAACAGTTTTCCCTGTCTCTTAACTTACCTTCTAGCAACCAGAATCATCACATGAGGTCTACAGCTGGTGGGCTGGGGAGAGAGGAGCCATGTTCAGCTCAGGCTACACCCCCATTTGTTCAGTATCCTCAGAGCATGGCAATTCAGGCAACCACAAAAGCTGAAGATTATTTTTGCTCTCTTCTGCATTTACAAATAACTTCCTCGTTATCTCAATACTTTGATTATACAAAGTATTTAAAAACTGTTTTTCAACCCCCTACTGCCTTCTGGGCAAAACCAAGAGGAAAACAGAAGATCTGCAGAAGAAAAATATAAAAATATAAAGTAAAAATAATGGAAGATTTCAGGTTCCCTTTTAATTGTGCGACTCTTCAGGTTTACTTCCTATTATCTTCAGTTTTCCTCTGTGGCTATGAGTGAGAGACAGTCACTCTTCATAAAATTTGTAAGTTCAAGTTATTTCCTACTTATAGACTCTAAAATACAGCAAAGCATTATTAAATTCCTGCTTTAAAAAAAAAATCACTAATAATTTGTTTTAGTTCCAGCACAAGTTTTATATGAAACTGCCTTTTAATTTATGGGAAAAAAATATTTTTTTCTGATATTTCATACACACATTATTAGAGTTGGCTCGGGATTTTCTGATTAAATTAATCCATCATATACGGATTTTTCAGTAACATATCTTGACACCTCTTGATTCAAAACAGATTCACAACTTTAGAATGGATATTCTGGTGAAAATATACCTTCATCAACACAGAGCAATCAACAGACCAGCAAAAAGCACCCTTGAACTTCACCTGGAAAACCTGGCTTCAAGTCAGGTTTGCAGAAGACAGACAAGGAACCTGAATCTACAGTTTATGCAAGTGTCTGAAGGCCCATCTCCAATGAATGAGATTTCTCTCTCTCCTCTACAAACACTTGACTCCAGACACTTTTGAAATGCAGAAAAAACTAGGTATTTCTTAAGCATTTATAATTTCCTTGTAAAAGCAACATATGTAACTTCCAGAACAGTGATAGATCAATTAATATCTTCCTCAAAACAGCATGAATTTCACTAGTAAAGTTTCCATTCTTTCTGGGTTATTCCTAGACGTAAAGGTAGAATTAATAACTACTATGATGATGGAGAATAGTAAAGATAAATACAGTGTTACAGAACATATGTAATAAGATCACAATTATGCATTAACCTTTACATTTTGGAGTATAGAAATCATTGTGAAAATTTACTTTATACTGCTTTGGTCTCAGAGCCTGAAGAATTCCATAGAACTGTGGGTTTTAAGTATCTAGTTGTACTGGAAGTGGAAGTCTTAGTATTGCAAATATCTACACTTCTTTAAATCTAAAAATGTAATAGAAATTAAAATAAATGAATTAAAAAAATCTTCTTCTTCTCAATCATGAAAATCAAGTTCCAGCCTGGTTTTGTGAAAAATCAGAGTGGAAAGCAGAAAGAAATGTTATTCAAACCTGACAGTGAATCAAAATAGCTGTGACTGAATTAGATACATTTTCATGACTATAACCTATGCGAATAATATCCTCCATTAGCATTAGTTTCTGGCTACAGGTAAGTCAGTTGATGCCTGTTGATGTCAACTGGTGATGTGAATTCACTGATCTATTAAAACTAGAGTATTACTTTCTTAAAAATTAGCTGGCCAAGCCCAAGACATGGCTTAAATAGAAGTATAACATAGTTTGGAAGACAAACTTGCCTTAATGTGAAAATATCTTTTCAGCCTACCTATTGTAATTAAGTGGTGGTGGTCACCAGACAGCATACATTTCCTTTAGACAGAAATGCCCAAGATTTAGCCCTGAGAGCAGTAACCTGCGCCGAATAACAAGGAAAGATATACTGAGAACGAAGCACAGCAGAGAACAAAATAATGAATGCTTCTCACTGACTTTACAACCTGTAGTGAAAGCTGCGCATCCAGCGCTGAGCCACCCCTTACCCTGAGGGGTGGGGGACCCGTCCCTGCCCATCCTCCCCGCCGCCGGCGCACCTGCCGGCTGTGCTGGCCAGGTCCAGCTGACGTGCCTGCTGCCCGCAGGGTAGCCGCGATCAGGGGAATTAGTTCTGCTTGCCTTGGGAGGCCAGCCCAGCCGCCACGGTTTCTATTCAAACTCCCCTCCACCACTCAAGCTCAACTGGAACCATTTAGTACTTGCATTGTTCTGTGGTTTTTATTTGTTTCCTTCCACTCAAGCACATGTTAGAAAAGGCGACCCCCCAGCAATCTTTTTTTTTCCTTCCTTTTCACATGACTAAGCGATTATCTTCTTCCTAATCAAAGAGACAGATGAAAAGAGTTTATTAATAAAAGTTCCCCTTCAGGAAGATTGGAAATGAATGATTAGTAAAACACACCCAATTTTACTTATAGACCCCCCTCATAGAGAGGCATCTGTGAAGGGTAGGGATGCCAGAATAGTGGTGGGGACTCAGGCATCTGGAAGCTGTTTGCGATATGGATTAGAAGTCAGGCTGCACATAGATACCGCCTCCAGTCACAAAAGCTTGCTCTGCAGAGGGGAAAAAAATATGCTGCTTGTTTACAGTGCTACTTCTTCCCTTTGCTTGCTATCTGTTTTATTTCCTCCCTCTCTCCACTCTCCCCACACCATTCATGTGCAATTATGTCTGCACCGATACGCCAGCTGGTGGGGCCTGTTAGCCGTACCCACCACACCAGCATCCAGGAAAAAGGAAGAAGGAGACAGGAGCTGGGCAAACAACACCGCATTGTGATTGGGACTGGAGCATTATCTGCTCCCTGTTGCCAGGGTCCACTGATCAAACTCGGGAAAACAACCCCAGCACTGGGGAGAACAGACCAAAGACAGTTGTGTCTTCAGCTTGCGATGTATCCACTGGCATATTTAAAACATAAAATGTTAAAACATTTATGTTAAAACGTAAATCACAAACACAAAAAATCCAAGGAGTTTTAATAAAGAAAAGAGATGAATCTTTAAGTAAGTTTAGAAAGAGCAGTATTTTCCACACAGTTCTAGTTTTAGCAGCATGAGGTTGAGATGATCATACTATTTACAAGCATTAAATCAGATCATCATAAAAAATCATATGAAATCTGAGAACCATTTTAGTGACTAATTTTATCATACTTGTCTTAAGAAATTAATGTTAAACACAATCAGAAATACTACTTTTAAATTTTTCTACCAATAGGCTTTTCTGATGTTTTCTACCTTTTAAGTCAAATTTTTAGGTTCAAAATCAAGTAAGGAAGTATAAGATAAGGCTACTACATTAAAACTTATATTAAGACAGTATCCCACCAGACTAAGTGGGCACAGAATCAGTGTTTTAGACCTTCTATTCATCTAGTTCCCCTAGACTCAGAAGAAAAAAAAATCCAACCCTTAAAACACTTCAAAAAATTTCTAAGGAAATTTTTAAAAATGAAATTATTATTTTAAAGACAGTTGCTTTCAAATACAGATTCTCATGGTATGTTCCAAAGAAGATGAAATTTCTCCCTTCTCACACATTCATTTGGAAGAAATTGCCTTCTGAAGCAAGGGTATTTCTTTAACTCAGTTTTTTAGCAGAAATGTAAGTAAGATGCATCTGAAATTCAACTTTTTCTAGGAACTTCTCTGAAAAAAATGCATTTGAGAGTTGAAGGAAAATATTCCTGAGGCTAATAGATTTTTGTGCAAGCATATTTCTGAATCTGTCAGCATTTTTGATTATTAGAGAAAGCAAAAAAGGAAAATTAATTTGAAGACAGTACCACAAAATAATTCAAACATCTCCACATAATTAAGATTACTGTAGCAACATGGCAGGGCTATACTATTTCTAATGCAGTAAATAAAGCAGGCTATTGCAGTAAATCCAAAATTATTAGGTTTAAACTCATGACACTGGATATTAATTTTAGACCTACTGGATTGTATTAAATACATATTTTAAGCCTCTTAAATGGTTATACATTAGATGTATAGGGAATCTCTTCTTTTAGAGAGGACAGCAGAAAAAAACCCATAGCTTGTAAACAATATTCTTAATGTCATTTATGTATGTTGTTTTACAGAAAAAAAAGATTAAAAATTATAGAGGTTTATTTCCACAGAACAAAATGATGAACAAGTGCAGTGTTGTATAGTTTTCCTTGGGATGGGTTTAAGACAGTCCCACAAAACACAAGTAGAGGGGATTTCACTGGTCACTACCCATTAGTGCCATCAAAGTTTTACATAACAGCCCACTATCACACATTCCATATCTGTTTACTATTTAGAGAAATCTTTCTAACGTATTGGTAGTTTTGCTTATGTCAGTCTTCCTTTTGGTAGTACAAATTCACTTTCTCTGCTGCCTGCAAGTGATGTAAAGTTAAACCTGTCCTTAAACCGGAACCAAGATGACACAGTGCCCAACTAGAGCCACACTTTCAAATTGCTACCACAATGGAAAGCTTCATAATTGAAGGAAAAAAAGAAAGTGTTGTCTCAGAAGGTCATTGCTCAGGTTGTTGTGAAGAAGTTCTAGGGGAAGGGAGAAAAGCCTGGGTTTTGTGGTTGTGCTTTTTACTTGTGTTAACATTAAAATATGCCTCTGTTACAGACAGAGCACAGGTCAAACAATGAGAGATTTTCAAAACATAAGATCTATAACAATATTCATAATTGTTGAGGCATCTCTGACAATCTTGCCTTCCTTACACTTTGCATTCAATGCATACACTCAGAGGATTCTTGTGAACACCACTTATAAAAGAGTAATTTATTACTAAGAAACCAGTCTTTTTTTTTTTTCTGAGAAAAGACTACAATGGTTGAAACTATAGAATATAACATCAACTTTCACATCAAAAATTGTCTTTGTGGGTTTTTCACTGAAAATACAGAAATTTTGTAAGATGAGAGGCATTTTTTAATGGAACAGTCACTTTGTAGTTCCTGTATTTATTAATAATATTATTAATAAACAAAATAATATTGTCTTATGATAAGAAAAATATTTTCAGACCTGTGCCTATAAAATAATTTTTAGAACTGATTTATATTAGCTGAAAACATTTATTGTTCTTTGGAGCCATATATCTAAGGCATGTACAGAAAACAGAATATAGGAAATATCCCAGTCATATACTTCCTTTAAACAGGAGATCTAAATTCAGTATGTATCATGGCTTGATATGGTAAGAAATATATTTTGCACATTTTCTGTTCTCTTCAATTCTTTGTTGCCTGGTTTAGATATACTACATAAATTTGCACATATGTGTTTAGAGATTCAGACTTAAATGCATGTTTGCCATATAACCATATGCAATACATTCATATATCTTTGACATGCTCCCAAGGAGTTGATTTTGTGTATTTATGTAGTAGATGGAGTATTTGTTTGCTTTTACCTTTCCATAAAACAAAGGCTCTATGACTTTGTCAAACTGCTGTTAAAGGGACACATGTAAATACCATTTAAAATTGCACATGCAAGTGCCCATATACAATAATGGCCTTCTAGTAAAAAGCACAGAATTAATGTGCCTCATTAATTGTATACATTTTATGGAAAAAAAAGTTCATAAAACTTGTGCAGCCTCTGCTTCTTTAGTTATTACTATAATGTCATTCGTATTTTCACAAAACAAAAAAAAATGGTTTTGCTTTTCCTGTTAGATATAGAAGTGTTTTATGTTTGATAAAATTGTTTAATCAAATTCTCAAGCAAAACCACGTGGACGCGACAGAATATGGTGTAAGTACAGTTGAAACAGCTGAACACACAATGATACAGCCACCTCCCCCATGCAGAAAGACATTTAACTAAACAAATCACCAACCTCAGTGATTACCAACAGAGAAGGAAGGAAGGAAGGAAGGAATGCAGGAAGGAAGGCAGACAGGAAGGCAGGAAGGAAGGAGCAAACAAATCAATCCAGGAGTGAAAAAGTTTCTGAAATTAAACTTAACATCCAGACACACTGAGGTGCTTATATGTGTGTGTGTATGTGTATGATGCATGCACCTACTTACCTGTGTCTATGTATGACATGCATAACTTTATTTGATATATCTTGACACAGCTTAGTGTGGACCATTGCAGTTTCTGTTCATGGGGAGTATGAGTGAAGATCTTTAAAAAAGTCAGTTTGTCCACTTCCATGTGTGGATAAAGCCAACTCTTCCAAAGGAGAAGAGGAGCAGCACAGGTATATTCTGTGGTTAAGAACTTTTGGCTGGGAGCTGATCAGCATTCTAATAACAACTTATTCTCTTTCAGCTGCGTGAGATCCAAAGAGCAATTGGTCTTATTTCTCTTAAAATATCTAAATAAGATGAAATGTGGACTACTTCCTTAATGTGCCCATCTTCTGATTTAAGAAATAAAAATAAAATCCATGTTCTTTCCTTAACAAGTCTTGCTTAAAAAATTATTACTGTCAGTATGCAATCTAACACTTCTCTATTTTCAGGTTTGGTGATGAAGGAGAGAAACCCACAGGACCTTGTCCTTCCCATGGTCATGAGCACAAAACTCCCTTTATAGATAACCAGCATTGTGACTTTTGCATTTTACCTGTTTATATTGCCTTCACAGTAGCTAGCATACCCTGAGTGCTTTGTCATTAAAAGTGAAACTAAAGCAATAGAATATAATTTTTGCTAATTTTCTCTCTATATCCCCACACAATGTTATCTATCAAAAACTCTTGAAGTTATCTCCAGTGACAGTAATCTTTCAAGTAGGAAAAAATAAATTAAAGTTACTTCTCTATGGGAAGAACAGATTATTCTCCATTCCTTGTAGTGCAAGACATAAGACTGTGTCTGTTTTTAACTATCTGTATTTGTCTACATATTTAATTTCGAATGTTTTTTAATTGTAACTTTAACTCTGCATTTCTTGGATAGACTGTTTAATTTTGGGACCACTAGCATTTCATAGACTAACATTTTCCCTACATTATTATACGTACTCTTAATCTGGTTTTAAGACAAAAATTACTGTTATTGAAGCCTTTACTATCACTTTATCTGCAGTTTTCAAGCACAGTAAACACAGTTATGATATTATTTTAAAAGTAGTTCTGTTAAAATAATACTACTCATATCCAAGTGTAAAACTCTACTTTTAGAGTTTAAAATTAAACTAATTCTTTATCATGAATCACAAATGAAAAATACATAGCAAATTTGAAGACTGTTCAAACCATGGGACATGTTTTTAGCTTTTGGAGAACTACTGTCACTTGAAGAGACTCCCATCAGATGACACCAGGTGGGGATTTGGCCCTGTATTCAAACCTCACTGACTTGTAGAGAAAAAGGTTTTGATATTAGAATTTAATTTTACCCTACTAAGAATTCTAAGAGTTAATTTTGTGTTAAAAGCATTATGTTCCCTTAAAAAAGGGCTTCAGGATAAAGAAAAATGTGGTTTACTTTGTTTGTGATATTTCAGTGAAAAGGGGTCAGATGAAAAGGGAAGTGAAAAGTGTCAAGAAAAAGGCAGATAACCCATTTCAGCTTAAACCAGTGGGCATTTTTTCACCATTGTCAATGTGAGTGCCTACTGAGAATCTCTCTTTTCTGGTGAAGAAACAAGACTATATACTGATAACATTTATTAATTTTCATCCAACATCCAGAGTTTATTCTCTGCTTTTCTACCATCTGAGATAATACATTCACAAAGAATAAATACATAGCAAGATGTTTGAAGCTTTTAGCCACATCTCAAATGCAAGAGGTACAAGGAGCAAAACCAAATCACCTACTTCCTATTGTTCAAGCACCATACAGTAGAAGGGATGTTTTGATTCTGCCATTTAAAAGAAAAATTCATTTGCAGAAAAAGGTAATTGATAAATTATGTGTTGCTGATCAGTAGTGGTGCTGGCAGGGTGATATTCCACTATCCTACCAGACACCTTGGAATCACATGCAGGGAGCCACAAAGGGACAGGTTCCACGGCAGCTCACACCCTCCTCCTGTGCCCTGACTCCAGGCACCTCTTTCTCTGAACTCTTTGCTGATCCTGCATCCATATGTGCTCTCGTCCTGGTGCGCAGGGTGGAGGGGCTGGCTGTTGTGATGGCATGGTGTCACTTGGGTTGGGTGACAGCCCGTTCTCCACAGACAGCTCTGTCAGAGAATCACAGACTTCCACATGTACAAGCGAAATTAACTTCTGTTAGTCTGACATTTTCCGCAATCAATACTCACAGGGTCCTTGTCTCTGGGATCAAAATTCATAAATCAAAAGCAGAAAGCATGAAATAAGGTATTTGATAAATCCATTAAGTGAAGTGGAAGTGTACTTCTGTCACACTGTTTAAAGACTACAGTAATGCTGGCTAAAGTGGGAGAAATCTAACAAACACATGAGGTGAAGTGCTGGCTTGTGTTTGTTTGAATATATGGCTCAATCTCACTTGCTGAAGGACTTTATACCTGGGCTGCAGACAAGCTGGCTTCTCTGAACTCCATGTTGTATATGCTGCCTTCAGGAAGCAGAAAACCACCAACTGACCCTTTTCTGAAAATCCTCTTCTCCCACTCCGGAACAGTCCAAGTTTAAGACAAAACTGCATTGCAAAAAGTGACGTCATTGTAAACCACTTTGAATTCACTAAAGCTGCATGAACTTAATGTACCTGCCAGTACACTAGGTGTCCAGGAATGTTTAAAAAAAAAGTAATCCTTAACAGTAAACTGATTTATTCAGGCTTCGTTAACAGCAATTTCCACATTGCAGGCAAAGACAACTCTAAAAACCAACAACAAAGAGTAGCATATGTCTTCTTCCCTGTTCACATGCACAGTCTTGACCAAGAATAAAAGGGGCAACCAGAGGCTGAGGGCACTGGAAAGGTCTGCTGAACTGTAGTATCTTCCATAGTGATGGTTAACATGACGAAAAGTGCAAACAAATAAGTCTCTAAGAACTGTGTGCCTCCATTGCTCAGCTGATAACTGCAAAAAGATCTAATAATAGTCCAATGGAGAAAAAGAAAGGTCTAGTCCCTACTGTTATTGAAACCTGTACTATCACTTTATCCTGAAGCCCTTTTTTAAGGGAACATAATGCTTTTAACACAAAATTAACTCTTAGAATTCTTAGTAGGGTAAAATTAAATTCTAATATCAAAGCCTTTTTCTCTACAAGTCAGTGAGGTTTGAATACAGGGTCAAATCCCCACCTGGTGTCATCTGATGGGAGTCTCTTCAAGTGACAGTAGTTCTCCAAAAGCTAAAAACATGTCCCATGGTTTGAACAGTCTTCAAATTTGCTATGTATTTTTCATTTGTGATTCATGATAAAGAATTAGTTTAATTATTTTAAACTCTAAAAGTAGAGTTTTACACTTGGATATGAGTAGTATTTTAACAGAACTACTTTTAAAATAATATCATAACTGTGTTTACTGTGCTTGAAAACTGCAATGTTTACTTGATAAGGAAGATACCTAATGGCCAATACTTGTATCTATAATGTGATATATACATAGCAGCAGACAAATTATTTTCATTAGAATATTTCTTTATACCACTTCAAATACCACGGTAATACATTTTCCTTCTTCCATGCTGTAAAATGAAGTCAGCTGATTTTCTGTATGACAAAATCTTCTTCAAACAAAATCTTGTTTCTAAGTATAACTGCATTTTATCAATAAAAAATCATATTTTATGGTTCCTGAAAATAGTAGAACAATATTTTCAGCACTACTCATTCTATATTCAGTTACTACCTATCAATGAATACTTTGATTTTTCTTTTCTCTAATTACAAGCTAACCAATAATTAGAGCAGGGGGGGTTTTTTTGTCTATACAGATCTTTTGTCTTCTAAATCTGTCAATAGCTGTGATTTTCTAAGAGTCTGAATGTACTCTAATAGACCTATGAGAAAGATTTTTTTTTTGCTATTATGTACATTCAATAAAGTTTTCCCCCTATCACTTAAAGAATTCTATTACTTTCTTTTCTGCTCTGAATAATACTGGTCCCCTTGAGAAAACCCATTGTAATAGAATAGAAGTCTGCATTTACCTTTAGATAATAAAATTATTGAGCATGTCTAGCTTACCTGATGATCTATTTGTAGTTATAGCATCACCCTTGTCATAGAAACATTCTAAAATTAAAAAGTTATTAATAGGCCTCTGATATTTACTACTCTACAAAATATCTACACCTGTTTTGTTCATCATTCAGAGAGACTTATCTGTAAGTTTTTAGGAGCAAACTTTTTTGGGGGTTGGTTACAAGCAACATCTAACCCTACTTCTCAAACGTGTCTTTTTCACAAAGCCTGAGATTCCTGACTCGGTGTCTTCCCATGACGAGGGCTGAGAAGGCACAGCAGCTACTCAACTGTTGTGGCTTCTCAAGTAACAAGACCCCCACTACTTCACATAGTCAATCTGATTCTTTGTCTGCCTGGCTGACAGGTATCTGGCTTCTCCTGAGAAGGTGGAGAGGCAGACAGTCTACCCACTGCTGGAAAACCAGCCAGCCAAATGTCAATTTTATTTTTCCCAAAACTGTTCTGTCAGGAATACATGGCTTTTTTTTATCTGCATGAAGGAAATGTGTTTTCCATTCAGCTTTTTTCAGTGGTTGTTACCAAAGAAGGAACCCAGTATTAACTGAAAGCTTTCACGTGCTATAACTCAAACATCTGTAAGTCTACTCACATTAAAATAAGAGAACTTACTTTGCTTAGGACAGAGAGTATAGATGGGAACTTATCTTGAAATATTCAGATCTCCATCCAAGACCATTAATTGATTCACACTTCTCCAGAAGAACAAGGACCTGATAAAAACAGGGTAGAAAGGAGAAACCATTTATATCTTGCTCTTCTTCTTTTCTACCTGCCACAAAGTTGACTTCTCTATTTCCCAGTCAAACCTGTACAAGAAGAATTCCTTCCCTTTGTTTATATATCCCATTGGCACACAAGACGTTTAAGTCTAGGGAACATGATGCTTCAGTGCATAGTTGATTCTCATAATATCTTCATATTATATCTCTGCAGAACCACTTGGCAGAGTGTATGAAAAAACACACTCAGAAGCAATCTAACTACCTAACAGGCAGCTAATAAGTGGATATGTTTCAACATTTAAATTTTCAAAATATATGTAAAACTACAGTGAGGTTTTAATTTTTACCAGAACTGCATCTTTCCAGTGTGTTTTTTAGTCATCTGTAAAGCAGGGTGGTCTGCAAATTTTTATATTATGTCTTGTAGAAAAGGAAACAAGTGATTTCTGTTGATGTTATCCAGTAAAACATGGTAACATTATTTAGGTATGGTATATTAAACCCAGAATCTTCCAGTAGAAGCTTAAACTGTCCAGTAATGTTGATAGGAGAAAGCATAATTTGTTTTGGAATTTAGGAACAGGATCAGGCAAACTGTTTATAAATATATCTCATAAACTGATTTAATTTTTTTTTACATGCTTTTAAAACAGAATTGTAGCTGTTGTTAAGTTGTACTATGTAGTCATCCACAAGTCAGGTCCTTACAAGCCTCTTGAGACTTGTTCAATAAAACATTGAATTCCTACAATAGGAAATATTGCTTCAAAGATTTTGCACTACTACAATATGAGAACTAACAAAATTAAGCTTCCCATTGTAAAGTCCCATTTGTTAACAGAGCATCTTTTATTTTTCCTTTTCATTCAAAAATAAGTAAATATTGTGACAAGTGAAATGGGAATAATTTATTTTTTTCTCTACAGAAACCAAATAAAATTGCACTGATAAACCTAATAGCAAGTTGTCATTACAAATGGCTTACTTTTTTTGTTCTTTTTGAGCAAAATATTCTGCTGCCTCTGATTCAAGTAACAAATGCTACTTCCTTCTAATAAGCTTTTATTTACTCTTCAAAAGGGAAGTCTCAAGTGTCCTTTCTAGGAGATGTTGAATAGTATGTGCTGCTGATTACACATAAAAAAACCAAAAAATATAGAGTCATGGAATAGTTTGGTTTGGAAGGGACCTTCTAAGGTCATTTAGTTCAAACTCCCCGCAATGAGCAGGGGCATCTTCAATTATACAGTTACAGTATGAAATACCTTTAAATTATAAAAATTATATATTACTGAATAGTATTTCACCAGCACTAAAGATGTGCTTCCTGCTATATTCTACACTATAGTTCCAAGAAAATCTGTTTGACAACAGCAACCACTAATATCAAAGCACCTTCTGCTCTGCTTGCATTTTCCTATGTGGATCTCTCTACTGCACTGAAAATAAAAGACATGATAGATGCTTACAGTCTGTGTGAATGCTGAGACCTTTGTAAAAATGAGAAGGGAAAGACAAGAGTCTTATTGCAAACACAAGTGCAGAAGAGCTCCAATAGTCAGAGCATTTGTCACTGAAAAGCAACAAGAAGATTAATTAGGCAATGAGAAGATTCATGATGGAAGTGTGCGCCTCCTTGTGATGCAGAGTGAGTTAGTTTCTCCTTGGTTCTGGAAACTCAGAGATGAGAACATTTTCTTCCTTTCTGTTCTAGGACCCTTTAGTTAAAATTCCTAGAAAAGTCAAAGGGTAGGATTTTTATTTGGGGTTTTGGTGTGTCTGCTGCTAGAAAGCAACTAAGTTCATCTGATATTCAGCCATATTTCTGAAAATCTTCCCATTCTTCTTTGTGTTTCTCCAAACATACTTTTCCAAGCAACTTTATGCCTCCATCATGCAGGAGAGAGGATCAATGTGTTTCTATTAGAGCTTCCATCAAGTTGCCTGTGCTTTTCTTGATTACTGTGCTGTCAGTTAGAATAGATGAAAAGAACCAACATATATGAAAATAATTACCCTTTCTGAAGAATGTTATAGTTCACTACTCTTAACTGTGCCTTATAACTTCCCTAAAATTAAAATATTTAATATGCTGGTTCTCACTTGGCAAGAAATATGAGAAGACATGAAAATAGTCTTTCATTTATATTTCACTGGACATACCTGTTCTAAAACACACAAGCAGGTACATTTTTTCTTTGCTATACTTTTTCTTTCTGATGTGAAACAAAGAAATAATGGTGAACTGTTATTTCAGCATCTGCAGTATTCCCTAGCCAAAATGCAGGGGTTACATCAATACCGAAATAGAGATATCTAGTAATCTAGGGCAAGGCTGCTTTGTTTTGCTGTAAGTCATACTCCTCTATGACTTTTGAACTGCCTAGGGTTCCACAAAGCACGTTAATATCTTACGGCTATGGCAGTCACCTAAATGCCCATTTATTAAGACAGCCCTTAATTTTCTTTACTTTACTGGGAACAGCTTTTCAGAAGCAAGAACGAAGAAAAGATTTGCATATCCCGTGCAACGAAACCAGAGGTGCAACTACTCTGGAAAAGGTTGTCTCTTATGCATTTGGAGGCAGGAGAATTCCAGGCAAGTTCTTGTAGTTACACTTTCCATTCTGTCCCAGCACACAGTACTGTTACCAGTTCACAAAAGCTTACAAAATGTGTCATTTGTGACGTTTAATTGAATTTTCCTGCACATATACACTTCACAGTTCAAGGGGCGAGGAGAAACCATAAACTAGACATAACCTATTGGGCATGAAGGTAATATGCTAAGCGCTTCTTGCATCTTCCTTCTATCCCTAAATGAATAGCTGTCAAGTTTCGTGGCAGGCTAATAAGAGAAGATTATAATGATAAAGTATTTTAAGCTAGCAACAACAAAGTCAAAGGGAGTCCACAATCTAGATGTAGCTGTTGCAAGCATCCAGACTCACTACCTTCTCCAGCCTCAGGCTCAGGGAGAAAGAACAGAGGTTGGTAAAGTGTGACAGCTATTTGCAAACATTTTAAAGTACTGTGGTACCAGTCCTGAATTTAAATGGAGAGCTGGGAGAGAGCTATGTGAGTTTAACAAACTGGGTATGACAAGCAGGAGAGGAGCCACACTTTATTTGCTGAGCTGGTATGGAACATAAATTGGTAGTACCAGCAAGATGCTTAGTCCCTCTCATTGAAACTTTCTAGCCATTTAGTATCTATCTACCTCAAGGAGCCCTGCCTTTTGCTAGTAGAAACATTTCGCACACCAAGCCAGATCTGGTTCAACTGAACATGATCCCAAAAAAAAGAGCCTGTTTTAATGTTCTTCAATTGCCCATTTCAGTTTTACACACACACACACAAAAGAGACTGTGGGGAGCAGCCCAATGTAGAAATAAGTTTTGGGAGCAAAGAGATGAAGAAACCCTTCTGTTGGCAGGGCTTTTACCTGTGCCTGCTAGAAGTCACCACAAAACTGTGATCTTTTTTGTGCTTAAAAAATCATGATTAGAGGTTAGTCCTGCTCTTGACACTGATCCTGGGCCTTTCTTTACAGCCAGATGCTGCTCTGCAATTGCTATAGTACAGGTCTTGAGTGCTTGTGCAGTCACATGGGTGACTTTGCTTTCAAGGGTGCTGCTTACTTTCACCCATAAGCACAGTGCAGCCTGAGGCAGTTTCAAAATACTAAATCGAGACAGATCAAGTGCATCTAATCCTTACAAGGCCTTACTGCATACCAACTGAAGTAAAGATTTCAGAAAAAAAAAAGGGAATAAAATTGCAAGAGAATCATTTAATTCACTTATTGATACCTACAAGGTAAAGTGCACTCTTTTCACTATGCTTATCTTGATAACTATATGCTGACTTAATTTTTCTTCCTTTAGGTACTCTAATGTTTTAAAGGCTTTTTCCAATTTGTGATAGTATATTTATTTCAGCTGATACCCTATGAACCACCTGAGCGCATTTAAATGCCATCCACCACATAACAAACACTGATTTCCTGCTAGGAGATGAGGGAGCTGTAGCAGCTACATTGTGTTATTGTACCACAGTGGCAGGCTGCCAATATGTTCATTCACATTTGTAAATTCTACCACTTCTGTAAAAGAATAACAATCATACGCTTTAGAATCAAATATTTTGATAAAATCTCAAATGTTTATCCAAGACAGTTGTATCATTTTCCTTGAAATTCTGTGAAGAAATACTCCTCTATTACACAAGCAATAACAAAATAGACACCAAATAAATACCTGATTATACATTTATGTGTAAGGGGTTTTTTTCTATGCCAGGGAAACAATTTACCAGTTTTAAAAGAAATTAAAATCCCAAAATACTGTGTGGTACTTCATGGGATTTTTGCATGTTTAGATGACCGTTCTTCTAGTTAAGTCATGTCTTTTCCACAGAAATGGAAAATAAGTGCATAAAAATAGCAAATCTTCTTTTGAGCCAAGACCTATGAAGATTTTTTTAATAAAGTGACAACTTTCAGTTCCCTTGTAGACCCACAACAATACAATTGCCTAGAAAGGCTGGTATTGTTACAGCTACTGTGTAGATAATGAATGAGTGTGACACAAGATACCAGTGAAGTGGAAAACAAGGGATTGTTGGCACAGTCCCCATGTTCTCTTTACAGGACAATTAGAGACACTCTGCGTTGTCAAAACACTTTTCAAGATTTAGTCACAAGTTGGAGGCAATCTATCTGCAATTACTATTGGCAAAAGGTGAACTCAATTTTCTAAAAGTGTGTGAGTGTTTCAGCATAATTAGTTTAAAATCAGAAATGTTATTTATTAGAATTTCATGACAAATAGAGATAACAAATTAAATGCAAATAAGTTTTCCATTGTGTCATTTCAAACTTTTCCTTGTCTATACAGTGGAATTTAGGCAGTACCAAAGCGGATTCTGCATATAATGGGCTGATTGTAGGGAAAGAAAGCTGACTAGATGCTTGGGCAGTGCTCTCTGGCTCTTGCTCTACCATATCATCAGTATTTGGTGGCATATGATGTGAATGTCAACCTAGCATCTATCACTTGCATCTCTCTTTTAATGAAGCTGAGTTGGAGTACCGTAAACAGTGTGCACACAGTTCTGAAGTACAACTCTTTTGCACAATTATTTTATTTTTACAAATAGAATTGTATGAAATGTTAATTGGTTTACACCTACTCTAAGCAAGCCTAGAAAACCACCTCCCTCATTCAGATTCATGTGAATTTTCCCTACTGTAAGGTCTGTGCCTTTAACATCTGCTGCTTTTATTATAAACCTAATCCTAAGGCTAAGAGTAACTTGGGTGGTTTTTTTTAAAGACAGCTTTATTTAACAGTGAGAAGCTAACTAAGCAGCATTCTATATTTCTTAGTCTTCAGACTGTGGGTGCAAGGGTACTTTAAAGCATGATCTTCTGTTGGCAGCAGCAGTGGATCATCTCAGTGGCAATTGGCAGGGACCTTGTTTAAAGGTCTCACTTTGAAGCACAGAGTGCATGCTTGCACCCATTTGCTTTCTACCATATGGAAAGCTTGCCACCATATGGAAACCACATGGACAACTTAGTGGAGGTCAGGCTAACACTGATAGCCTAACTAGATTTTCTGTCTCAATTGTAAGAAGTTCGATGGAAATGAAAATACACAGTACAACTGCAAGAGAGGAAATATGGCTCTTTGTGGACCCTCCTTTGTACTTTAATATCAGTCTGAGCTATGAATTCAAGGCTGGGTCCTCAATGTTCGTATTTATGTAAAGGACAACCAATTTTCATTAGTGTTTTTATTAAGTGTAAATGCTGAAAAAGTCAAATGTAGATACAAATAAATTTGGTATTTGACTTTCCATTTTTTTCCCTATTTACACTAGAAGGACTGATCAGACTCCAGTTCTGGCGATATTGCTTAAACAGCTCCATTTTATATAAGGCAGTAACACCAGATCTACAGAGGAGTAATCTAGTTCCAACTTTCTTTAGAGTGCTCAATATTTTCTACACAAACAATTTAAGAAGTTGTTTGGTTCTTAGAATCCAAATATATTTGTAGGGCACGACACAAGGATTATAATCAAAATTTGTGGTATGTCAACACTTTTTGAAGAAAAAACGTTGATGTCCAATGGGTAATCAGGCACTTATAGATACTATAATCATCTCTCAATGAATGCCATCCATCTAAACTGGGCACTCAAATTACACCAAAGTTTTGGAGATGAAAGTGTGAGAAAAAATGTGAAGTTCAACTGAACTAGAATATACAGAATAGGCAAACTACTATATCTTGCAGATAACAGCTTTATGGTTTGTCTCATGGTTGATAAAAGTGGCAAAAATCTCACTGAGTTTTCAAGTAAATTGGAACAAGGGAACAAGTATCTTACTCCCTTTTTTTTTTCACAGTTTTCCCAAATGAAAAAAAAAAATTAAGTTTGATTTGCAACCAGAAATGACTATCCTTTAAAAATGTTAGGGTTTACCCTCAGCCAGCAACTACGTACCATGCAGCTGCTCACTCACTCTGGTGGAATGGGTAGCAGATTCAGAAAAAAGGTAAAACTCATAGGTTGAGATAAGAACAGTTTAAAATTGAAATAATTAAAGAAATAAAATAATAGTTAAAAAAATAAATATAAAATAATAAAAATAAAATGGTAAAAATAAAGTTAAAAATTAAAAAAAAAAATAATTAAAAGGGAGATAATAAAATCAGATAACAGAATAAAACCCAAGAGAAACAGGTGATGCACAATACAACCCCCCAGCACCTGCTGACTGATGCCCAGTCCACCGCCCAGCAGTAATCGGTCCCCGTTCCGGGTAACTCCCACCAGTTTATATACCGGCTCTAAGTATAGAATATACCTTTGGAAAGTTTCAGGTCAGCTGTCCTGGACATGGTCCCTCACATCTTTTTGTGCAGCTCCTCACTGGCAGAGCATGGGAGATGGAAAAGCCCTTGGTAAGCACTGCTGAGTGACAACTAAACCATCAGTGTATTTTCAGCATTAGTCTCATAATGAATCCAAAACACAGCACTGTACCAGCTACTAGGAAGAAAACTATCCCAGATGAAACCAGAACAAAAAACATGGGTCTCTGGCCAAAGCTTTAACAAACTTGCCAGGGATGTCTGTGTGTTTTTAGTTCTAAAGCTTTTAAGTCAGTGGCATAAAACTGTTCCTCCCCGCCAAAAAACCACTGTCAATATGTAGTACCAATAGCAAGGCAATTAACAGAACAAGCTCTTCCATGTACCTCTGACAGAGGGGAAAAAGCACCAGCTATCCACATACTCGATGTATACTGCTGCATATGTCATGACACACAGGTCTATACTCAAGGCTTCATTCAAAGAGCATCTTGCTGGATTCCTACAGTCTACTGTTTGCAATTTTTTTGGTTTTGTCTATCAGTTTATGTTTCAATGCATGGAGACTATCAGACTACCATATAATTTTCTAAGAAAGTGAGGAAATACTATGATTATCAAATTGAAAAGGGAAATAGGAGTTAGTGAAAAGTATGATTATAACATAGTTATATTAAGCTCCTAGTGATTGCAATCTTTACCTTTTAAAATAATGAAGATGGTGAAACGACTTCTGTAAAGTTTACCATTTTCATGGGATTTTTTAGAATGAAATGTTGAATGTAAATGATTCTGAATATAAATGGTTTTTTCTTCTGAAAACACAAGATCACTACCATATGTTTTTCAGTTAGTTTTCATTTGAAAACCTATTCTCACCTTGGTCTAAAGACATTTAATGGAAAAGTATATCTGGAAATACCTTTCAAGCATAGAAAAAAATGAAACATCTAGACAATCTGCAAAATTCTCTTTTTTTTTTTTTTCTACTAATCTCCCATCACTGGAAAAAACCCAAAACCAACCAAACAAAACCCAACCAAACAAAAAACAAAACACAACCTCATCCTAAAAGTAAAAAACCTGAAACCCTTTATTCCTTCCATGAAGGATTTTTCATTAAAAAAGATTTTTGCCCACAAGGGACAGGTAATGTTTCTCAATTTTAAAATGTTAATTAATTGTGAGATTATAATTTCTATGGAATTGAATTTGAATTCCATATTAATATTTAATGAATTAACTAAGACTAATTTAATTGTAATGAACACCAACACATTTAATGATGATTGGTTGCTTACTCAAAAAAATGCATAATAAATATTCTAATTTTCTGAGGATTGCTGTTGACAATTTTCATTTTGTTTTATTTGTATACCAACTGAAAAATTACCTTGAGGGATATTTCTCATTGACTGTGGTTGCTCTTTGTAGAAGCTGAAAAATTTTCACTGAGGTTTTAAGCATTGTTAGATTTTGAATCTCATCTTAGTTTTAAAACTTGTCTAGCTTCACCAAAAATAATGATACTTCCCTAGATTTGAATTTCCATGGAAGACACTTTTTTTCCTGTGGAAAAGAAATAAACAAATACTCTTCCTCTTGGGAGGGAGGAGGGGAGTGGGGAGGAAGGACACAGCTATGCTAATAAAAACAAACAATAAAGAAGCTAAGAAATAATTTAAATCTTGTAGGGTCAAAATGTTGAGAGGACATGTGATGCTTTTGCATGCAACTTGCCTTCCTTACACGTTTTGTCACTATGTTTTTATACCTAGATTTAAGCTAAACCTGCAGCACTGACCATCACCACATGCTTTTTCATGTAATGTCACTAATACTCAGAGCAACTAGTCAGTTCAATGTTCTAAATACAGCAAAAAGAAAAGGGGGAAAACTAAAGCAAATCAAACAAATACAACAGATACACAGGCTGTGTGGGCTGGGATAAAAGATCTCTCTTCTAGCACAAGTAGCAAGGTGCAGGGACAAAATATTTCTAGGAATCATCTGCTGTTACTGAATTTGTGTGCAGATAATCTCATTGACAGAAAGGCTTACTCTTTTTAGAGGGGAATTCAGGATCTGTGTTCACTCTCAAAAAACTCAGCTTGAAAAAGACTCTGGGTCCCATCACTACTGCACTGCTGGTTATCTCTTTGGTGGTCCCTGGGATTTGCCTACGGTTGTTCACTGATGCCACTGAAAACTGCAAAAGAAAATAAATCTACACACTTCTTGGGTTTATGATCTCAGTCTTTTCTCCAAAAAAGTGGAAAAGGATGGTTCCCTAGAGAGAATCCACTGTTTGGAGGAGGAAAAAGAATATCATAGTTATAGTCTTTACTACTGCTATTAAACCTAGTCATGAGACTCTCTAGAAGACAGACCCATAAGTATACCATAGATCTTCTAGAGAAATTTATAACTGGAAACAACTGCCAATATACACAAAGATACTCCTAGCTGTGTTGTGAATGATACTTTTTAAAAGCAGCATGAAGATACTCATTAGAATCAGCACCACATAACAGCAAAATATTTGGTAGAGACTGTAGAGATCAGTAATAAACTATTCACTCATGCAACTATTTGCTACCAGAGAAACCAGTTAGTGATAACAGAATATGAATTGACCACTTGTAAAGGTGAAAAAGTTTTACTACAAACTCTAAAAAGGCTAGGCAAATATTCTACCAGAGGCAGGATATCCTTATAAAAAAACCACTAAAAATATCCTACTTTCTTGACCTAATCTTTACTTAACTGAGGAAAAAAGATGTTATGAATCATTACTTATTGATTTTCTTAAGTGCACTTCTTAGAGTGTGATAACATAGCATGATTGTATCTGTTCACAAAAAGTACTGTAAGTAGATGCCTACATCAAAACCTACTTTTATTATTTATGCAATTAAGTGTGTGGCTACATAAAGCTCTGTGCATATGAGGAGTAATATTATACCATTCTAACGTGGGTTTCACTGCTGTATAAATGAAGCCCATATTAAATTTACAAAGGTTACAAAACCATTAGCACTGATGGCTTTTAAGGAGTAAACGTTCACCATGACTCATACTTTGTTCATTTGTGCCATTTGGAAATTAAGTATTCTTAATTGCTGGAGTGCACTGCAAGTTCCAACGCTTCTCAGCGACTGAGGCACATAATTCCTCTGTAATTTGAGTAAAGTATTCTAATTGATTAATTGAGTTTTCTTGTAAGATTGCGCAGGAGTTTTAGATGCAGGAAGGTTATCCTTGTTCTATGTAACATAAAAATGCTTGAACCTACAATATAAAGTAATGTTATAGGTGCTGAGTGAAAGTACACAGCAATACAGTCTAAGTGAGATGGCCATTTTTGCTGGCAACAAGTGTCTTGTACTTTATATCAAACATGCACTGTGGGAGGTGACAGGAGATAAAAGCTTTTTCTAAATGCCATTTAACATTTGCTGTCAACCTTGTTCCTTGTGTTGCCTATCATTTATACAATCAATTTTTGCTTTGTTTTTGTTTTACTTTGTGTAATGCTTCTCACTGCAGAAAAACAAGGAGCACGAAAATCTGGACATAAGCAAACAAAAAACGTTGCAGAGATTCATCAGTGTTAGGTAGACTTCAAAAACAGGGAAAGGAAGAGTGAGAAAGGTCCTTTCCAATCCAAGCCATTCTACGTTTCTATGAAAGAAAGGAAGGGAGAAAGGAAAAGCGCCTCTAATTAAAAAAATCCAACCAAACAAAAACCAAACCAAAAAAAAAAAACAAACCACAAAAAACCTAAACAACTCCCCCCAAACTATTTTTTTTTTTTTGCATTTAAAAATTGACTCCTTAACAATCAAGTTAGCAAAGTAAAATACTAGCAAATCCATAGAGTTAACTGAACTGCTGCAAACCCAGGCCAGATACAGGATTACCCTGAAGTTTCCTTACTATTATGGAGAGCTACTTAAGCTGATTGTGCTCTAGGCATTAGAAGATAGGAGCTATAATACACACATGGACTCTGGAAATTATTTCATACATCAAAATAAATCAAACTGAATATCAAGTGATTTTGGTATGATTTTTCCTACTAAATTTTGTCACTTTTTTTAGAAAATGGTAGAATTGCTACTGGATTTTGAGGTAAGGGGTGTTACTATTTCCAGCATGTCACAGGCCATTATAAACTTTACATTAGATAAATAATAAAAGTCCAGGTAAAATATTAAGCTATGAGTAAAACTTTCAAAGACATGGTAATGAATAAAATAACTATGTTTTGTCTCTGTTTTAGCTGAAATGTGACTTCAAAAGTAAAGAAAAGTTTGCTTTGACAGCATTTGCTGCCTTTTCTCACATTGAAGAAAATGCTCAAATATCTGCAGCTTACCCTGGGTTGTTCCACAAATCCAATCGATCTTAAACAAATTTCAGAGGTTTAGAATGATCTCAGGGAAGATCTTTCCTCCTCCCTTTCTCTTCCCATTTCTTGCTTTCCTCTGCTAAGTATTTGATTCCCTCAGAACCATGCTGAAAATACTGGTTTTAAATGGAAAATCATCCCTCTTTTAGGGTAGGGATGTTGACTTGTTGCTTTCCCCCAGCTTTTGAGGGCACTAAAGTCGCAGAGGACGAGGTTCGCCATTCTGCTGATCTTCACTCCAACTAATCACAGCGTAGAAGAAGGACAAGCCTTTTCCCTTTCCCACCTCCTCACAAGCCTGGGTCTTTAAGAAGTGTCTCATTCCCCTCCTTTCACTATTTCAGCCAGGGAGGTGGTTGAGACACCTGCAAAGGTCTCCCTACTTGCTCATTCTGTATGAACAACTGTTCTTTAAAGGTACTCAAAGCAATATTCTAAAATGGCATGAGTGTCTGCCAAGATCAACATTTGACTGGTAAGGTGTTTATCTGACTCTTCACTATGTATTTTTAAAGACCTGATGGTTTAAAGGAGATGGAATTTTCTGTGAAGCGTACAGAACACATATCTCCACCTCAGGACAGAGTCTGGGGAAGTTTACTGCAGAATTCCAGGTTGGGCTTCTGCTGTATGAGTGTGGAAAAGCCTTAACTTGAGCTAAGAATTGAATTAAAGGTGTGTAGCTGATGCTTGCTTTGTTGCAAGTGTTTAATTCTCTCTTCTTCTGTCTCCTTTCCCTGCCTCCCTTCTGTTGCTTCATTTTTTTGTATCATTTCTGAAAAAAATACATGCTTCCCTTTCTTCACATGGAGTTTATTCCTAACAACGCCTGCCTCTCTGTCACACCAGCTCACAATTTGTATCACCCAATGCACTAAGGGGCCACAATTCATTTCAGTCATGGTTCAAAGCTATCCTGAAATAATCACAAAGTGACACTGTGAAATTACTGTAAAAAATTGTGCGGCAGTGTCATGACATTTTATAATTGAGACCTCTAGTACTCATAGCTCTATCAAAGCCCATAAGGAGGAGGGGAAAAATTGTATTTTGACAGACATAGCAGCTTGAGATGTGCAAGCAAGATTGTATAAAGTCAGCCATGTAGAAAGTTATCGGATGTTCCAGTTTGTGCCCCCATGAAATTGGCACAAATCATCTGGATTTGACTTCAGGAAGGTGGTTAGGAGTAACATGAGAGAGTAAACGAGAAGGTAATGGCCACTCAATGACTTAACCTGTGTCACAGGGCAACTAACATGTCAGCAAAGAATCAAATAAAGATGAATGAGCTTATCAGAGGACCATGCACTGCCTCATTGGGCCCAATTTAATTAAACAAAGGAACTGTTTGTATAGAAAGATTAATAGAGCAACCACATACAGTAAGTGCCATAAAAGTATATCAGAGAAACACACAAACACAGTTACAAGCAGCTGCTATGCAATGTTTTCTCTCATAATACTGATGAAAATCATGAGGTGACCAGAATCATTTGACCAGCCATACAGATGCAGTTGATAAAGGTCTGAGCTTATGTGTAATTCACAAAGCTGAAGATGCTGCTGTATGAACCAGCTACTTGGTGATAAGGGGAAATTTTTCTAGCCAATCTACTCTAGAGCTTTCTCTGAGTGTGTAAAAGAGGTTGCCTTCTTTGAGGAAAGATTCAAGCATGTTTTCCAAAGGGAATGTTACTGTATGAAGTCACTTCATTTGCATCAGAATACTCCTCTGGAGAGGAAAAATATTTGCTTTAGGTCACAGAGGAGACAAAAATGTAAGTACATTTAATTACCCAGAGAAAAAAATCAAATATCAAGAGAATTTGGAACCGCCAGCCTAGAAAATAATTTACTGTTAAGAAAAAGGGAGAGAAGAAGAGAGGGGTTAAAGGAATGAGACTTAGAATAAATTGAGCTTATTTAGAATAACATAAAGTTAAACCAGTAGCATTAACTTTTTGAGTTGTAAATGCTATTTCATGGTTAGGTACTTTCAGTTTGACACTATCACTTTTGTACTCTGGACCACCTTATGTCACTGCAAGGTGATACAGTCCAGCATGACTCTCAACCTTTGTTTGAGTATCACCAGGTCTAGGGCAGCAGAGTATCACCTGTTTGAGACCCAGGGCAACAGAGGTATTATTTGCCAGAGCTGTGGAATGCTAGGAGAGGAAAGAGTGGAACACTATGTAGTGTCTGTACAATGGCATAAATTTCTTCAGTGTAATGCAAAATGACAGGAAGGAAAGTCCTTGCTTTGAAGTAATGAGGGGTCTCTTCCTATTAAAAGTGCTGGAGTACTCTCTTAGAGTTCTTCATTCCTGGGAGGATTTTAAGATAGGAGGTTGGACCCTCAAAAGCAAAAGGGCAAAGTGAAATGTAACAGCAATTTTACCTGTGGCTCAGACCCCAACCTTTTTTGTTTTCTTGTATCACTACACCTATCAGCCCACACAAGAGCTGCACTCTGCTCTAAAATAATGACTGCAACAGCAGCTTGCATCTCCTTTTTTAGTTAGCATAGAATGGAAGCTTTCAAGAGATAGCAATGTTTCATGAGTTTTCCCCATCCTTTCCTTTGAACTGAGGCAATAGAAACACTATATGCATAAGCACAGCATTTCCAACAGCCTCTGAAATTTCACAGAATATTTTTCTTCCTCCCTTCCTAGGCATGCCTGGCTGTCTTGAGTAGAAGTATGTACGTACCATAGCAAATATCACAAATACACATCACTGAAAAGTTCCATATCAACTGCCAATCAGAAGAAACTAATGGAAGAGGAAAAAAAAGTTCAGTAAGTTCAATTCTAGGGAATGAAAACTTACATTATATTTGCACGTGCAACAGTAACGCTGGAAAGAATCCAAAGTACTAGACTTCATTTTCAGGTGGAACCTGTTACACTGAAATTTTTGGACTGTGAGGATTACCTCACCATCACTGTTATCCTCCTTTCACCCTGTAAAGTGCAGCAAGTGGTGACCTCTATCAGGTGTTTCAAAAGAGAACTTTTAGCTACTCTGTTCCACCCAGAAGACTAGCATAGAGAGGGGGGCAGAGAAGGACAGAACTCAAAGGTGTTCAGAAGCTGCAGGCCAGCCTGGCAGGTCCAACAGGCAGCAAAGGAAATGGGCTGTGATTATGTTTCAGCTGCTCTTGTCTGCTGCTCATCCAGATAGAAGTGGCTTCTCATCCAGATAGAAGTGGCTTGCTGAGTCTCCAGGCAGCACCAGCAAATGCATCCCTGCTATCCCTTTAGGAATCAACAGGACCCCTATCTTGCCTTCCATGGGAAGCAAGGTAGGAAATGCCTCCAAAGCATTTGCCTTCTAAAAGTATACCTCAAGTTTCTTCTGCACATCTGCAAGAAGACAACACTTCTCTCCCCTCTCTGTGGCTCTTCTCATCTTTTAAAGAGAGTCATCTCCTATGTCATCCTCAGTGGTACCTCAGCATGTGCATGAATAAATGAGTTGAGTTCAGACAGGAATATTCAGGAATATTCTTAGCTAAGATTGTTCCCTCAAGAAACATATTTGAACTAGATTTTTGGCTGCCTGCAATTTTGTCCTACTGTTTATATGGCACAATACCCACTCACAGGCTGGTCAGAGCTTAGGGCATAATTGTCACCAAGAGTGGATTAGATATGCAGTTTCACTACAGTGGAAATTACATTTCCCCTGATGTGGAAATCTTTTCTTTTTGCATCATTGAGCAGCATAACCACCACTTTCTTGCAGAGTGACAGAGGTGAGTCATATTTCTAAGATAAACTAAAAACCAAATCAAACCAAACAAAAAATCTGAAAATATAGGAAGCAGAAATCATGAAGAAACTACAACTTGATGAAAATACTGTAGGCTGTTTAACAAGATGTCCCCAAGCACCTATGAAATTGCTGCCAATTTATATAACTGGTAGAGTCTAAAAGGCTTCAGTCATTAGCGAGGAGTTAAAAATAAATGCAGCTATAAACAATTCTCCCACTTATTGCTGAGGTGTGATGTTAGGAAAATAAGTATATGATGTATTTTGCAAGACTTCCTTTACTCCTGTCAAACACACCAATTATGGGAAAGTAAGATTAAAAGAAAATTGAACTTTCAGCTGCTGCCTTTTCATGATATGAAACAAAACCAGCACAGTGATTCTTTGGGCTGCCATGGAAAGAAATATGGAAATTTAGTACAATCATACCTGTATGGACAGTAAAGGTGCAGGTTTTCTTTTAGGAGACAGTAGTTAGTATGGTGTTATCTGTAGGTCTGACTCATTGTTCCTCCAGTGAACGCTCTGTTTAGACATTAGTGCTTTGTCAGTGTTACCCTCCATAAACAGGTACAGCAGAAGTATCAATTTCATTTTGCATGGTGAGTCACAGGACAGAGAGAGGTGCGAGATGAAATGCCTTGTTTTGGAGCATCATTGCATCTCCCTAGAACTCAGTCAAGCAAATCTTCTGAAAAACGATGAAAAAACTTTAAAACCTGGATTTTTAATTCATTCAATTCCCCCAAAGGACCTACACCACATGCACGGGCACGCACCTGCATGACTCCCACCTTTTCCTTCACAGTTTGCAATAACTGGAAAATCATAAATGGCTACATGAGCACCACATATCATGATGTGTGTCTTGTGAATCTGATATTCTGTGCTTCATTTTCCTATTGCCTTTGTGGAGACATAAGTGACAGAGTGCACTTAAGCATTGCTCTGGTCTTGTGCACTTAGTGGTGATACCTTAGTCCTCCATGTTGCTGGAGTTGCCCCCAACATGGGGCACAACTGTGTAAGGAAAAATACATGGCATATCCTCCTTCCCTAATGACTGAGCCACAAGTCCACCTCACCACATGCAACACCAAGAATTCAGGGCCACAAAGGTGATTTTCTTCTTTGTTCTTGATGTGCTCGATCAAGAAATTGTTCCTGAATACAAGTGTATTTATTCTAAAATGATCTAATGCTTTACAGCAGGATTCAGGTACTTCTCCTCTCTTTCTCCTCTCTTCATGAGCAAAATCAGAATTCACTGAAAATCAGATTTTACCAAAAGACCAGAAGAAAAAACCCACTTTGTTTTGCCTGAAATTTTTTTTTTTTTTTGAGATATATGAGAACGGCAAAAAATTGGAGGTCTGGATCCTAAGAGGATGAGATAAAGTATGTCTTGTGGCACAGGGTCAATAGAAGAGCTTCCTCATTTCATTTCATTGGATGTTTAGTGAGAACACTAACCCAGGATTTAGAAAGTCACATTAAATTATTTCCTTTTAAGGGGACTTCCTCTCAAGACAGTTACGTGATGAAGATATGATGAGCAATGTGTTAAAAGGCACTATCATTCTCCTGGTGGTAACTACTCAGTTTTGCACAAATTTAAACAGAGTCTGTAACAAAAGTTTTTCCATTGCTTTTCAGAAGGATATCCTCATATTGTTACCCCATGCATTTCTGAAAAACCTATTGTGAATCAAAAAGTGGGCAAGAGTTTTTTTTCCCCACTCTCCAAAAGACTGCCCTAACCTCTAAGCCAATGGTCATTTGCAGATGAGTCGCTTTGAGAAAGCTGGCCATGTTGGGTACTTCAGCATGTTTCTTCATAAACCATGCTTCCTTCTGTGTTCCACTAGTAATGTGCTCATAACGGGTGAGGAGTCACTCTCTGGCTGAGAGTGACTGCAGTAGACCAAGTAGACTATTTTCTCAGGAAAGGCCCTCTTGGTCCTTTCTAGCAGAAATATTATGACCTGTATGCAATACTGCAAGTACGAATAACTCTTTAGCATATGGGCTATAATACTTCCCTGAGTTTTAAAGGGGGATATTCTAAGGGGACAGTTTAGGAGGAGAGAGAAAAGCTCCAATACCTTAATCCATAGGCAGGTGAATTAAACAAGGGAACAAGTCTTGTGCCAGTGTGGTGAAGCCGGTAATGCCCTCTTTGAAAAATCATTTCCAGCTTAAGCTTTTTGGTGAATTTGACTCAAATTGAGAATTAGTTTTGCAATGACAAATCCATCTCTCTAAGTACACAAATAATTTGTTTTAAAATATGTTTTTGCAATGAGCTAACCATAGTATGTCCTTAATTAAATGCAGATTTCAGTTTTATACATATATATATATATATATATGGACTGACCTTCTGTAGCTTCTCACATTTTCATTGGGTGACTGAAGGACTCCTTTCAAGATGAGGATCAGACAGGAAACAACTGTTTGACAGCATGCTCCGAGTGATACTTTTCAAACTGGAAACAGTGGGGTGCTATGTCCAAATGATCAGTCCTGCTGAAGGCAGGATTTACGAGATTAGGTACAGTGCCCTGCTAATATGGCAATGTTGTTTTCAAAATCTGCACTAAGACCTATTGTACTACATATCCCCCTCCAGTATGGCAAATGGTCATCTGAATACCAGGGCCTGCAGTGGTATCTTGGAGATCCCTGCACAAGGTTCATTCCACCCAAGCATCCAGGTTTCTATTTTTTTAGGTTTAGATTGTCTAAAATGCCTATGCAGTTACATATAAGAAATTTCTTCCCTTCCTAAATTTGCATGTCATATTACTCCCAGTAAAATTAAAGGGAACCTCTCAGGAAGATAAACATATTTTTGGATGTGGGCTGATAGTCAGTGGAGTAACATAATAATTATTTTCTGTCTGCAGCAAAACTATATACATTTCAACAGTTGCAATTTATATTCTGTTCCAGAATATATGTAAAACAATTTCCAGTGACAGAATTTAAATTAACATATGCTTTATACACAATGGAGGAAACATCCCTTCTCGATGTGTTGAAATCAAATGTGATTTTGTATAGACAACCCTGATATATGTTTGCAAACATCCCCTAAAATATCATTACACTGTGGAAGGATTAAAAACATTGAATCATGTGGTGACCTTTCAGTAGAACAGAGATTTTAACCCTCAAGCGAAATTTACTGTTGAGAGTTCACTGTCTCTTAATTTAGTGCACTTCTTACTATCAAGCAGAAAGCAGAATTACATTTTTGCCTTTTATTACCACCAAATTAATTATGTTAGAGGCACTGTTTGGGTAAAAGTAGCATATTCTGAATCATGTTGGGTCTATTTTGAGTCTTTGCTGGCTAGTGCATCTCATTATACATCAAATTATATAACACTCAGCATACTTGGCTCCTAAAATATGGCAGTGGTCTGCCTACAACAGAGCTGTAGCAGAGGAAGACATTCTACTGGACAGATGAAAGTAGCAGTAAAATATATGTATGCATCCTATATTCTTATACATTAACGATAATTGACTCTGTGCTTCTGTGGAACTCACATTGTGAAGTCAGCTTTCAGATAAAATGAACAATAGATCCTGTTCAAAGCAATCAGTTACGCTTCTCCCTTTGTTCACTTTTTAATTTCTGCATGGTTATCTAGCATACAGCTAAACAGGAACAGCAACAAACTCAGATTAAAAAATTGCAGAAAGAAAGGAAGGAGTAAGGAAAAAGGAAAAAGCGAACCTATATGATGCCTCTTTCTGTGACAGCAACTCTCCCTTAACAGCCTCAAGTGTTTAACATATTGAAACAGTTCATCTTCCTTCAATGAACTTTAATAACTCTGCCAGGTAAGAAGCTATGCTCCATACTTCTTCATGTTGTCTTTTCCCTTCAACATATCTATACTGATCTCCTCATCTGGTCAACTTTACAGCTCCAGTGTTCGGAGACCAGTGAGCACAGTTATTACCATCATCAATAACCTGTCCCACTTTCTCCTCTTCATTTCTCAACCCTTCTCTTTCCCCTTCAAAATCTAATAATAGCTCCTTGCCATGATAGCTGATCAATACAAGAGGGCACCTGTTCACTTTACTCAACACACCATGCTAAAGTAACATGACAAAGGAACAAATATGATTCTGCCTGAATTGTGTCAAGTAACAAGAAAACTATCCAGGAAGTCTCCCTTCGGGGTAAATTTCATGAAACGCTACAGATAACCAATTTTTAGACATAGAACTAATCTCTTTCATCTCACTTTCTCTTTTGCTTCAGGTATGATAGTTGGAAACATTAATACAGACAAACTTCAGCCAGCAGTTGCAGCACCAGAGCTGCAGCAGCCTGCGAGCCAGACTACTGTGCTAGCACCTAAATCACCATAATGAATGAAATGAGGAAGGTGTAGTGCTCACCCTCACACAGAGTGTAGCCATTAATATGCACACGGAGATTAGCTTTGGAGGGTTTATAAAACCACAAGGAGCAAAACATTTGCATGTCCTCTTCAACTAGTGATATTTTAAAGAAACGTTGATTTCTTTTTTGAAGAACTGGTCCATACTTAGCAATATTAATCCTTATTTTTTCACAAATATGGATGAATGCATTGCTATTAGCTGTTCTCGGGCAATTGCAGGCAAAAATTTTTGATGCATATAATTCACATCAAATGTATATTTGAAGTCTATGCTCGCATGCACACACACATACTAAAAAATGCAGTGTCATAGATTAAGCTCTCTGATAACTCAGTAAAAACATTTGATAATAAAATGTTGCTAGTCAAGTAAATCAGAACTGTTGAATCAGTGTCCAGACAGGAGAATGACAGAGTCCTAAAGGAAGTAATAGATACTGAGAGAAAGAACTCATTTTAGTTATTTGATTATTGTCAATGATTTGCCTGATTAAACTCTTATTACAAAAGACTCAGAAAATTTTCATATTAGAGAGCATTAAATACTAACCTAACTACTTCATTTCCAATCCCTGAAAATAAATCACTCTAATTAATTAATGTTTTGCAGCATTTTCTGTGCAGAAGACCTATGCTTCTGCCAAACAATCCAAGCTTTTTCTGCATAACTGCATGAGAACATCTCAGAGCAACAGCAAAAGGCAGTACAAATAAATGTCATATTAAAATATCAAATTTAACTTAATTGTCCCTTTATCATCCCAATTTTCTGGCTCAGAAATTAAAAAAAAGGAGTATTTCTTTTTGTGTATTGTCTGAAAAAACAATTCTAAATGAATGAGTTCTCATTTTGTTTTCTGTAAAAAAATAAACCAGAATGTAAGAATGTTTTGTAAAAGCTAGCAGTTGGCTGAGAATGGACTGACTTTTTAAAGGCATAGACTGAAATTACTGAATAGAAGGTAGTCCTGCATTATTTGAGAACCTATTCCCGGTATAGTAACTGAAATTCCAGGACACTTAAATTTCATTTTCCATTTTTAATTCTCATCAGTGTTTTCCTGTTACATTTACCCTACTGGAATGATAATAAAAAGATAAGAGGCTGGCTGGTATTTGAGGAAATCATGTGGGTTTAGAGAAGAATTTTATCTTTTTGATACTAAGAATTTTCAATAATTAAAAAAATAAACCCTGAAAAAATATTTAATGTTATTATCAAATGTGTTAGATCCTTTCCCCCATGATATTTCCCCCATGATATTTGAATGACTCCATGTGTGGAGTCATTTAAAATTCTTTTATTTTACTAATGGTGATGTATCCCTTTCTTCTTGGTTTATTGCAATGCAGCATTTTCAGGCTTAGATAAATTCTAAGGCAGCTCGTATACTGTGAAATTTGGAGAATATGTTGCTGTTCTGTGACTAAATATTTTAATGCCTAATATTTTCCTACTGATATGCAATATTTTCTGGTATTTTTTATGGCTACAAGCTCAAGTTGTGCCCTTAGTTAGAGAAGAGATAAGAAATATTTTCTATTGTTACTAAATTGTCATTTTATTTTGAAATAACACAGACCTCCCCTTTACATTGCATACAAATAGTTTTATTCATTTTTTAAATAACTGTTTCTTGGTTTAGCTAAGTTAAATATTATGCTACCCTATCTACAGATCCCAGTACAAGTTTTTTGGGAGGTAAATGGGGAAGACAAGTTTTTTTCACTCACTACCTTTTTAGTAGAGCTGTATTGACTTATTTTCTATCCTTAAGCCTCCAAATTATTACATAAATTTTGATGTGTGCTGGAGAGGATGTACATTTTCACTGTGTTGATTTGCTTTTTTATGGTGAGGTGAATGTGTGCCTTCCTATGTGTGCCAGTGTTTCTGTCTGGCTGCAGTGACACCTACTGATGGCAGAACTATTGAATTGGAATTGAGGATGGCCAGCCCAATTCATGGAATTTCACAATACTTCAGAGAGAGAGAATAACCCACAAGGAACTCATTGGCCACAGGCATCAAAATCTTTCCTAAAGCTTTCTTTTCTACAGCTAATCAAGAACTAAAGTTCTCACCACTCAGCAAGGCAAAGCAAGGAGCAGACCTGATCGCAAGACCTGGTGAGGATATGGCCAGTCCTCCTTGTTTCAGAGTCATCTCTCTGTCCTCTTGTTTCCAACTTTCTTTGTAATAGCAAGTTCTGCCACCCTGGGTTCATTGTATACCTTTCTAAAGGCCGCCAGTTATCTGCTCTCCCACCTCTCCCACACTTAAGTCCACGTAATACTGTCCTTAGCAAAGAGAACAGCTCTGGCTGCAACCTAAACCACAACACAATTAACAAAATAAGTGCTATAAGTGACACTGCATTCTGCTCAAAGTTAAGTGGTTTTTAAAAAATAACGTTAATTTCCACTCTTGGAACATCTGTGACTCATTCACAGGGCTGCTAAGTTAAAGCAACATTATTGCTGTAGAACCAAGACAGACTCCCACTCCCCTCCACAGACGCACACGGGCGGTTACTTTTGCTTTGCAATGCACACAGAAACAACACATACATCTTTTTCTTTTTACCTTTCTGATTTTGGAAAAATGATAGAAAAGTATCTTTCTATCATTCAAGACAATGACTTCCAAGATGCTCTGTTCTGGCACAAGATGCCTGCAGTCAGTGCTTTTCTTTTCCAGTGCATCACGTGGTAGCACTGAGACTAGCTTTGAATTTTTAATGTTATTTAAGTGGTAAATTTTCTCTATTTTATTTTCCTTTAATTTTATTTTCTTTACTCTTAGAGTGCAAAGGAGAGCTGTTCATGCCTTTCTCTACACAGCATGAGTTTTTTCACTTGCTGTTGGATCTGGGTCAAATATTCATGCGTTGTTCATGTAAAATCTTTGCAAAGCAAAAAGCCACTCTGCTGGGAAACCAGAGCACTGAAGAGAACGTTCCTTTTGTAGTAATTAACTGTAGTACTGTGGAGGAGTTCAAACAAAGGTGTAAACAAAATGAGAAAATTTACTGTACTGTCGTTTTTTTCACCTGAAATATGAGAACTGTCTGCATGTATATCTTCACTTATATAGGACACACTGCAGTTATAAAGCTTGCAAAAAAAAGGAAGAACACTAAACATAATTTAAGCAAGTAATAAGAACTTAATTTGCCCAAACTGTCAAAAGTATTGCTGATATTGCTGCACATGACAAAGCTCATCACTTCATCATGATTGCCTCAGAACAACATGACTTAGCTTTGAATAGCTGTCCTTAAAATCTGGCAATAGAAAACAAGTGCAATGCAGCCATTAACACAATCTCAAAAAGTTAAAAGGAAAAGGAGTTGTGCTTCAGGAACCAATTACCATGTTTGCTACTCGCTAGTGCCACCACATGGAGTGATATTTGAATATAAACCAGGGAATTGTCTGTAAATAATACATTGTACACCATACTTCAGCAAGAGAACAGAGAAAGATATATAATCTCCTCTCTACTGTGCCAAGCTCAGACTGCACCCTCGTGAAAGTGGAGATGTCCCATTCCTAAGAGCATGAATGCAGTGAAGTAAAAGCAGAACAGTCAAACTGCTTTATTCTTCCAATAAAAGAAGGAACCATTTGGTAAAAGGATGCATTACACATTTTCTATTTAAATCAGTTTATAAGAAACAGATGTTAAGTTTCCTTTAGTAAGAAAAAGGAAGGGTTATAAATGAATTAAAGTGACTTCTATGTGGATCTTCTACTCTTTTTTGTTCCTTTAAAATTTTGTGTCAAAAGTGAAGCAAACTGAAATATAAGGTGCTATAATAAGTCGTTAAGAAGGACAAACTACATTTAAATGCCAGTGCCATAAAACATTTTTGTGTTACAGCACAAAAATCAAATATGTGCAATGTAAGTACTTATTAAAAAAAAAACAACTGTCAAACACAAAATACCTACAGTATTTTCCTATGCTGGCAAATGCAGAAGAGTGACAGACAAAATGATTGAGTAACAAACCTGCTGTGGTGTAATTTCAGGTTCCTGTTCGGCTGAAGACACATTACAAGCTGGCTGCAGCACTTGTACGAAACAGGTTTACAGGAAATGTTCTGGGGACAACGCTGATCTTGGCTAGGGGAGACTTAACTACGTATAAGACATCCAGCCAGCTCTAGTCTTTCTATGTATTTTTTCTTAGCATTTGTTCTATATAAGAGTAATTGGTTTTTTATTTATTTTTCCTCTCCCATGTCACTAATGTCTTTAAAAAAGCTTTAATTAAATATCAGCCTCTGTGGTCTCAGGACGGTGTTTCACACATGGCCATCTCAGTGCAGTAGGGCTCAGGCTCCGTGTGGGAATGCTGTCTCCCACATGGCTCCACTGAACTCATCCTTAACGATCTATTCCCGCTTACCTAACTTCAACACTATTTTTCCTGAGACTGCATTAATGAATCCAATAAATAAAGCATTGTATC
Source organism: Manacus vitellinus (assembly GCF_001715985.3). Taxonomy (NCBI): domain Eukaryota; kingdom Metazoa; phylum Chordata; class Aves; order Passeriformes; family Pipridae; genus Manacus; species Manacus vitellinus. The sequence goes on from NW_021940651.1 coordinate 3,656,788, forward strand.
ACCCATGCAGTATAGACATTAATTTTAGAACAAAACATTAATCAATTTAAATTTATGTACTAATGCAGACACAATCAATTTGAACTTCTTATGACAATTAACAAAGCTTTTGCTACATCCCTAAAACACACTGACCCATCAATTATGGTTTGCATCAAACTAATGCTAATGGTACTTCCTTCTTCCTTAGGCTGTCAGCAGCCTACCTGATTGGTCAACTTCAATGCAGCAGATCAATTAATATAAATTATACATGCACGGAAAGATGGGTTAATATCATAAGTTCATTTAATTAATTGTGTTTGATTAAATGAGGTACTTTCATTAGCCCTCTTAGCCATGAACCATATATACATCATAATCCTTTTACAAGCTCAGCCGTCCAGACACAGACCTGACATTGGGAGCATATTCAAATTACCAGCCGCAGCCATGCAAACCTCCCTGCATAATTAACAACTAAACGAGCTGCAGTCACTTAAGCTGAAAAGAAAACTGTTCACATCAACCTCTCTGATACTGTTTAAATTGAAGATGTCATGGGTAAAACAAAGGTGAACAGACAATGGTAATTAAAAATTAAAAAGGACAAGGGGGATTTGCTACTAATGGAAGCAAAGTGAAAAGAGGGCTAAGGGCCTGGTTGTTAAAAAAAAAAAAAAAGAAAGAAAAAAAAAAAGAAAAAGGATGCTCGTGTTAGGTGATTCTGCTCTTGTTCTCATAAAAGTGATCCAGGGTGAGCAGTGTATGTCTAGCTGCAGAAGGAAAATGATAGTTTATCGCAGAGATCATCCTACAGCTGGGTGAGCTTATAAGAAATACTACATTAACAACAGCTGAACTCCCAATACCGGCATAGCCAAGAACCTTGGTTTTACCCCATGTGTGAAATGAGCTATTTCTATGGGAAACATTGCATTTTCATCAACTTAAAGAAAAACCTAAGGAGAGGTCTAAGACATGCCTCCTTGGCTCACATACCTGCTTTGAAAGGAATTCAATGGACTTTCCTAGAAGGAACTTATCTGAGTCCCAATATGAAAAAAATACATAAATCTGAAGGCAGTTTTCCTCTTCCTTGGTTCAATGCCTGCCCTTCCAGGCACAATTGCAATTCGCAGCTGTGCTCAAGATACAGCAAATGCTGCAGCTCCACAGCAGCGAAAACATAAGTGTGAATATGAAACCTCAGAACTTATTGACTGCAAGTCAGGAGCATCACTTTGTAACAAAAATATTGGTATGCTACCCTGATCACATTCTACACATTAAATACAAAAGAAAAATATGACAAAAAGCCATGGACATCCAGGGCTTCCAGCTGTTGGTTCATTAGCTGTGGTAAAAATACATATTCATTACTATTGTATTACAGGCAGGAAAGCATATGCATGATTTTTCAAGACATTATACATATATTGCAGACTTTTTTCAATAATTTCAATGTAAACAATTAGTTACTGCAAATCATACTACCAACTCAATTCAAAGAAGGCATTGAGATATCAGGTCATCCTGGTATACAATAAAAAGTCATGTTCAAACTCCTTTCAAAGTTAATTTCAGCATCTACCATTTGATACAAACCTCATTACAGCATGACGAAAAGCATTAGTAGACTCTACCCATGAATTCTACCCTGTGTAAAATGGGGAAAGGGCACTCTGTGGTAAAACAATGTCAGGGGAAGGAGGTGATAGAAAGACAAAAGAGAGTCCAGAGTAATGTTGACTAGCCATGACTTCCAAAAGACATGAGTTAAATTGTGTTAGCTGTCCTGGAAACTCGCAGGAACTTACTGCTTAATGTAAAAGTCAAGCAAGTTGTCCCATTCTTCAGCACAGTGATGCTGCATACAGGAATACTCCACTGCAAGATCTCTGCTGTATATGGATCTGTTACATAAATGTCCTCTAGGCAGATATTTTTACCACAAGCCATGGTATGAAAAAATCTTGCTCTTGTCAAGGTAAAAAAACCTATTACCTTAAAACAAATAAAAAGTAGCAGTTTCTGTGAGAATTCTGAATTTTGGTAACTACTGCAAAGCAAGACTATGACTCGCTCTTGTATTATTTTGCTCTTAGACCATGGACCTGGATTGCAATATTAATGAAAATTATTGTAGCTTTTTGACAAAACTGAGGAGGAAGAGAACTGTCATGTTACTACATACACTGAACTAATATCAGACATATTCTTCAGCTTTACTGTCTGTGTTATACTGCTGAGACAAGTTACTTAGAAAGGAGAACAACTGCAAAGGAACTGCCCTGCTGTCGTATGGAATTTTTATAAATACTTATTTTTATAGCTGTGATGGATTAAATATCCCCAGATTCTAAAGGTGCTTTACTCCATACATCTGCCTTTAAGCCTGTATGTGCTTCCAATAAATATTAATAAATTCATTTTATTCATTGGCTTAAGTGTAGAAAGAGCAACAGTGCAATTTACCCAGGGAATTGTAGCCCACACGTCCTCACACTTGCAAAAGCAAGCATAATTAGAACTTGATCTCTTACTAGTCTATTCATTCAAACATGTTTCTGCTTGAATAGTTCTGCAGAGAAGCTGTGAAACTAAATTTTCCTAATTTTTATATTAGTGAAGTTACCATTCTGGGACACAGGTGAAGAAGTGAGAAACGCACTGCAAGTGGTTTCAGAATGAGAAAGAAGGATAAATGCGGTCTGCTCAGTGACTATCAAACAGTATAGAAAAGTATTCCTGCAATCACAGTCTAATGTCAATAACTTCAATAGTAATACAAACAGATGCTTAATTCATGTAATGACAATCTATGTCTTATTATAGTTTGCCTTCTCTTTCATACATATTTGTTTTCAAAATGTAATCTTTAAGAATCCAATTCCTGGAGTTTAACTACTCTACCCTCTCTACTAAAGCATGAATAATAAGCCTAAGTATTGCTAATTCAGCACTGAAAAATAAATTACACTTTAAGCCAAACAATTAACTCACAACTTCAAAATGCTTCTATGTTTCATTGAATGTTGCAAGGAGAAATAATGAGGCCGCCCCTTCTGCTGCCCTCATCTTAAAATCTATGAAAATTTCACAGGATCAAGTAATATTAAATCAAGTTGCTGCTGACTCAAAGCTCCATCCAATAACTCATCATAAAAGCACTCTTACTCCAAGTTTTAAAATTATTCCACCGTGGCTCTTCTTTGGGGTACTTTCACAGAAGATGTGCCACACACTCCTGTCGGCACAAGACGTGCCGAAAGCTGCAGGTTACATTGTTAGGGAAATAAACATGACATGTTCAGAATTTGGTGCTAATCTTACATCTTTATTCCACTGAAAACTTTTAGTTTTCAATGGTAAAAAGAAGTCCAGTATGATTCAACCTCCCTTCTGTAAAGCTATGGAGAAAAGAAGCAGCAAGTGGTTCATACAGTTTTCTTGTAAATTACTCCACACTGTAATTCCAAATATCATAAAATCCATCCATATTTACTGGAGCAGATCAGAAAAGTGTAGAAAACAGAACTGAATTTCTGAAGAAAAGATGGGGAAAATCAAAGCAATGATAATAACAAACATAAACCCAATTACATTTTTAGTCTTTCTCATGAGCTGAATAAGAGGGTAACTATTTTCTTTTTCCACTCCAATTGAAATGTAATATTTATTCTCTATGCTTTCTCTGCAACACATGAAAGTATTGCTGACATTTAGGCAGTGCATGGAATTAAGAAACATCTTTTGGTTTAGGTGTTAATGAGGTCATCAAAAATTGTAGAAGAGATATTCAGTCCAGAACTTGTCCTTTAATTTGAGAGAAAGTTTTTTGCTATCTTTTTTTTCGTTTGTTTCATCAGCAAGTCGGTTGTCTTTACCCTAAACTTCTGAGACTTTATATTAGAGTTCATTACAGTCTTCGTGGTTTTAAAGCACAGTACATTTTCTTCTTTTTATTGATACTGTTTTGCACTTAGATTAGATTTTTGCCCTCTCAAAAATGTTTTCATCATTTTTCATATATGCACAGGCATTTATAACTAAAACTATGAAGAAAATATCAGGTAAGCCAAATAAAAATTTAAAATAAGGGCCCATACAAGCATATCCACTGTATTCTACAAGCCAAGTGATATCCACTTAAATGTGCAGTTCATGTTTTTTCTACTTGTTTCTTAATTTTATCAGCAATTATGTTGTCTTATCAGAGAATATTAGATAACCTTCAATTTATACAAGGCAATTATTACAACTTTAGAGTTTATAAAAAAATAAAAAGGATAAAAACCCCAACCGTTAGAAACAACTATTAATTAATTTTATAATATCTTTCAACAAATTAACATGTAACACATATTCCTCATGTTGAAAGACCTTCTAACATTATCATTGGCATTGATATGTCCAAAGCACTGTATCTTGCATTTGTACAGACTTCCATATTTAGTAAGTTTTACCATTAAAAAAATCTTCCTAAAAAAAAATCCTGTTATATCTTTGAAGATTTTGAATTCAAATTGGTATCATGAGCAGCATTTTTCAACTAAGAATTTAATGTCATGATGCTTTTAGTTCTTGTGAGCTATTCTACTAACATAATTAAAAAGGAAAAAGTAATTATTTTAAATGACCTTTGTAAACTTACTTTGATATTTTCCATAGTGAAGACAAACAGAACTTTACTGATATCTAAACTACAGGACATCCTGAATCCATGTGTTAGATATTTAGAGTCAATGGTATCATGAACTCAGGCAGCACAACAGAGATCACAGGCAGGACATCCATTCTCAGCAACTCAAAATTCAGACCTCATAAACAATGCCTATAGAATGATTTAAGTTGGAAAAGACCTTTAAGATCATCGAGTCCAACCATAAACCTAATGTTAAACCTATTAAGGTTCAAAATGCCTATTTGGAAACCAGTCAAGTATTGAGATTCTTCTTTCTTTGAATCAGAGGCTTTTTATATATTTAAAACAAAATCAGACTACTGCCATTACTTCCAAGGCTGGAAGAACAGCTGTGTTATATAGAATTCATTGGAGCATGCCTTTCTTTCAAGCTTAGTAAGTAATAGCAGTGCTCCGATTTTTGTAATAAATACATAGAAAAAAGTCTTGATTTTTAAACCATAAAGAGAACTGAAAGCTCTTTATAGTGAGGATCAGTTTCCTTCAATTGATTGTAAAAGGCCATTTTTGGTCGCAGGATTGGCAGTATGGGAGGAAAATAACAAAGGGAAAAGAGAACAACTGTCTCTCTTTAAAAAATCATGAAATTCACTGCAAGAAATAAATCTGACAGAGGGAGTAGAAAATCCCAAACTTTGCATTATTCCAGTTTTTGACAAGCAAACCTTTTTCTATTTTCAGTTAGGTTTACATGAGTCTTGTCAGGAATCACTGTTAACACTGACAGCTTTATTATTTTGAAATTTCTTTCACTGTTACTGGAAACACTATTTGCACCACATAGGCAAACGTAATTATAACACAACGATAGGGGTGAAGAGAGCAATATTTATGTTGCTGTATGTTAAGAATGAAACTTGGCAATGCAAGCGCTGCACTTTGAAAGTGTATGTATGCGTGTACTGGAAGGGGACCACATTTTCCTCTTAGAGGCAAGTTTATAAAGCATTGCATTCACAACCAGAAAAACTTTTAGCTATAATTGAAAGAGGCATAAAAAAATATGGCCTCTTTCAGTAAAATCCATCTTATAAACTAAGTTCTTTTAAACTTATAAAATAAAGTATTTCGTCCCACATACAAATGCATATACGTGTATGCTTTGCATTCTTAAATATGTATTTTGGTAACATTGTTCAGTGAGGACACCCATAATAATATTCACCAAGGAAAACCACTGCTGAAATTATAAATGCTTTTCTGCAGGGACAGAAAAGTTAATTTATGAATTTTGAAGCCCAACTACACAGGTAATACTAATTTTTAGGGGGGTATTTTTTTAATTTAGCAGTATTCTGATATTCTGTATGTCATCTAATTTCAGGTAAGCAATATGATGTACCTAAATGTAAATCTATCAGCAGCTGACTCCTCCAGTCATTTACCAGTGTTTTGGTAAGTGGAGTGTCAACAGTATGAAAGATGTAGGTGAAGGATTATAGTGCTTAATGGTTACTAGCATACTAGTCTTCAGAAGCCCTGAAAACTCAGGCGAATGTTGTAGTTCCAAAATTTTCAGTCTTAAATTCCAAATTACACGAAAAGACTTCCCATGACTTCATGTAATCTCTGAAATCATGACTCTAAGCAATAACCTGTGAATATCAACTCTGCTGAAAGAAGAAATTTGATGATTAGAAAAACAGACTGGGAATCCACAGGACTAGGTTTAGCCCCAATTTGCAACCATGAGAAACTCCCAGTCTTCAAGCTCTCACCAGCACAAGAAATGTCAAACTAAATTCAGTCGAAGCAAAAGTAATTCAGTGATTGAGTGAGAAGAAAGAAGATCCCATGCCTTGGCCTCTGTATTAAACTATTCTGGTCTGTGACTTTTCCAACAGAGGTTGACTTCCCCTTCTTTTCCGACTTTCCTTTTGCCCCTGGGAAAATCACTGATGGTCCCACCTACCTAATTTTGAAATTGGGATATCTCCTCCCACACCTCAAATCTGTGGTGCCAAATGCCCACATTAATGTTTAGGAATGACTACAACTCCGGTGAAGGAGGCCACCAAAGAAATGTCAGTATATATATATAGTACTTGGACAAAAATTCAACTGCTGTAATGGAAGTTCAACTACATAGGATTTTGAAACACTTGAATTGGAAGGAAATTTGCTGGCTCTTGCTAAAGAAGAAAACTAAACAGTAAGTTATTTTTTCTGTATGTACTACAGAGAAGTGTCTTCTTTATAGGTAGTAAAAATCACAAAATGAGGCATAAAAGAAATCCCTGACTGGGAGCTTGCCAGTTTAGCATAGAGGTGTTGGTGAAATGTAGTATTATTCCTTTGCCTTCTGAAAAGAGGGTATCTCCTCTCCCAAAACAGCTGCTTTACTGCTGTTACTAGATCCAATGTTAGCACCAACACTTAGCTACTGCTAAAGCTTTTAGCAGAAGACTTCTATGAAGAAGTTCTCCGTGATTAAACCCAGGTGCTGGCAACAGAAATGGGGAACTCTGCCTATACTTACCTTTCCTTTTGTGGAACGGTCTTAGCCATGAACACTTGAGAAATTATTGGAAATTGTCCTGTGGTGTTTGCACCTCCAACAACCAACCATCATTGACAGCAGAGGATGTCTAAAGTGTGTAATTCTAAGACATGTTTAAAA
>NW_021940651.1:3674094-3731594 GCF_001715985.3 Manacus vitellinus
CTGGGGTGAAACCAGTCAGTTTGTATCCCACAGAAGATGTCCAGCAGCAATTGCAGTCTGCCCAAATTGAGTGAAAATTTGGGAACATAGAAGCCTGCTGCAGATGACTGAAATCACTGCAGCTTCATTCCTGCCATATATATTCACTCCTATGGAGTTTCAAGCCCTAAAATCTCCCTGACTTTGGTCTGGAAAAGTTATAAATTAAACTTGCAAATGTACAGCACATGAATAACACACAAGGAAAGCAAAAAAATAACTGCAGAGAAACACAGGAGTAGGATTCTTTTTTCCTTGTTTTACTCATGTAAAAATCAGACACCTAGTCCAACCTGCACACCTAGATTTCTTAGTGTTGTCCATACAGCGCCAGCATATCCTGAAATAAATTAATTTTGTGTTAACGTGTGTGTCTGCTGGACATCTGCTGTGTTACCCATACAGTAGTTCTCTTCATTGACTAAAGAAGCACAGACAATTAAATACATTTGAAGTTACTGGAGACCTGTGCTCATCTTTTTGCTTTTATGGACTTGTGTGAATTCTGACAAGTACAGGTATAGCACTTCTATTTTCAAAGCAAATCTCAAAGTACCTTATGTGACTTTTGAGGAAAATATTTTATTTTAAGGGATTTCTCTTTTTTCTCTATAAAAAATCTTAATTTTTGGGGAGCATTTGGGGGACTCAGAGAAAGTAAAGGGAACAATAAGACACATTAAAATAGTTTAAATAAAACCACTCTAGTAAACAGATCCAATGAACAGTAACATCAAAATTTGATAGAAACATTTAAGATAAATGCATTTCTTGAAAATAATATTATCTGAAATTCAGAAAAATTCAGACACTGGATTTTTGGAAGTGCTTCACCCTCATTTTAAAATTGGTGTGAACTTACAAATTTCAGTGAAAGCAGAGATAAGTTAACAGAGAAAAGCTGTGGAAACACAGGACTCAGTACAAAATCAGTGTACTATCTAAAAGTGTAGCCATGGGGGAACCCTGTATCAGGAACAGTGTGGCCAACAGGACCAGGACAGTGATTCTCCCCCTGTACTCAGTGCTGGTGAGGCCACACCTCGAGTTCTGTTTCCAGTTCTGGGCCCCTCAGTTCAGGAAGGATATTGAGGTGCTGGAGCAGGTCCAGAGAAGAGCAATGTGGCTGGTGAAGGGACTGGAACACAAGTCCTATGAGGAGAGGCTGAGGGAGCTGGGGTTGTTCAGCCTGGAGAAGAGGAGGCTCGGGGGAGTCCTCATCACTCTCTACAACTCCCTGAAAGGAGGTTGTAGCCAGGTGGGCGTTGGTCTCTTCTCCCAGGCAGCTCTCAGTAAGACAAGAGGGCATGGTCTTAAGCCCAGCCAGGGAGGTTTAGGTTGGATATTAGGAGGAAATTCTTTACAGAGAGGGTAATCAGACATTGGAATGGGCTGCCCAGGGAGGTGGTGTATTCACCGTCCCTGGAGGTTTTTAAGATGAGCCTGGATGTGGCACTTGGTGCCATGGTCTAGTAACCCTGGTGGTGTTGGATCAAGGGTTGGACTTGATGATCTCAGAAGTCCCTTCCAACCCAGTCGATTCTGTGATTCTGTGATTCTGTGATTCTGTGATTCTGTGATTCTGTGATTCTTTAAAATACCTGATTGAGCATGACTTGTCTCCTTTCCCTCAACATCCCCATACTTCGTATCACCTTGTAAATCTCTATGGAAAAAAGAGTTCTTTGGGGTATAATGTGAAAATGAAGCAATCTGGTTAAGGACTTTAATAATTACATTTTAACTTTTTACGAAGAACATTTATTTTCTAACTCAGGTCAGCATTAAACTTTACCTGTCAAAGATGTTACTGTGTCTTATGGGAAGTGCAAGCGGCAGCTTCTCATCTTTGTTTATTTTTGAGGGTGAGCTTCCTGTCTGGATTAGCTCCACCAGCTGAAATATGTTTCTGTGTTATATTGCTATAGTTAGAAAAACATGATGGATGTGGAATGTAACCCTAGTAGTTTCACTATCTAGCAGGTTTTGTGTGTGTGTTCATATATGGGCTTATGCAATGAAGTTTTATCTGTGTATTGAAAGAATTATTTACTGCCCTTGCATTTTGAAAATCTGGATACTAACAGTGTTAGAGAAACAACTTTCTATGAAAAATAGTGACATGCAAATAATATTTCTCTATCTGCGCACATCTTGCATCATATCTGGACTGTACTTCACTTTCTATTTTGACAATTCCCAATAAAATAATTTAAATCAAAATTACAATTGCATCAAACCATAATGAACCATGCCTTCATCTTTGGCTTTACAAGGCAACAACTCCTACATAAGTCATTGTACCAGACAATACCTATCTCTCAAATGCAACAAAGAATAAAAGATAACTTAAGAAAGTGTATGTTTCAGATATGCTTCATGTGAATGAAATTAACTTGTTATGGAATCCTCAATTAAATGGTTTTGTTCTAAAAACATATATATGTATGTATTTACTATGAGGTTTATTACATTTGGGTTTCACTAGGTATAGTGAAAACTAAAGGCTATCAGAGAAATACTATTACTCCAAGTAAGCTACTACTCATTTTTGTGAACAAGTCAAACAGTATCACAAAAACAGTAGGAAACCATTGTAAGGCACAGTTTTGGTGAATGTTCCATAATTTTAAACTACAGAAAAATGAAACAAGACTGAGAGGTGTAACAAAAGTACAAAGTAACGTATTGATTTTACTCTCACATGTCCAATATCTTTTTTTTATCCTCCCCTCTGCAGCTTTCACTGATTCACTCCCACTTACTGCACTAAAATGTCCTGGATGCAAAGTAAAATGCACAGGATCATACTGAACATCAGCACTTGTTCAAACAAATACACAGAATTTTTGTGGTGGGATTTGTGGAGTTTGTAAATTTGGTTTGTAGGACTTAATAGCTGATCTATTGCTTTTGCAAACTCAGTAAACACAGAAACTAGTTGTTAAAAAAAAATTAAAAAATAGCTTAAAAAATCAGATGAAGACAAAGTTTTCTGTGTTCTCTTTTTTTTACTTTGTTAGTAGCACAAGAAGCAGGATTATTCTGATCAATACATAGAGGAAATACAATGTGTATAAAAATTCACTGTCCTTTGAAGGAGTTTGTACCATCAGAAGATCCAGATTACTGCAAGGCCTAAAGCAATAATACAGGGAAACAAAAGCAGACTTTTTTTCGCCCCTTGTCTCTCATACTGTTGCATACACTAGGTGTGACTTTGGATTGCTATGGAAAGAGGTGGGTATGCAATGTGAGTATTCCAGTTGCGAGGTATGTGCTAGTTACTTGTTTAGGGGTACAAGGTCTGTTCAGAAGTGCAAAAAGATGTGGGAAATACCACTGCAGCAGAGCAGAGTGCAATGGCAAGGCCTTTCTGGCAAGGACTGAGGAACTGGATCTTGCAAGAGCCTTTCTTGGAGTGGCATAGCACCCCTCACACAGGTCACAGAACAGGAGGTCAGGCTAGCCTTTAAAGTCTGGAGAGCTGCCTAATAAGATGAAGTGGCACTACTGCTACCACAGATTATGCTCCCAACCATAATACATTAATTTGAATTGGGCAGGTTCCTGGAGATTGCAACAGAAACAGGTTCAGTTGAACAATAGTGGTATCTATTTTCCTAAAATCACCAAAAAAAATCCCCCAACACCCCAAAAGTTGTACTTATCCTTTTAAATATTTAATATGCACATATATCAAGGAACAAGATAATATTTTCCCCATGGACAAATGATGGAAGTGAATTTGACCTGTGAGTAAAGACCAAATGGATCAGTTCCATTTAGCAATTCTAAAACTATAAGCAAGGTTGATGAAAGATTCTGAAGTGTACCCAGGTAGAGATATAAATGTCCAATATTAGGCAGAAGAACATGTCCACCATATGTAGACAATATCACCAGGAGATTGTTTGAATATTTAACTATTTACTGAGTCATATGGCAAGAAAAAGCAATAGAGACATTCTGTCTTAGGGCAAAGAAGGGAGAAAGGGCATTTTGTTTGACTGCACCACTGGAAAAATTGCTTCATAGTTGCTTTCCATAAGAAACTACTGTTCACCACTTGTTGAGGGAGAGGTTTATCAGTCCAACATAGCTGGTTGTCTTAACTATGAGGCTCTTTAATAAGAGAAAGGAAGGTTCAAGATGGTCCAGAAGTGCATGTAACTCTGAAAATTGCCCAGGTAGAACATTTAGTAAATTCAACATAAATAAAAAATAACTGAGGAGAGAAACAAGTCATAGTCTCAAAAACATTGGTCTTACTTTTCTCTTTACCATCAAAACTCAAATAATCTGCACCTAAACAGTCTATGTGGAGAGGTAGGTAGAAATAGACTTAAAGTATGAATCCACACAGCATATTCATCACAGACCCAACTTAGTCTCTGTATAACTTTACTTCTGCTGTCCTAAGCAGCTCTGCAGGTTAAAATCAATTTAACTTTCCCTTGAAGTGATGCAAATATAATTGGATAAGAGACCTTTCATCATTTTACACAGTTATGACTTTTTTCTGAACTAACAAAACTTAGGCAGAATATTAAATCTTTTTCTTTTTACATTGTCCCTAATCAATCACTGTTTACTCAGCAAACACTCAGCATCTTCCATTCCATTCTAACAGGTAAGCTACTGCCTCTAAACAAATTTTATTTAAAATTAATCACTCCATTTTGTATTCTACATCTCTGAATATACAATTCCAATAAGGTTAGTTTCCATGTAGCTTATATTTCCATGTGCAGTTCAATAAATTTAATTGAAAATGTCAAGTGATAATGCCATAGATTTCTTGGTTCCACTATATGGGGAGGAGAAAAGCAAATTTTATAAATACAATTAAGCCTTTCATCACTACATCTCTAATTGCAGCTGTTGGAATGTCAGCCTAAATATTTTCCACCCAGTAGGAAAAAATGTTGCATGAAAGCAACAAAATATTAATTTAAATTTAGTAGAAGGGGAAATATCATGTGATAATATTTACTCCAACTGCTTACTAGTGTCTGCTTTTGAATACATGATCCAATGAACAGTCACATATCAAGACACTTCCCATATTAATCAAACTGAACGGTCCTAACAACATTCCTGCAAACTTACTTGCGTTCATTGAGCTACTCAGGTATCCCTTGCTTCAAAAGCAAAGGATGTAGGTTGCACATATTTTGAAAGCTTTTCTATCTCTCTTCCGACTAAAATATCCGATCTACTTGTTGCCTCCTTAACAATCATGTTTTAAAAAACACTGATGCTAAATTTTCAGAGAAATTCCAAAATCCCAGTGGCAAGATTACCTGCAAAACCAGTCATAATATCAAAGCTAGAAAGCAGATCAGAGGTGCAGAGACTATGTGTATGTGAATTTAGTGCTTTAATTTTCCAAATGAACAATGAAAACCCTGACAGCCTTGAAATCAAATAGTTATCCTTGCAATTTTCCTTTGTTGTTTGTCTCACAGGTAATCTAAAAAAATATTCAGCTGTTTCAAGCACATGAGAGTGAATGTTAGGCCTGCACTTTTTATCAGGATATTTGTTCTTGGCAAACTATTTCAAAATAACCCTGTTCTTTGTTATTCCATCACTCTCAGACAAAAATTGCACTGTTCTGGTTATGAACAGCTACGAACATATTGATATGCAAAGAACAGTTTCTTGTAGTATTTTGTGCGAATAAAAAAGAAGAAAGTAATTTTGCAATTTCTTAAAAACAAGAAAGATTTTACTCAGAATACTCAGACCTAGTGTTTATTGATGTACATGAAAGTCACCTCAGAATCTCTAAATATAAAAATAATAAGGTTCTTTACCCTATGTTTAGTAATAAAAAAGCTGCCAATAACTTCTTCCTTTGGTGGCTGATTTAGTAAAACTTTTATGAAGACAGTAATTTTCATGTTTTAGTATACATGACAGTCACATTCTAGATGCTAAGATGCAACAAACAGAAATCAATATCCCCCAACCTGAGCATGAATTTTGTCAGCTTCCAATTATTATCTTGCTTGTGGGAAAGATCTTGATGTCACAGAATGGATAGATAATTTCAGTTGTGAAGAGATATAATCCCAGATATAACATGGTTAACCTGGCTACATTTGATAAACAGTCTATAGTTGTTTGCTGAAGTCACAAGCATTTTGTAGACCATACATTTCACAGGAAGAAAAACAAACTACATTAGGCTTATATTACGTACATAGCCATTTTCCCTTCAATCCTCAAGTGAAGAAAAGTTTAATATTACAGATACTTACTATAGCAATATCTTCTCCAGACTATTTTTTGCTGGAAAACTTAATTTAAAAGAAAACTCAGTAAAGAGCAAATGCATGCACTTAAACACATTTACAGACACAAAACTAACGTGATTAGTAAACTAGAGAGCAAGGAACCAGTTTTCTTCTAGGAAATTGAAGTTGGGCTTTTTATTTCTTGATGTGAAGAAGGTTAAGGAAAAAACACAACCCAGAAAGAATCACTCACCGTTTTTTAAAATAAGGGTGTTGTGGGTGCCAAGACTGAAATTCAGTCGTACAAGGATGGTAGGTAATGCTGGTAGACATCCTCAGCACAGATCTCATCCCTTCATTTATTAGCTAGAAGCACTTGCATAAAAATGAGAGTAGTGATAGGTCTGTATCAAATATAGATGCTTGAACCTTAGCTTCCAAGGGGCTCTCAGTTTCAGACTATCTATACTGTGGAATCTGCTGTGCTGGCATAGCCTTCTCACCACATTATGAAGTTGTGGGTCTACGAAAGGCATAGAGTTCTCTGTTTATCGCTTAGGTGCTCTGGTCTTGACATCATTTTAAAGCTGTTAAAATGCTGAAAGTAGATTACCAGGGCAAGAGAGTTTTGAAGAACTGACACAATCTCATTTAGGTGAAAGAGACAGAGAAGTCCTACCTCGTCACTCCCCAAAGTGATTCTGCACCACTTCTCCTCTATGATGGTCTCTTCTTACTTTGATCATGCAAACCCCACTGATGCTGAACTACAGTCTAACTGCTTTCTAATAAAGCCACTTAAGTACATGTATTTTGAAATACTTTCAAAAAATTCAGGTGAGTAAAATTTGGAGATGGAGGGGATTCTCTCTCTGAGGTCTCTGATCAAGCAATATCAACGCTAATTTAACCAGGACATTTTCAGGAACTCATTATGTTAATGTATTCATTTTTGGGAAAGCACATCAACACACAAAGTAGGTATTTTGAGGCAGCATATAGCAGGTACAACCTTAGAAACTGCTTACTCTGGTTACCTCAGTTTTGTACCACTAAGTCTATGATAGATCACAAGGCAAAAGAGAGGTTTTACAAGCAAACTGTACATATTCAATGCTTTGGTTTGGGTACTAGAGAAAAGTTCTTCTTTGAAATCTATGCCATACAAAATTGTGGTCTAGACAGCTCCAAAGAATATTCTTAAATTCTCCACAGACACACCAGATCTCAAGCTGAATGAATTAATAATTTTTTTTTATTTAACTTTCTAAGGTTGACTTTTCATGATTTCCTGAGATGAGATTTGCCCTGCCAGTTTCCTTTGGCCTCTGCTTGATGGGTTTCCTTTCCTTTTCCTTTTCCTTTTCCTTTTCCTTTTCCTTTTCCTTTTCCTTTTCCTTTTCCTTTTCCTTTTCCTTTTCCTTTTCCTTTTCCTTTTCTTCTTTATTCTCTTCCCTTCCCAAACCTTCCCTTAACTTCCCAAACCTTCTCCTCTTGTAAGAGACAGTAAGAGTATCAAGAGGACAAAATTCCAAAGACTACTTTGAAATAACATGTTTTGTCAAGACCTCCTACTCTCTTCCACAAATACCTTTTTCATCACCTCTAATTTCAGAAAGGTCCAAACTATGAGAATAATAAAGCTAACCCTACACACCAACCTCTTCCCTTCTACTGTCTACCACAGAAGCATGATGAACAGCAATTTCTTACTAAAGTAGACATAAGAGCAGAAATCTCTAAGGTGGATTCAGTTATGCTAGGAAGTATGTAGGTTCAGTTATGCCATTTCCTTGCTGCGTTTTATTTTCTTTGGGAGATATATACAGTACAAAAGCATTATTCACCAATATAAATGAACATACCTTACAAGCACGTTGCTGGTATGATATCCCTTCTTGGACCATTCTTTTCATGCTTTATATGAGATGGAGAAGCTTTCAAAACCAGATAATAACACAAGTACCACCTAGAGTAAAGAATAGTTCATGCATGTGTTAATATCATAGTTCTTTTCCCTTCTTGTAGCTATCATAAAGATTCAAGCACATTTCCTGGAAAGAGGAAAAAGACTGTACCTAAAAGGACCAAAACACTATTTGAAAATCTCATGCAAGGGAGAAGACATTCCAAATCAGAAAAAAACAGTATAGAGGAAAACGGGAGGATTCTATAGTTACAGATGTTCAATTGGGTATTTGGGATTGGCACAAACTCAATTCTAAAACAAATAAAGGTAGCGAAGATTAATTCCCTGAATGAAAATAAAAAAAAGGAAGCTTTTTCCTAAACACTTGCAAGGTGTGCATATATGAAGTGCCACTGGTTGTGTTCAAAAATCAGATTATTCTTTAAAAAATAATTAAAAAGAAGAGCATTTGATTCCAAACAGAACTTCTTTAACAGATGGATAAGGGAATGGCAGAATAATATAGTCCCGTCTGCTGTCTGAGTCCCTGCTGAGAGCTACTTTCAAGCTGATAATACAATTCTATTTGTGGCTAAAATCGTGCTGTAGTGGCAGTTTAACTCCTCAGGTTTTTTGCAGAGAGGGAGAGATTGTTTTGTTTTGTGCTTACCTAATTATTATGAAGTGTTTCTAAGATTTCAGCTAAAAAATATTGAATATGTTGCTTTTTATTTCAAAGTCACTTGTGCTAATATCTGAATTGGAAAGCATATTTGAAACTCAGTGCAGGAAAGGATCTGAGCAAAAGTTTAAGTCCATGTATTTCCAAGACAAGTACGATGAGTAAAATGACAGATTAACATTGACTTCAATGGGGTATGTATGAATTCTTTAAATAGAATATAGGCTTAGATGTTATCTAAAAAGGAGGGAATCATTGTGTTGTAGTTTTCATAGCCTCTCCTTTTTTAAACACATGTAGCACATATGCCTGTTAATTAAAAAAAAAGAAAAGGTAAAAGAACCCCACAATCACCAATAGGACTGATATAAAGAGACGGTTGCTGATTTCTGGCTGGTAGAAGAGGAGGTTATATCTTTTACTGGATCTCATGTAAATTATATAGGCAAAAGTTGTTCAAACATAATTTAGACTAATGCAATACTTCTGCAAATATGATAATACAAAGAGAGGGGGAAAAAAGCTTTATTCACTTTTCACGTCGATGTTAAAATAGAAAAAAGAAAGGTAGACCAAGACACCTTGAACTGAGTTGTGCCAAGGTACAAAGGCATTTAGTGTTCATTTCCTATATATGGATTCAGTCTGGCTCCATGACTACTGCAAGATCAGCATCAATACTAATTCTAGTTGCAAACTTACACTCATCGGCAAAAGTTGTTCTTTTTTTTTTCATGGACAAGATTTGTAAATGTCAGACAAATTCCAGAGATAGAAACACCACCACATAGAAAGTGAATGAGGTCTTTACCACCTCATCAACAGCACTGTCTTTTTCTATGAGAGGGTTGACTTACCTGGACATGAAAACATGAACATAGTTTTCAGTTGATTGCCCAGAACTGTTTTTACCACAGTAGAAATAATTTGTGTCATATATTAACAGTTTTGATTATATGAAAGCTGTTGTTTGTCATTTGTAGGCATGAAGAATGTATGCCTAGAAGCATAGCTTGACACTGACTGTTGGCTTTTCTCCAGGTTAGCCTATATCACTTTGGTTCTTTTCAGTAAAACTCCATGTCTATAAGTTTAAATGCAGATTTAATGTTATAATGATAAAAAATATTCAAGATATTCAAAATAACTTGAAAACCCCACGTGGAATATTGTCACTGACTAGCATGCCGAGAAGTCTTCTGATACTTTTGAAGCTGTGTGGAAGTTTTATTCCTGCTAAAGAACCTGAGAGAACTGGTTGGCAACTAAGCCTCTGAAAATAAATCAGCCTGTTTTGGCCTACCTTTTAGAACCAGGAACTCATTCAAACTAGTGAAGAAGAATAGCAAAATGCCTATACCTGACTTTCAGGCCAAATGTTCTTCTCTCTGCTTCAAGGAATTTAGGAACCTGCCTTTTGCATGGGGTCCCACATTTTTTGCATTTCGCTTGCCGCAGTAAATCTATCTTTTTGGCTATCTGTATTTGGAACTGTTTTCATCTACCTCTTTCTTCAAGGAATATAGAATTTATTACCAAATCATAGCTTTCGAGAGCCAGAAGAGTTTAATAATCTTGCAAAATTTAGTGTTCTGTGACTGGGTATCCCATAGAGTTTTACCTGGTTATTCTCCTATTTTGTCCAACCAAATGAGACAGTTTAAGAGACCTAATTTAAAATCCAAGGGACAGGAAACAATTGCAATGCTTAATTAAACTTATTAGTTTGTATCTTATTTCGACTTAGAACTGGTTACTTCCCTTTCAAAGTCTTTCATCTTATTAGGTCTCTGCCTGACATGAAATAGCTTATTGAGATCAGTGTGCAACCATCAACATTCTCACTTTTAAAACCTCAAGGCCTGTACTAGAGCAAAGATTTTATATTCCACTTGGCTCACTTAGAAGAATAAGAGCACTCTGCAATTTCTTTTCCAAATAGTTCCCAGAATGTCTTCAATGTACAGGAGTGTTGGGTTTTTTGTTTGTTTGTTTGTTTGTTTGTTTCATTCCTGCTCTTTCAGACATCTAAGAAAGAACTGTAAAAAAATTTGAAGATTTCTAAGTGCTATTCCTTAATGTTCTCCATCTCCTACCTGTCTATCTACTAAAATCTTCTTATTTCAAGTACAATTACTCCTTCACTTCCTCCTACATCAATTCTCCCTTCTGTTTTATCAATAGCAAGGGGTGAGGAGGATCACTTTTCTGAGAAATAAAAATGCTGGGTTCATTTTTTAACATTAATAATGTTTTGCATTATTCAAAGCTTGGTGTTGCTTCCCTTCAGAGCATAACCCTTTCCCTTCACACTCTTTTTTTTGCCCTTCAAACTCAATAAGGATGAAGATAAAATGGTGAAAAAGAGAATTAAAAAAGGGGGGGGTGGAGGGGAAGGAAGAGGTTTAGTGTTTACAGCTATTTTTTAATACTCCACTTGTTTAAAATAGCTCTGAAATAATGTGGTGGCTTAACCTTGGCTGCCTGCCAGGTACCCACCAAACTCATTCCTGCTTAACAAGACAGGGGAGAGTGCAAGATGAAACATCTCGTGGGTCAAGATAAGAACAAGGAGATTGCTCACCAATTACTGTCACAGGCAAATGAGACACAACTTGGGAAGATTAATTTAATTTATTACCAATTACAAATAGAGTAGGATAGTGAGAAAACAAAACAAAACACACTTTCCTCCCACCTTTCCCTTCTTCCCAGGTTCAACATCATTCCTGATTCTTCTACTTTCTCCCCCACCCTGAGTGGACCAGACGGGAATGGAGTGTTGCAGTCAATTCATAACACTTTCTGCTGTTGTTTACTCTTTTGCCCCTGTTCCAGCATGGGCTCCTTCCTATGGGATACAGCACTTCATGAGCTACTCTAACATGGATACTTCCCACAGTCTCTTGTTCCTGCCAGGAGCCTGATCCAGCACAGGCTGTCCATGGACTGCAGCTTCCTTCAGGTCATGTTTACTGATGATGCCTAGGGTCCCCCATGAGCTGCAGATGGATATCTGCTCCAGAGTGGGCCACCATGGGCTGCAGGTGGACAGCCCACCTCAGCATGGTTTCTCATTCAGGAGCTGCAGAGGAATCTCTACCTGGATGCCTGGGGCACCTCCTTCCCCTCCTTCTTCACCTTGGTGTCTGCAGGGCTGTTTCTCACATTTTCTCACAGCTGCTGTCTAGCATTTTCTACTCTTTCCTAAATATGTTGCAACAGAGACACCACCATCACTACTGATTTGGCTCAGATTTGGCCAGTGGTAGGTCCGCTTTGAAGCTGGATGGATGCTGATTTTGTCCAACATGGGGACAGCCCCCAACCTCTTCTCACAGATATCACACCTCTACCCTACAAAAACCTTCAATATAAACCCAATACAATTAACAATGCATTACAGATTTAGACAAAGGTTTTTGTCTTTTTTTTCTTTATTTATCTAGTACTATAAAACAGGTATATTCATATCAAGAGTAACTGACAGAGCAGGACTTAAAAAAAAAGTAACTACCATTCATAATTACATTATTTCATTTATTGGATTGATTTTGAGTGTGTTAGATATTAAAATAATGAAGGTTTACATAACAATGAACTACTTGTGCTAAGCAATCTCCAGTTATGTAGCATGAATTAGTTAGGACTTTCCCAATAGCTTCTTGCTCTCAGTGATTAAAATAATTGCAAGAGTCAATGGATGCCTCTATGAATAGTTACTATTCAGTGCCAAAGCAAACAAAGCCATTCTTCAGAACTTTGCCAGGGAATCCCCAGTCTTAAAAGTGAATATTCCACTTTCACAGTACAGGTAGACCTTCTCATCCTCTTTTGGGTTATGTGATAACATACCTACAGTGAATGGGCATGCATGTTGTCAGGGAGAAGTAATGCACTTAGATGTGCCTTTCCTAAAGGATTAATAAGGTCATGAGAATTGCACAGATATTTATGGTTTGCAGAGCACGCAGAAAGAATTTATGTTATATTTTAGGAACAATAATATGCTAAAATGTGATGGTAAAATTAGAGAGATTGCTCTCAAACCTTAATGATTATTCTTCTTTTAATTGATAAATAGGAGATAATTCTGATAGAGTTGATAAAAAGGTATAACTAAGGTGGGTGGCTCCATCTGCTTACAATTAAACAAGAACAGATTGCTTCTCTTGTGCAGATTTTTCAGAGGCTAAGACTTGAAAAGGTAAATTTATCGCTAAGTAGGTCAAGGTGCTTATCTTTATATTAACAGAGAATTTCCTGCTCCATTTTCACTTGTGTCTTTTTGAGGTAGGCTCACAAAGAATGAAGGTAAAAGTCACTATAAGCATATGCTCAACTCAGCTGTGAAAATGATAACGTGAAATGATGAGAAACATCTAACATTCTTTCAGCATGCCTTTCAGTCTGAAGCTTCCCTGAAAATAAAATTATTCAGTTTTACACTAAGAGTAATTCAAATGGAATGGGACTTTCATAACTGTGAGGGCTTTTTGGTTTTGTGGGTTTAATTGCTTTGGTTTGATGCCTCCATTTGCCCAAGAGGCAGAGCAAAGACATCATATCAAGATGAGTGATTTCAAATAGATCAGAAAGTGGAAATAGGAAATCTTTAAAACAAAACCCAAAATCTGATTTGAAGAGGTGAAACTGAGAAATTCCAAGTTCCAATGATTTTCAGATACATATCTTAAACGTTTCTACTATAATTGCAGTAGTAGAGTCTTTGACTTGCAGACCCTTTTAATACTTAGATAAAAACAGTGAAGTGGCAATGCAGCTGAATGGTCCTGTTGGTCCTTTACTGCCAACAGTAACCACAACTGAAATTCACACTTTTCTACAGCACAATATTGTAGTAACTATGCAGCTACCCAAAACATGGAGCAAGAATTTGAATTATGTTTAGGAAAATAACAAAAAAAGAAACATATAAAAGTGACGTAAGAAGAAGAGGAATAGTTTGCTAAATAATTGTCCTATGTAAAAGATCTCAAGAGAAATTATTAGAATGAAGTGGTTTTAATCCATTAGAGCATATTTGCTGTTTACTGCTACTGACATTATTCTCTGGTTATGATTTGAAATGTGACATTGGAAAGTATCAATATATAGGATAAAAAACAGTATACTACTAAAAGGTTATCTTACACCCCTTTAGCAGCATACATCATTTTTCAACAAATAAGATAAAAAAAAATGCAACTGGAACATACAGATAGATTATTAATGAAATTATTTTTTAGTCACTGGAGTTTCTAAAGAAAATAAGTTAATTAAAAACATATATAAATATTTCATTCAGCAAGCATATTCACTTACATTTTTAGAAAATGGAAACTGGTCAAACGATCTCTACTTCATTAGACTTGTTAAAAAATTGTTGCAATGAAGAATAAACTTATTATAATTATATCTTGAATGAGCTTGGAAAGAGGGAGGGATACCATGCAGAAAGGACTGGAAAAGGATAAAGCATTTTAAATTTTTTGCATTTTTAAAGCAAAACTATTTGATTACAACATAGAGAAATATAATTGTCAACATTTCCAAAAAAACTTTTTGATTTTTTTCACTCTATACCTACATGAAGATTTAAAAAATTCCAAATACTCCAAACTGAAGATTTCTCTTCTCCTTGTCCCCTTCTCCCTTCCACTCTTCCCACACAGTAAAACAACAGGAATTTGGATCTTCTGTTTTTGTTTCACCAGGAAATAATTTTTTTTGTTCTTTTATTTTCCCCTCTTTCTTCCCTTTTAGGAGGCTAAGGATAACATCTTGGTCCCTAGTGAAGTCAATAGAAAAATTCCCACTGCCTTCAATAAGAATGGAATATCATCCAGAATGCTCATATTCCTGAGACCTTTGTACTATATGCAGAATAAATTATAGCTGGTGTCCACCTGTCATTCTTAATTTTCCTGCTTGTCTTTTTTCGCTCAGTTCAGAAATTTTTTCTAACCATCTGATTTTTGAGCAATGGGTTTCAGATATTATGAGAGGGGTGAGATGCAGGGATTTTGTATCACTCTATGATGGCCCCTGCCAAGCGATAATGGATTGACATTGACAAATCCCTGAGAGCTAGACCTGACAGTTAACGGATGCTGTGAGATCAGTCTCAGAGAACAGTTTAAGGTTAAGGGGCAAAAGCAGTGTGAATACTCCACACTTGTCTGATTTTGAGTCTTCCAAGCTAAATGTGTTGAAAGCGAGAGAAAGCAAGCCAGCGGTGGCAAAGAGAAAGCAGGGCGAGAAGAGACGGTACAGTAAAATCTTTACATCGAACCCAACACATCAGTCATTGCAGAATTCTTCACAGACTACAGGTAGTGATGATTTATAGGTGGTAAGCTTCAATTTGGGAGACCATAAGCACATTCTTTGATCTAGACTTCTACAGATTTGTTTCCTATGTACTCAGTAAGTAATAAGTGATTTGCTATTGATTTGTCCACAGGCAGAAGAAAAGTGGATTGGTGCTGTAACCCCAACGTGAATGGGAACTTCAGGGACATTCCTACAGAAGGGAAATGCACACAGACATAAAAATGTACAGATACTTTTAACTTGCCAAGTCTCTATCTCCCAAAAATGCCCCAGATAAAGCTTTAATATTGACAAACCCTACACAATTGCTTTTACTTTAAATCAGTGTTTGATCACAGGTAATAATAGAAATATATGATAAAGAAAAATCCCTTAACAGTCATGACCTGAAATCCCATACCCAGATTCTCAATGTACAGCAAGTATAAAGAGCTTAAAATGTTGCTAAGAATAAGAACATACGGTAAAAAAACAATCTATAGGAAATGCTTTTCCTGTTACATAACAGCTTAATTTTTTAATTCCATCGTTAGTGCAAAACAGTACAAAGCTATCCCCTGTATTTTGCATCATGAAGCTGGATGGTTGATTTGTTATATCTAGAAAATTTTGCCTTGATTTTTGTTTTTAATTTTCAGTGTTGTGGACTTACATACAGAATAACATATGAAAAATATCTTCAAATATCTTCAAAAATGTCTTTCAGCATTTGAACTTAATTACTCAGATGACAAGGCTGTATGAATTGTATCTATCACACTACGTCCTGACCACACCTACGTAGGGTCATATAATGTAATTGCAAAATACATTAATTCTTTGATTGAGTAAATCTCAGGACATTGCTCATGGGCAGAAATAAAGAGATAGGAGTCTTACAAAAATTGATAATACATTACAACTCTCAAAGTTTAAATCAATTTTTTTATTGCTTTGGCATGTTTGGAAGCTTTTTTAGACTTACTTTGTTTCCTGTATCTTCAAGTTACTTTACAAAGTCAAAGTCAGATAAATTATGCTTTAAGTTCAATTTACTAAAAATTTCCCTGCTCAAGGACAACTTAAGTAACAGCAAATAATTGGGCTTTAATGACCCAGTTTCTTCACCAATCATTCTTTGTTATAATGGTTTGAAACAACAACAGTAGTATGTCATAAATTTTTTATACTCAAATATTGAGGCTACTCTATTTTGACTAAGGGTAGCTTTAGTTAGCTAAGAAACATGAAAGGATGAGCCTGAGAGCTTAGAAGGTTTGCCTCCATGTCTGTATCTCACTTAATAATGACTTATTCTCTCAAGAAAAATCAAGGAAATTACAATAAAATTGCAGAATTTTATTCTTTCTGATGACTACAAAAACATGTATAAGTTAAGCTCAGCCACTGACACAACTCTCATGTTTTATTCAATAAAGGTGTCAACCTGCTTCAGGGGTCAAAGGTAATATAAGCATGAGACAGGATTTTTGTTTCTGATCTGCAATCACCCATTTAAATGATTAAGTACCACAACACTGGGGGGGTTTGTATTCCTGCACTATCAATTTAATTGCAGACTAATTTTCATATAGAAATACTTGGGGGAGGGGTGTAAAATCTATGTGGGGTTTCTTTCTCTTAGGGACTGCATAACTGAGTTGGTCATAGCGACATGATATATCTCATATGTAATATGTGAATAACATGGCACTAAAAACTGGCACATTCTCAGGGTGAAAAAAGCAGAGTTTTATATCCCCTTTTTGAACTTATAAAATTTTATATTAGGCAGGATCGGAACCATAGTTTATATAGACTACAGTAAGCCAAGGTGAATGGTAAATCAAAAGATCATTTACAAACACATACCTCCCTGTTTGCTAAACCAGGTTATTTTATTTTGCTAAGTCTGAAGTCTTAGGCCACAACAAATTAAGACATTTTGAAGAAAAAATAGTAAAAGTCTGAAACAAATTGAGACATGCATTTCACGAGTACATGGGGTAAAATAGTGAAAAACACTTGTAACATCTTAACACTTAAAATCATTTTCAAGGCCAAACTGAGCATTAAGAGGAGACATTACAAAAGGTCCTAAAAGGTATCACCAAGGAGCAGACCTAGATAAAAGACAGTTAATTATGCTCAGAGATATTTATTACCTCAAAGTGTCTAAATAAAATGTAGCTTTAAACTATTATCCAAGCAAAACCAATGATTTGAACTGGTTCTTTTTACTCTGTATTGATATTCTGTAGAGAAAAACATACATAAGCACAATTTTTTAAAACACACCCAATACCAACAAGCATAATTTTTAAATGGAAAGAACATCCTGAAAATTAATACTCTTTCTCCACCAGTTTGACTTTCTGAAGAACACAGCTTTGAAACCTTTGTTTGCCAGTAAGCATATTGAATATGAATAAAAATCCATGCTCCTTGTTTTTAAGTGAGGGTAAGTGGTGGCAGATACATAAGAAATACAGAGTTAAAATGAAAATACACGGAAAATAATTTTCTCAGGAGTACTTCTCTAATTTTGGAATCATAATTACAAAGTGAAGTTACATATGGAACATGAGAGAAAACTAAAAATGCAGACCCTTATTTAGCAAAGCAAGATTGGGTATTCATGAAACAATTGAAAAATGCATGTTTACACTTAGCATTTTACTTAAAAGAAAATCTATATAAATTTATATTGTTTGTTCTTTGCTTTTCTCTGATAGTTAGAAAACAGCTGTTCTATTGCTTTGGACTTTGACTGGCTAGATTGCAAGGCTCAATAATCTGTCTCGGCTCAGGGTTAAGTGATGGAATTCATTTAAATGCCCCAGAAGTAATCATCCACAAAGAGTACATTATTTCTTTTTTATGAATTTTCAAACCTAATACTGATGGGTGGCATGCAATTAAACCTGATCAATATGTAATTTAGGTGGGCTGACATGTTTTCAAATTCTCAGAATATAGATTCTTTCAATATTGCAAGAGCTTAGTGAAATACTCAGCCCTTATGAAACAGCCAAAGCAGTTTAGTACAGTAAAACAACAAAAATGTGCCTGTTCCGAAGATAAATGGGGGAGAAATTAAACTTAGAGACAGTTACTTTTCAAATAATTCAGTATATTCATATTAAAATGAGGCCTTTCTTAACATATTCAAAAGAACTTCTTTGGTAGAAATTAATATGAATATATAAAGGTTTATATACTCCACTATATAAAGCTGGGGATTATTTTTTTATCAGGGTATTTAAACATAGCTCTGAGAGAACTGAGTTATGATAACAGCGAGTTATGTATCACAAATGTTGCTTCTAAAAGACTATATTAGGAAAAAATGAAAGAAAATTTGTTTGGTTTTTTTTAAATGTGGTTTATCATAATGATGCTTTATGTTAAGCTAATAAACAAGGAGAAGTACATTGCCTTGTGACCCTAAAGGTCATCGGTGACAGTCTCTAGTATTACTAATTACCTTGCTGTCATTTACGCAATAAGAATTACACTTGAGTTCTTAAAATCTTACATGGAACAATTCTAAAATTTATACCTGAGGTTCTAGTCTGCTTCCTCTCCTACTGCACAGGAGGGACCCCCATTGCTTTAAAACAAACAAACAAACAAACAAACAAAAAACATAATCACATGTTATTGCCTAAGAAAGCAATATTTAACAAAGCAAGGAAATTTTTTAATCTTTTTTATCCTAAGCTTATCTATAATTTTGCAACTGGTTTTACATAACAAGGAAAGACTGAATTGTCTGTTTTCTCTAACTGCGATGCTTTATTATCACATATAAACATAGTTTCTCAGCTGTTTCTGTTTAGCTTTTTTTATCTCTCTTAGCATTATTTTTACTTTACATTATACAACTTCTGTAAATGCTGAAGATACATTGAATATTTCATACCTGTAAAGTACAAATATGAATAACACCTAGGATAAATTTTCAGATTGTCAAAGACTCTGCCAAAACCTGTTTTCTGTTTTAAGAGTTTTCAAAATATCTAACCATCTTGTTTTGCATTTATTCCATATGAAACAACATCACTCATTCTCCTGTGAAGTTTCAGAGATGGCAATGAGCAGTGTCAGAATTTTGAAATCCTTTTCTCATTAAGTGGGGGCAGACTGAGAGAAAGTGGATTCCTGGTGTGTTTTTTTTTTTCATAGCTATCTGGGTGTAAATCTGCTATAAGTCCTTTGACTTATTCTGGATTTTTTGGAATGTAAATCCAATAAATGCACGCAAACCTCTGCCCCCCATTGCGCACCCCGGGACTGTGGTACCCACCTACCAGGCTAATCCTGCAGAAAGCAACAGTACCCTTGAAGTATGCTGAAGAGGGTAATCTAAGTGCCTATGCACTGAAAACTCAGTGGTAGGAGGCCTGTGAACATAGAGGTGCTAGGGCACACATGGAGCTACAAATGGGGAAAAAATTGGATAAAGTACTTGTTCTGGACTCCAGCTGACACTTCTCCCCACCGTTCAAGGTGCAACCAGTTCATTTTCCAAATGACCTGCCCAGACTGTACACTGAGTAGACTGGTCAAGGTTTCAAATTACCAACAAACACTTGGCCCTCACAAAAGTCAAAAGGCAAAAAAAAAAAGTCATGATTATTTTAGGTCAGCTGAGAAGGCGGTTGTTTTTTCTGCAGAAAAAGAGTCTGTACGAGTAACCAATAATGAAGAAATTCAGAACAAAAAGCAAGGGCAGCCTACTACAAAAATAATTGCTGAACAGATAACATTTATATGTCCAACTTCAGATCCTTTTCTTGTATTCTATTCAGGACTGGATTTCAGTGAGTGCCAAAATCAAGGAACTAAATATCACTAACAATATTAAAAATATTTTGGAAAATAGAAGAGGTTTACTTTGAAAATACACCTCCTACGTGCCAAATGTGAAACTAAGAGGTAGCAGTTACAATATAAATTGAAAATAGAAATATATTCATTTTCAGTAGGGAAGAGCACTCTAAAATCAAGCATCTTTATAAAAAATGCATTAAGGGTTTTCAACATCATGCTAAAAGCTGTAGGATTAAATAGAAAACATTCATTAAAAATTTCTACAGAAAGCAATATATTACTATCCCAGCTGCAGAAAAGTGTTTCATTTGCAAATTAATAAGCTTTTGTAATAGCTACAGCTGATTTGATTTATACATAAATACTATTGACTGTTTACTGTTAAACACCAGAAAACCTTCTACAAGGATTTGTTTCGCCTTGTAACAAATATGAATATGGTATCACAGCACCACACAACAGGGGCTCCAGCCCTTGCCCCACAGAGGCATTGGGTGCTTCCTGCCTCTGCCAAAATCCATGGGAGCTGGCTGATGGCAGATACTACATGGAGCCCAGAAGGATCAGGCCCACCCCTGCCTTTAATAAAATGCTAAGCGAGTACCTTCGATGTGTCATTTTGAAATGCCTGAAGTGATATGAAGGGGAAGACATTCTCTGAGCTATTTGCTGGTCACTGGGACAGAAATGACAAAGGATTCTGTCCATTAGTTTTTCAATACAGTGTTCAATAGCAGTAGGAAATTGATGGTGTAACAGTGGCATCACATTGGGGAAACTTATGATGCGGACAATAGCACTTCCAATAAAAGGGCTTTTGATTTTCTGTGTGTCAAACTGTTTTAATATTAGGGCATTTCTAGGTCAATGAAGGGTTAATGTAGCACCATAAATCATATCCAAACAAGAGCCCTGTAACTGCCTATGTCGAAGAACTATTCTACTAAGGTCAAAAAAGCATTAAGACAAGAAAAGGAAAAACACACACACAAAAGTAGGTTGCAAAAGCAATGCAGAGACACATCTATTCCACTGCCCCAAAACTGACATTGACACAGCATACTAAAGAGAGTGAATAATAGGTGAATTAGAAATTAATGATTCCTCTGCTATGTAAATGGCAATTAAAGGACATGCCATGCTGCAGGCTCTGTCCTAAAACTCTTCTCCATTTGTTTGGATTGAAATTCATAGCATATGTAAATGCAGCAATGAGACCTGATATGTGTTTACTAAAAGCTAGAAATCTGGACACAATTTCAACAGATACGTTCTTATATTTATATTTACAAATTCACCTTTAAAACAGGTTTTCAGAGGGAAAAATAAAGTGTTATTTAGCTGATTTCCTGGTATGAGTAAATAATGGTTGCACAAAGTAACACATTATACCTTCAACACAGCACAGTAGCAGAACTCAATAACTTAAATTGATTATAATCCTACACATCAAAGTGTTACTCTAACAAAGCAACACAGTGGCTGCTATTTGTAAGTGCCTTCTGTCCTGAAAGGTGTTGGAAAGAACAGTTTCCTTTCATGGTGTCAAAGTGTTAAGTTTTTATCTCATAAACCATCCCTTCATCTCCATTACATGTAAGTTCAATTAATAAAATGACAAATTCAATAAAGAATAGAAGAGTTGCAGTAAAGAAATGTGTCCGTTGTTTTGTTCATGCTCCTAGTTTAGTATGGCTACATCTATCAAATAATGTACAGAGAAAAGGCTTTTAGAGCCACAGAATCCTTTAGGGATATTGTCAAGCAGGAGAAGATCACAGTCCAATACTGGTTTATTAGTGAATTACTAAGATCTACTCAAAATAAAAATTCCAGTCCAGCTTTGGGAGTTACTGTACCTTGTAGTCAGTCTAAGAAAAGAATGATTCAGAACCAGGTAAACTTCGACACATTTGTCATTTAAAATCTGCAAATTCCTGCAATATTCTGTGCTAGCATGTGAAACAAATGGGCTTCTGGGAGGGAAAGCTGCATTGACAAACTCAGCAAAGAGCAATTTTCTGTCATTTAATGAAGGATGGAGGGAGGCCTTGATAAAGTACCCACTCATTACAAGTTTGTTTTTGTACGTGTGTCTGTGTGTGAGACAGAGAGAATGTGTGTGTGTTGATGAAAGGGTAATCTCACTAGTTTAATCTTCTGAGACAAGTTGGGCTTGCTAAAAGCACTCTTTATTTTCTTGTAAATTCAGTCAGGCACACTGTCACATACATAATATCTTCATGCTGGTGTTTCCTTTTTTCTAAAAGATGCATAATATTTATCCCTGCTCATATGTTGTCTCTTTTTGTCTAAAATGCACCAGTCAATCAATCAAGTGTTTCTCCCTCCTTAGCATATATGAAATATTATAAAAATGGGGAAAAAAGGTTGTAGACACATACAGATTGTATATAAAGCAATCAAACACTTGTGTATTATGGGCAGTTTTCAGAACCAGGTAAGTCTTTACTGCACATCATTCTAGATAACCTCTGAAAATAAGACAATTCCCTATTTTCATCTTCTGCTTAACACTTAAAGCAGAACGAGCAGATTTTTTCATTACTGTCATAAAGTCAGCTTTGTCGTTTAGTATATCTGTAGGAAGGCCTTAACTTGAAAGAAATTAGCAAAACATGTATTAAGAAATGCTCATAAATTGTGAGTGCACATTGTATCTTAGTAACTTGTAGTCCTCAAAGACTTACTACAACTCTGTGAGTGAAACAATGTTCATGAAGTTGAGTACATAAAACCATTGCAGACTGAGGGATTTGATGACTAAAACTCAAATATGCCATTCAATGTCATGTATTGCTGTCTGTTTCTTTTATGAAACAGTTTTTATATTTTGCCTTTATGTATAATAAAATACTGCATCACTAACAAACTAGTTCAGACACTTCCTAATTAAAACATAACTCATGAATTCTGTTTTTATTCTTTTGGGTGAAAACCATTCATCGGTTTTGGAGTAAAACATAATTAATTATTTTCCCAACAAAAATTAAAACAGCATAGGTGTGACTGGAAGTGTGGCATATTTATACAACCTCAGTTTTTAAGATATTTGATAAACACCCCAAAGAGCAATCCTAAGCCTCCCTGGTCAAGGTCCTGATTTTGTTAAAGTCAATGAGGCAGATGCACAGCCAGTTGGATTTTCTCACGGATTTCAGTGAAAATTTGTATCAGCTGGAATCATAGTATAAATATTGTCTTGTCTTAGATAGTGGTGACTAGATTTACCTCAGTTCCTTTACATCAGGAAATACTTATAGTTGTGGTTAGTAAACAAACATCAGTCTGCTAGCGTCGTTAACCATATGCTTATACATAAATAAAGAGGTAATTTCTAAGGAGACGTGATGGCTTATGCTGTACTAGAAAAAACAAACAAACAAACAACAAAAACGACCCCCCACCCAACCACATAAAAGAAGACTGATAACAAAAGAACTATGACAGTTTGTAATGTTAAAATTTCCTAGCATTCCAATTAATAAAATTATGTCCATATCAGAAACCTACAATTTCAGGACTGTTGCTATTGTTTCCTGTTAGCTTCTATAATTTTTACATGCACATGTGTAATTATAAAGTCATAACATGTGTATGCAAATTCTACGCTTCTCCTCTCTTCCACTGCCCTTTTTCTTCTTTATTGATAGTAAAAAAAGCATCTGAACTATTTTATGTAATGTTTGGATTGGTATTGCAAAACTGAGATACGAACAGTATTTCTTTCCCTATATATGGAAATTGTTTACTAAATAATGATTTGTTGGATGCCTTAAAACATAGAACATCAAAACTTATTAAGAGAGTACATATCTTGGTGTATGGTTGTTAGAATAAGGATAAGATTTCATACTAGTTCTCTAAAGCTGTATATTTTATTATGTAATCTGCATTTCATAACTATGCTGCTATTTAAACATCTTGGCTAGCAAATTATTTAAAAAAAAACTATTACAAGCACATATCACCAAATTTATATAATAAGTTCTATAAATAAAAGTTACCTTAGATTACCTAGTTCAGATGATGTGAAAAACAAAATGTTCTGGAAGTCTTTTACATTTAGACCCTACAGTGTTTTCAGCCAGAAGCCAAAGCAATGATATTCCAATACTTTTGAGAAGAACAAAATTAGTGTTTGCTAGCCAAAGCAGCCCATAGGTTTGACACTGAAGCATTGCAGTAAATACAGCATTCCAGTTGGTATCAGTTCCCAAAATTGAGAACCAGTGATACATTACACATTCTGTGTCTGATTCAGCATTTGCTTGTAATGCAGTCATAAATCTGCTTTTGCTGGCCACGTACATCAAACTTGCGACTACTTTGTATTGAAAGACATGTTTGGTCCATGTCTGTTCATTTCCTCAAATTTTATGGCAATGGGACTCTTTCCTGTACTGTACATGTGCTGTACCTGAATGTGAATTAATTCCAGACCATTTTAAAAAGACATGTTTTTATTCTGAAATAAGATTAACACATTCTAGCTAACATTTTACTTTATAGGTAAATGCAAGATTTCACAGCAGAGGTATGGAGACCAAGGAAGCTTACTGGAAGTTTCAAAGAGAGAAAGTGAAAAAAAGAAACCAACCCCAAAAAAACCAAAAAACCTACTCATGCCCCCCCCCCCCCCAAACAAAACCAACCCCCAAAAAACTACACCAGAAAGAAACAACCCACTATCTCAGATCTCAGTCCTCACAGACCACCATCTAATCAAATCTACCTAGGTAAAATTCACCTCTACATGAATATAACCAGTTTTTACACACAACCTCATTCAAATATTTGCACAGGATTGTTGCTCCAGTTAGCAACCAGAATACATTCTAGGAGTATGTTAGTGCTGTACACCCTCATTGAAGACAGCATGGAGAATCATTACCTCGCTGAAGTAGTGTATGACCTCAGCTCATAATGTTCTACAGTGAAAATAAAAAGTAAGCCCTTAAAATTACCACTGCTTTACCGAGAGTTGGTTAAAATAATGCTTTCCTCTTTTCGTTCCTGCACCTCTTCAGAAAACATTTTTTTCCTAAGCTATTTCCCCTTTTGCTGATTTGGAATGAAAACATAAAATACATCCAAAGAATTAATGACATAATTTACTCAAGTATTCTGAAAACTCATGAAATATATCTCATGACAAAGTTTGCAGCAGATTCTCAACCTCTAGCAATCTTCTAAAGAGCCTTTGATTTCTTATTTTTAATACTGGCTGATTAATCATGACCTTAAGAGTACATAGGAAAAAAAGGATGTGTTTACGTGTTAAGTGAA
The DNA here is from genome assembly GCF_001715985.3 of Manacus vitellinus. NCBI lineage: Eukaryota > Metazoa > Chordata > Aves > Passeriformes > Pipridae > Manacus > Manacus vitellinus. The sequence goes on from NW_021940651.1 coordinate 3,699,431, forward strand.
AGGACCTATTTCTAAAAGATTATGTAGATGTTGGCAGAGGTTGCTTTCAAGAGGTAGGTTTTCAACAAAATTAAAAAGAAACTAAAAGAATTCCTACCTCTTTGTTCTGACAAGCCATTGAACCCATCTTTCATTTTAAGGTTTTTTTGGTATTTCTCTGTTTTTACTGTTGCAGCAGCAGCATACTCAGTCCAGGATCACACGGATATAAGTCTTGGACCATAAGTATCATTTCCGTCACTACAAATCTGGGTTGGTCTGGCCAAAGACTAATTCAGCTTCAGTTAAATTTTTCCTCACTAGCCATAGTTAATTAGATTATACCAGAGACTGAGAAGTTAAAAATAGTAGGATGCATGGTCAAAGACCCCTTCTTCCAGAAATCCTAAACACCCTGAAGCTGTGTCAGGGGAGGTTTGTTTAGGCTGGGTATTAGAAAAAGGTTCTTCACCCAGAGGGTGGTCGGGCAGTGGAACAGGCTCCCCAGGGAAGTGGTCACAGCACCAAGCCTGACAGAGTTCAAGAAGTGTTTGGATCATACTCTTGGGTACATGTTGTGTTGAGTTGGACTTGATGATCCTTGTGGGTCCCTTCCAACTCAGCATATTCTATGATTCTATGAACTCTATACCAGACAGAAAAAATCAGAAGATTCTTGCTTCAACTCAGTACAACTGCTTTATTTTCACACCTGGTAGAAAACCAGTACAACAATCCAGGAGATTTTTTTCTAGATCAATGAGCAAGGTCTCGTCTTACTTACACAAATATACTCTAAACTACTTTAACATGGAGTATGTTGTTTGGAGAACAATCCTCATGTTCCCCCTTTTAGTTATGTAAGCAGCAGTAGAACATAAAAATTTCTCAAATGCCTCTCAAAGATGACTGATGTTTGGACAATCACCATGGTATTTTTCTTTTGAATACTGTTTCAAAACATTTTTTTTCCTCTAAAACTTACTCTCAAAAGCCCTTTCTCCATTTGAAATAAGAAATCAGATTTTCAGAACTGAAAATAAAAGTTACTGCTCCTGTGCTTGTATAAATACCAGTCTAATCAGAATACAGTATATTATTGGATTTTTAATTTTCTTTTGAAAAGACCTGGCTATGTTAAGCAGCCTTTAGCAAGCTGTCACAGATGAGACCAATAAGCACATCCTGACTTAACACGCATCAGGGGTTGCCAAGGTAACACTGTCAGGGGACTAGGGTCAGGAGTCAAACTGACCAATATTGAGTAAATTACATTGGTTGGAATGATTCCCCCTGAGCTAGTAATGATATGGCATGCACATAGTTTTGCTCTGCAGACTGATAAATACTGCATTTGAAGGCTAAACAAGGAACAAAGCATAGAAAAATGATTCTCTATAGACTGCCATAAACATTCATTCGCATCACTCTGAGATCAAAAAAATACCATCATTGATATTATCACTATTCCTTTCCTGAAGAAATTTAACAAAAGGACTAAGGTTTTTCACTTCAAAAAGCAAAATAAGCAATAAGCTAAAATAACTGGAAAGGGCAACGCATGCAAAAGGGACCAAGTCACTTTTCATACTGTGCACCTTGGACAGTCCTTTATTGATATGAAAGGTATTACAGAATCTTTCCTAAATAAAACTGTACCTGACATCTTGCGACAGCCAGCACAATGAACTTCCTTATTCCCTCCATACTTAAGAAATAATTTTTTCCAGTTGTGAGTCACCTGAAATAAATAGAAAAGGCTGAAATGTGCTGTCTAATACCTGAATTCTACTAAAACAACTTATGACAAATTCATTGTGAAGCAAGTGAACTACACTGGTCTCATGTTAGTGTTTGAAGAAACTTGAGGTGAAGTCTATTGGTAACTGAAAGCATGAGTATAACAAAAAATCTGTTGCTGACCAGCCAACATATCACATGAGTCTTTCCTGATTTCTTTGAGTCCCAATGAGACACCACATTTGTAAAATCAGCAAGATTCAAATTTACCTTTACAACAGAAGTCTGCAAATACGACACACCTCACAATTTCAAATCTTATTTATTTGCTCATTGCTTGTATTGCCTTGCTTTTTTTATAAATTCTTCTAAGTATGTCAAATAAGTATTGAGTAGAAGTGTTTGATTTTTCATTTCTTAAGTCCACTTTTTTCTTTCATGATCGTAATTTTCACCCTTTTAATGTTTCAGTTTGTTTTTTTCTATAATTAATTGAATACTTTTTTTCAAGGCCACATTTACTTCATTTTCTTCTTTAAGCTATTTCTTTCTTTTTCCTTACTGCATTTTCCTCTCCCTAATCCCTGCTACCAGGGAGCACAGACAGCAAATCTTTTTTCCACCTTCCATATCTCTGTCTCCAAACTAACAGATTTAGTATCTTTTAAAACAAGGTACTTTATGTTCTGTCAACAATGCTTTAAAAATTGCTCTTGTCTCTTGTATGATGGTTTTTGTCACCAATGGTTATATAATATTTGCATATACATGCACACATCATTGTTTGTTACCAAACACCCGGTACCATGTTGAGAACAGATTTCTCCATTAACCTCCTGTCAGAAAATAACATAACCTCTTTTTCTCACAAATGCAAACTGTTTCAGATCCTGTCTCTCTTTTTCTGTCACTGTTTGGGTTCTGTGTTTCCAAGATAAACTTTACTGAAGAAATACAGAGGAGCGGCTGCTGCTCACAAGATTTACGTTGTTTGTGCTCATTGCTGTATAACAGTAGTCACAAGCACCCTGAGTCAAGCTTATTGAACAGCCACCTAACTACCCATCAATTTCTAATTTGATTTGTACCTCTGGTATGTTAAACATAGAAAGGGAACAGTGCAAGTTTTCTCATGGACAAAGTGAGACCTGGTGCATCTACTTTCTCCATGCTGGTGTGGTTTTCTTTGGCCTTGGTGAAACGTACCAGCCAATCTATCCACAATCCTTCTCGGGAGGGAAGAAGGAAAGAATAGCAAAGAAAAATTGTTTGCTGTGGAGGAAAACCTACAGTTACACCAAATTAGGCAAGACAGATCCCTGTGATGAAAGAGTGGAGAAGAGCCTGCAGAGACAGGCACTTAGGAATTGCCCAGGAGCTCTTCTTAAACATATACTTGGAAGTGTTCAAGGTCAGGTTGGATGGGGCCCTGAGCAACCTGGTCTAGTTGGAGGTGTTCCTGCCCATGGCAGTGGGCTTGGAGCTAGGTCACGTTTAAGGTCTCTTCCAGGCCAAACCATTCTATGATTCTATCATCAGCTACTCCACCCTTTTTTTGGTGCAGCCACCAGCAGAGCAGAGGAGGTATTTTAGGAAGCAGTGCAGTGAAGTGCCACCTCTCTGCTGAGCAGAGGCAGGTGACTCCTAGATCTGGGCTGTGATCTAATTTACGTATCAAAAGAAAGCTACAGGTGCTGCTTTTTTTCTGATGTGAAAGTCGAGAACTTGAGTTCTCTGGCTTCGCTGGACAGATTTCCAGAGTGCAGTTAAGTGTATTCTCTCAAACACAGACAAACCCAATTTAGCCCCTTTTCTAGGAAAACTCTATTGTTGAATTTGTGTTGTAAAACCTGTCCCAAAATAAAAGCATAAATGAAGATAATCACTACACATTCAGTAATAGGAAGTTTGATGATGTGGCAGAGCAAACTAGTTTGTGTCTTCTGAAATACCTGTGCAGTACATTTTATAGGCAGTGAGACTATGGAGAAATGAATACTACTCCAAATTCTACTTAATTCAGTGTTTCAGGAGAGCTATCACAGAACTACTTACAAAAATTATCTTTGGTTTCTCTGCTGCTGAACCAACTGTGCAAGTGAGAAAGTACATTGTTGAGAGAAGGGCACCTTATATTGCTTCATGAACTGAGCCCTGACTGATTATTTTAAGTACACTTGTTTTAGTCACATAAGCTCCACGTCCTACACTGATTACATTGTAATTTCACTGTTGATATCAATAGAGATGGTGACTTATGAGTGCAGTACTAAACTTATTCCACAGCAAATAATGACCAAGATTATTAATAAATCACAGCTCCATTTATACAAAGAGAGCTAATTCTTTATAAAGCTCACTACTTAAACTACAATTAGTTTATTCATGCTCTGGCAGCAGAATATATTTTTCTAAGAATCACAGTAAGATCTTTGCTTAAGATTTAAACTGCTGCAAACAACTCTCTTTGCACTTCCAAGCTTGAACCACTGTTCTTTTGGAATGCACAGCTCATCTTCTAGGATACTGATGTAAAGGTTTCATTTCTCAAAAAACAACAGATGCAAAAGAAAGAAGACCAAAAAGAGCACTGCAGAGTTACTCTGTTCAGATGTCTTCAATTTGATCAGAGCTTTGTTTTGCTAGAGGCACCGTCTAGAAGTTAATTTAGTTAATTTGAAGGACTAAAGTGAGCAAATAGTTGCTGCTCACAGAAAGACAGTATAAAAATTATAGGGTACATTCATGTGCTCTGTATGCAAATATCAATTTCTTATCACTTGCCCCTTTCAAAAAAGAATGAATTTCCTGGCACTTTTTCTGCTCATTTACTATGGAAATATCTGCACACCAAATCCGTTTGATTTATCCAATACACATGCAACCCTATCCTTGATCAGAAAAACTAGAATAACTAACCACTGCCTACTTTACAAAGTGAGTACAAAGCAAACATAATCAAATCAAAATGGAAACCATTTATGACTTTGCCTAAGCCTATAAAGACTGTATGAAGGACAAAGCAGAAGAAGTACACTGTCTTTCCATCTTATCCTTGTGCTGGAATATCTAAAACCAACTTCCATACTCCCATTTTCTCCAATTAAAAAAAAAAAGGAAAAAAAGCTTAAAAAGGCCTATAAACATTACATTCAAGGAACTATTCATCCAAATGCTACGTCATTTTTAAAATATTGTTCCTGTTAGAACTTTATAAATAGTATGAAAGATAGTATTTCACAAATTTGATCATTGCAAAGCAAAAAGTCATTGATAGTTAATAAAAGATGGTATTTTTAAACTAGTGGAACCACCTTAGGTAGCTGTGTTTTAAAGTTGTTTAAAAGACCAATTAAAAAAATCCAAACATTCTCTGTAGAGAAGAATTATGTTTAACAGCTTCCTACTGTATTACCAAAAACAGTGGAATCTTCTAAAATATCTCAATTTAAGGCCTCATTAACTTATGTAGTAACTTGTATGGTGAATTCACAATGCTGTTGTTAAAGGTCAACAGGCATTTAGCACAAATGTCTAAAAATCATTCTATATGAAGCACCACTCTCCACTACACAGTTAGAGCTAACTTGGGTGTTGCACTCAAAGTAGAGATTTAAAATAATTTTTATATAAGAAATTACTATCTGAAATTACACCTGAATTCCAGAACAAATTATCTTGGATTTTACAAGTAAATTGATGAATTTAAGTTAAAATACATTAAAAATGGATCTTTTATGAAAAACATAAGCCACTTTTCCTTCAGAGGGTCAGAATTATTAAGCAATACAGATTTTCCAAAATTCCTAGATTCCAAGGATTTTCAAATTGCCAATCATTTTACCCATTAATTTTGTAAGAAAATTTCATCTTTTGAGACACTGGCGAGGTGAAATGAAAATGGGGATGGAGAACTTGGCAGGGAAAAATATATTCTATGGAAAAAAGAGATTGCAAAGGAAAACAGGGCATAAACTCACTGGGTACGTGAAAGGCAGGCTGAATTAAGAAACCTGGATTCATGTTTCTTATTTGTGTCTCTGCCTTTTAGCATTGCTCTGGCAATAAAGCAGAAGAAAAGACAATTTAGTTGGCTGATATGCTTTGTTTCTTAGGATAATCCACGGAGTAACAGGATAGACAGAACCCCAGTGGTTACTGAGGCAACTATGTCAACCATTTTGTATGTTCGAAATAACATTACTTTATTGTAGATTAATTAACTTAATGGATAAAGAAATTGCTATTTCCTCCTACGTGCCACTCGTGAAATCCCTTCAGGAATGCCATGTCCAGACTGGTTTCCCCAGTTTATGAAAGACAGTGAAATGACCCATGGAGGGCCACCAATGCAGGTAGCAGGCTGGAGCACATGATGAGAAGCTGAGGGATATAGGCTTGTGGAGAAGAAAAGGGTCAGGGAGACCATTTTGCTGCCTATTATTCTCCAGTGGGAGAATCCAGAGAAAATGGAGCCAGATCCTCCTCAGAGGTGTGCAATGACAGGACAAGAAACAGGCAAAACTCTGACCATGGGCAGTTTTTCTCACCATGAGCGTGGGTGACACTGGCCTGACCATGGCCCTGAGCAATGTGCTGCAACTGGACCTGCCCTGAGCAGGAGGTAGAACTGGGGGACATCTGGAAATCCCATCCAAGCTAAAATCATCTTTGACTGCATGAAGATTTATCTGAAGGTAAAATTAATTGAATTTCACCTATTGTTTCAAACTTCTGAGTTTTCTTATGTGAGCTCTATCTACCAATGTTTTAACATTATAATATTATCATACATTTAAAATTTCTTTCTCCTCTCCCTCTTCTGGACAACACAAAAGTAAATAAAAGTACGCATTAACAATTCACACTCCTCACGGTATACATCCCCATAAAAGAAAGTTATGGGGATGTATCCAAACTTTATGCAGTTTGGATGGAAATACTGATCTATGGAAAACACATTTGTTTCTTATTTTTAAATATTATAAGCATAATAATTACAACATACATTCACCCCGACTAGGACAAAGAAGGTACTGTTCAGCACAGATTTCTAGTCCAAATATTTTTATCCTGGAATAAAGACTGAATAATCAAAAAACTTTTATGAATTGTACATTTCCACAAATTACATACCAAATAATTTTAATAATGAGAAAAGTGAAAAAGAGTTAGATTTAGTAAGTAAATAATTTTCTACTTATTGTCAGCTATCCTGAAAAGGCTTCCTTAAAATTAAGAAGAGGAGAAACTCTTAAAGTTGTGAGATCTTAAATAAAAATAAAAAAGTTGGGTTCTTTCTTATGTGTGAAGAGAAGAATAATTTGAAAAAGAAAAATCATTATATTTTTTAAAAATTCCCCTGAAAAACTAATAAAAAGTCCAAATATTTTAATCAATTGATATGTTTAAATTTAATAACATCTGGAAAAGAATATTTTAACAATCAGATTTAATGATGTCTAGAATGTAACACATTTGTGTGTTGTCATGTAACTTTATATATATTTTATATTCATGTTTATATATCCTAAATTCTCTGTTATGAATTCTTTTATAAGCTTAGTGTTGGAACAATAGGAGGACATTGGGTGGGTCTATGTTAATGTTTTCACTTGGCAGAACACTTTTGAAGTTAATCTGTTATGGTGCTCTGGTTTGCATAGTGGGGTAGTTAAAATACGTGACTGGATTCTTTTCTGATACAACTCAAGTAAACTATATTTAGTTCTCTCCAGCTGCTACTGTGAATTCAGTCCACATGATGACATTAGAGCTAATCAAAATTAGCTCTTCAAAATAGGTATGCATATTGGGTCTTCGTTGACAGTTGCTTCTTTCTACACACAGATAAACTTCAGTTTGCACTGATTACTGTAGTGATAGCTTTAAAGATTTGGAAACTACTGCAAGTTTCCTATCTTGACCCTGCCTTGGAATCTGTGTGTAGACCGAACTGCCCTTGTCCAAATTTATCATGCTTGTGCTCTCATACTATGTCTCTAGCTGTTTACCTGTTTCAACATAGATTTTTAAGTTCATTCAGTTTTTCTTATCTGAATGATCAACTTAATATTTCAACTAAAGATGTGTAACTATTCACTTTTCTGTAAAGAAGAATCATTCAGAGAATCATTCAGTAATTCAGTAAAAAGGTCTGAAGATGGACTCCATCCAGTTCCAAGTACTAATTAGTCTTGAGAGAACAGAGGACCTGCCTTTGCAAAGGAAGAAATAGAAAAAAATACTACCAGTTTCTACAGGAAATGGTAACTTTCATACTGTGGGTTCTCCATAACCTCACCTTAATTGCACTGCTAATGGAACATAATACTTTGTCTGGCACAAGGAAGGCTAGACCCTCTGCTGTGACGGTAAGGTTGAAATTTTAGGTGCCAAAAGCAAACCCAGGAAACATTTCCAATATTTCCAATATCCAACACAGCTGGGTGTGCCAAAAACACCCACACACCACTTGGTCACATGCATTTATAGTAATTCTGCAAAACAACCTAACGCAGACCAGATCTGATTCTAAACTGCATCACTATGGCTTGGATTTATTATGTTATTCCAGGAAAGCACTTAAGCAGCTTCTCTTGGTTGACTTACATTAATGAGACTTAATTACATGCATAATATACATGCTTTAATGCTTTCCTAAAGAAGGTTCCATAGCATAATGATGGCATTTTAGTCCCTTACTCTTCCCATAGTGTCCAAAACTCACAGTGTTTGACATGTCTCATTTTCTTGTACTGTTCTTCAAATTTTTCAAGTTTTTTAACCAGTTACATTTAATTATTATCTTTTAGTCCCAAGCATTTTGTTATGTTATGACTGACACCCAGAAGCTTATTGTTTATGTTCTCTTAAACTCATAAATTCCCTTTTTTTTTTCCAGGATTTCAGCAGAAAATAAATTATAAAGTTATAAAAATAAAACATTTAATTCACTATATATAACAAATATTCCATTGTAAATTAAAACAAAAGACAAGAAAGTAATTTGAAATGAGCTAACTTACCTTACTTTAGGATTTCATTATTAGAGACACATCTTGATCAGAGTAGTTTGCAAGACTATGAGAGTCTGCATAAAACACTTAAATTATCTATAGTCTAAAAAAGTCAGTTGAACCTGAAAGCTTGTTTCCTGTTTTTTTCACAGTTGAAACCAGTCTCTTCACGTTATTTCAGAAGGAATACTTCCTGATGATCTTAAAAAAGAAAAAAATATTCCTACAAAAGAATTAAAATATATCGTATGCTTTAAGTAGTTTCTGTCAGTTGCTATACACATGTTTATGTAATGACTTGGTTTGTGTGTGACTTTGTGTTGGGGGATTTCTCAGGTATCATTTTCTTTTTCTATACAGACATACAGTTTCTTGCCAAACTGAAAGGAAGCTTTGTAATCTTCCACATAATGTCTGTGCTTTTTCACCTCACAGTTGGGCAAGCTATTAATTTTTTGAGTAAAAGGGATATTGCAGATGCTTGGCAGAGAGACATCTCAGCAGCAGGCAAAAAACGAATACTTGCCTAAAAAAGTGTCAAAATGTGGACGTGCCTCCAATAATTTAAAAAATAGAAGGTGATAAGTTGAAAATGTCAGGTAATTGGCAGACAGATAGAAAGTTAAACTGTGTCCTCAGTGAAGAAAATTAACCAGCAGCTGCCAGCAGAGGCCCCAAGGTCATCTGAATGTCAGAACCAAGTAAGGGCCAATCATTCAGAAGGGGTTCGCTGCTGATATTTGCCCTCCCTGGTCATTTTCAGATCTCCCAGGAACTGCCCTGAACTACTGCCAACATGTGTTCATTTCTAAAAATTACATAGATTGTGATTTATTACCCATCACGCTACAAAAATCCATTGTGAATTAAATCAGCCCTTTGTTTAAATTGCTCCTCTGCAATACGTATCATATCATCATAAATGACATTGAAGTTATAATCTACAGTAGTCTGCTTCAGCTACTGATAAGGCTCCACCAAGGGACGATCAATACTTACTATTCATTTTTGAAATTATCTTCACATTGATCCCTGAACAAGCGCCAGCAACACAGAGGCACAGTGGCTTTAATACAATAATTATATAAAGGTTTACAGGCTCATCCTCCCAGCCAATAAAATCTGTCAGCTGGCAGGGACAGTTACAATCCCATAATCCATCAAAATGCTGTTCTCTGACCTATGGGCTTCTGGGCTTTCGGCAAACCTCGATAAACATGCTTATAGAGGAGAGAATAGCAACAAACACGAGCAAGCAAAAGCATAAGATTCATATTACTGATTACAAAAACATATCTCTTATAGCACATCACCCTTTTTATCAGATCAACAAAGAGGTACATTTTTATTGTAATTCACCAAAGAGTGAATGACCAGACGTGTGCACATATTCTTGCACAAATTCAGTCTCTTCTTTTCAGCAGGTGACTTTGGATTGTATTGTAAACCATAATGAAGTAAGCTCGTGGAACTAGTATCAGATATGGCTAATTTAGAGAGGAATACCTAAGCACTCTGTACACAGGAAAACAAGACCACTAAAAGTCTGAAAGTAAAATACTGAGACCCTAAGTATAAAAGGAAGCTACCATCCAGGGGCAAATGAAAATCCAGATTAAGTGGATTGTGAATTATGCTGTAGCATTCAGCCAACATGCCAAGTTACATTTTTTATTGTATGTGTGAATTTGCATTTTCACACAGATGGGGCCAAACAAATCAGTTTATTTATTAGTTAAGCAGCAGAAGTTCAAATTTTGCATATCAATTGAAGCTTTATAAAAGAGGGGAGTGGTTATTTTATAAGCAAAGAGTTTGGTGAAACTGTAAAAATTTACTCCAGATACATACTTTTCAATTGAAGAATTAAAAAAAAAAATAATTAAAAAGACAGAGGCAGAAAGTTTGAGGAAAAAGAAAGCAGAGAAGAGAATTTAAGATATGGAACAAATAAATAAACAAAGGAAAAGAGCAAAGGACAGGAACTTGTACAATGCTGGAATACTTAATGATGTATATAATGTCAACCCTGCTTCTTTTATTATTGTCTGCCACATCAGTTATACCCCTCCTCCTTTAGTGATCCCATTGTCAACTTCACCGTATTATCATGTTCATGAGAAGCACAGAACCTCACTGGGATTAGCAGGCACAATTTGTGTTTCAAGTTCATCCTTTAAATGCCTTATTTGTCTTACAAGAGTACTGATTAACAGCTCTTTATTTTTTTGCCATCGGAAATTACGTTAATAAAAAAAAATCATGCGTTGTCATGATATATCTCTAATATTTGATAAGGGGAAAACAAAAACTGAATTTTCAAGTTTCCACAGCATTATGTGGAGTTCCATTGGGAAAGAGGTAGTTTCTAGAGAACATTTCCTGGTTACTTCTGTGGTTTGGGATATTTTTGGTTTGTTTCCAGCCAGTACAGAAGACATCCCACTGTGGCATGCTTTGACTTAACTCCAATGTTTAAATGTGACAAGTGATATTTGCCAACTGAAAACCTTGCCTGTGACTTGACTTTCAAAACTATAGAATAGACCTTAAATGTTTCTAATGTCAACAAAATAGAGGCATAAAGCTGATGCAAGCTGAAGGTAAGTAAACCCTTTGAAGGAATACAGTACCATTTTAAATCCCTTAATTCAGACCTCACTGTTTACATTAAGTATTTGATAAAGCAAAATTCTTTCTTAGAACAGTTATCTCTTTCTATCTTTTGCTTTAGGTTTTGGGATTGTTTTTTTTATGACCAGTGGTAAAAGGATGTTTTTTCCCCTACCTACAGAAATTATTGTTCCTTAGTGTGAAATACAATTCAAGTCACTACTTTCTTCTAATTGCTTCAAAGACTAATATATGTGTATGTTTAAATTGTACAAAAAGACTTTCTCCACTGATAGCAGTAAAAGATGGAACAGCTGCCACCCATCAACATGCAACAGTAACCAAAGTAATTCTGTGCAATAAAAACAGATCTTTTCACAATAAAAAAGTTTCCAGTGGCCCTTGTGAGGTCAAGTGTATTGCCTTGATTCTCTAATAACTTTCATATATGCAAACTTTGATGGCCTATGGATAGCTACTAAGTTTCCCTCCCATTCTTTTAAATATGCAAAGGAAAATAGTGTTTTCCTATGTGATACTGGAGAGTGCATCAACTTTTTCTTATAAGCATAAAGCATCTTGTATTTTTAGAAAAAAAAGTTCCCATATGGAATAACAACTCTAAAATACCAAGTTAATTGTACCCAAATGACTACAGCAATATCCATAGTCTTAACTGTCAACTCACACTTGGGTCTTAAAGTTAATATGGGTTAAATCTTGTACAGGATTGCCTCTACTTGCCAAATTACTCCTCCAAAGAAGTGTTTGTGATCTCACGTTAGTCATATACCTCAGATGACACCTGGATCACCCTACTCCTTTCAATGAGTTTGCACAGGTAAGACTGATTAGCACTCTAATTGAGAATTAATAAACACTCCAGTTAATGACAGTTATAGAATTCCCATTGCCCCTTATTGATTGTACAGGCTTTGCAGATGGGCAGTAAACTGTAAAAGTAAACCCACTATAGCTACACAAAAACAAGCCCTTCTGAAGACCCACGCATTTTGAAAAATAACATACAACATATGAAGAAAATACAGAAAAATACTATTGCACTAATATAATGTAATTCTAAGTCATATATAGCTTTGGTCCCAGGATTGGACTTCTTTTCCCTATCAACAATCTCTTCCCATTTCTCTAGCAACTCAACATGCATGCAGGAGTTAAAGACCTACATTAAGTCAACACTGAATTTCCCTACCAATGCAGGATTCTTTCCCACAGCGCATGTAGGCAATAACATGCCTAAAGAAGGACAAATTATAAAATCAACCCACCATAATTTGGGATTTGTCATCCAGTTATGTGAAAAGACTGGAGTAATTTGCCAACATAAAGACGGTCTCATACAGTGTACTGTCGACAGCTAGTATTGTAATGATAATGAAGCTATCTCTGTAGAACTGACACAGATGCATAAAGTGGTTTTTGAATCTGATATTAGCAACAGACACTCAAAACAAAATTGAAGTATTCTTATACATTTAAAGGATTAATATAAATAGGTCTTTAAGAATACAAATGCTTGAAGCATCAACTCCAGTAGCAATGTTCAAAATGAGACAGTAAAACTTGGCTTTTGGCTAAAGCTTCTTCAGACAAAAGGATTTTATATGAAATTTGAGAATCTCAAAGCATCTTGACATTTTGAGATTATAGCATGATGGAACTATACTGACATTTTGAACTATTACATCTCAACATGCTTTAAAACAATTCAAAGTTTATGAAAGAAAGAGACATACAGAGAAGGGTCAGATAAAAAATTAAGTCAAACGATATACTGGAGCAGACACATCTTTGGCTGAACTCCATCAGGGCTCTTGAATTATTTGTTATGTGACAAATGTGAGATTAATCTGCAACTTAATAGACACTCCAAGTAACATTGACCTATATGAACAAACATAATGATAAGAAAATCCCAAATTTAGATTTATCTTTGGCTTAATAAATAGGATAACAGCTCATGCTTTAGGGTAAAATTTCTAAAATAGATGCATATACAAAAAATATTCTCTAATACATCATTAGTGGAGCTAAAGGACAAATTCAGTGATGAATAAAAAAATCATAGCGCACATTTTCAAGTTACAGATCCTAAGTAGCCAGCAATCACATTGCCATACAGAATTGTGAGTCTTTTCTGATACTACGATATCATTTCCTAAAACCAATAATTGAATTTTATATTTAGAGAAACAAAGAAAGATCAGAAAATGATTTCACCATTAACAATGCCATCATAGCAGGCAGATGAGGAAGCTGGAAGCTCAAGAGAAAACAGAACAGTCTAGAGACAATTTTTTAGCATAAAGAAGAGGGAACTGTCAAAGTCTTGACATTAAAGCAACACATGAGGAAGAGAGAAAGGTAAAGATCTGCACATGAGAAAGAATTATTCTGTCAGAGATAGCAGAATGATCAAGAAAAATAAATTAGGTCTTCCATAATGCAGATAAACAGGTGTGGCTCTTTTAAAGGTAATATACTGCCATCTGTTAAGTGAAAGCTGTGTTTTAATAGTTTGCAACAAGAGTTTAAGGAAAAGTAATCTTGTTAGGAGAGTAGAGTTTGTAGCAGAGTGTAATTTGCTTATGGAAGGACAAGACAAAGTTCCATCATTAGAAGCAGATAATTGAGAAAAAGGCAGGAAACAGGTGAGATTAGGAATATGAATTTATAAATCTAACAAATACTGGCCCTGTGTTTTGTTTTTGCTTAACAATCAAGAAAGAGGAGAATGTTGCACTTAGAAAAGAGGTTTGGTGAACTGTTGAACAGACCACTAAGAAATTAAAATATAAGAATCACTCATGAAAAGGAAATATATATTCATGCTTGTACGACTGATTTCATGAAGAAGGAGAAAAAGATGACAGAATTATAAACAAAGGGTAAGGTAGGCTGATGATTTCAAGTGTTAGGCTCTGGTCTTCAAAAAAAAAAGAGCAGTTGTGAGTTAGGAAGACCAAATATGAAGATTTGAGGATGAGAAAAAAAATTAAAAATAATCACTTTTACAATCATAGTGGTAATTACAGAGTGATCCAAAGTTGTAAAAAGGAAAGTAGGTTGCAGAAAACAGTACTGAAGTTACAGTACTGTACATGGGATACCACTCTTCCCTTTGAAGAATCATAACTGGACCTCAGTGACAAGATATTGCAGACTTGACCAGAGAAGCAATGGCCCTACTTTCCAGAAGGTATCCTTCTTGCTCAGTCTGGGCTCCTGAATTTAAATTACTGCCAGACATTTAAACAGACATTGTATGTGATACAAATGTTTAAGGATTCTGCAAAGCAAGTTAAAAGGTTTAAAGGTTTTTAAAAGCAGGTTTGTGTCTTACGACATACTCACAGGCAAACTCAAGTAAGTGTGGTTTGGATAAGTGGACAGCAAGGTGGATTGAGAACTGGATGAGTGGCAAATCCCAGAGGGTCATGATCAGTGGCACAGAGTTGGAGGCCTGTCATTAGTGGTGTCCCCCAGGGTTCTATACTGGGCCCAGTATTGTTTAACTTGTCCATCAGTGACTTGGATGAGGGAATAGAGAGCCTCCTCAGCAAGTTCACTGATGACACAGGACTGCGAGGAGTGACCAATACCCCAGAGGGCCGTGCAGCCCTTCAGAGGGACCTCTATAGGAGGGACAGATGGGCAGAGAAGAACCGTCTGAAAATCAACAAAGACAAATGCAGGGTCCTGCACCTGGGAAAAAATAACCCCAGGCACCAGTAGAGGCTGAGGGTTGACCTTCTGGAAAGTAGCTCTGTGGAGAAATACCTGGGGGGTCCTGGTGGGTAGCAAGCTGTCCATGAGCCAGCAGTGTGCCCTTGTGACCATGAAGGCCAACAGTATCCTCGGACTCATTAGGAAGAGCATTGCCAGCAGGTCAAGGGACGTGATCTTGCCCCTCTGCTCAGCCTTGGTGAGGCGTCACCTGGAGTGCTGTGTCCAGTTCCGGGCTCCTCAGTACAAGAGAGACATGAAGCTCCTGGAGCAGGTCCAGCAGAAGGTGACAAAAGGTGATTAAGGGTCTGGAGCATTTTCCTTATGAGGAAAGGCTGAGGGAGTTGTGCTTATTCAGCCTTGAGAAGAAATGACTGAGGGGACCTTATCAGTGTGTATAGCTCTAAAGGGGAAGTGCCTTCTCGGTGGTGCTGAGCAATAGGAGAAGTGGTAACAGGCAGAAAGTGATGCACAGGAAGTTCCACCTGAACATGAGGAAAATCTGTACTGTGCGGGTGACCATGCACTGCAACAGATTACCCAGAGAGGTTGTGGAGTTTCATTTACTGGAGATATTCCAGAACTGTCTGGATGCAATACTGTGCCATGCACTTGAAGACGACTTCTGGAGTTTGGCCAGACGACCCACTGTGGTCCCTTCTGACCAGACTGATTCTGTGATTCTATAAGACCATGAAAACAAACTATTCATCCAGGATCTTCTAGGAGTGACTACAAAGTAGTAGTAACTATAAGAGAGAGTAAAGAGAAAACTGATCTTCCCATATTAACAAGACCAGAGATATGTGATCAGCAAGACAGATCATCCAAAATCCATGTTTTGTTCACAGATGGCCCAAGGAGAATCAATCCACCTGGAAATATTTTGCTTTAGGAATAAAATAATAGTAGAAATGCAGGTGGAGGAAGTAGAATATGTTTTTATGCATATACAGTATAAATCAACCCAGGATCAAGCCTACACATGTCCCAGAAGTGGGAAAAAAAAAAAAATCAAGGGAGGAATACTTCAAAGCACGGCAGGAAAGTAGTAAAGGGCTGAGAGCTGACAATCACTTTTGAAGGTAGATGGGAGCAATGGTGGATGGTGAGAAAAAAAAATAGTAATTCACCTCTTGTTACATTTTATCATTTCCAGATGATTTATTTGTTTCATCCTACATATCCAGGACAAGAAGAGATGAGGATCTATGTATAAAGGCCTTGAGAGGTAGGACATTTTCCAGTATTGAAAATTATATTGTAAAGTACTATTTGCAGGATAGCAGCAGGTAAGTATGAAGATGGCTTGAAGTCCTGTTGAAGAGTGTCAAACTGTGTCTTCATATATTTATTGTCTATTAAATTAATAAATCACATACTCTGTGCATGTGTAATAACAGGGAAAAATATACACAGAAGGTCTTAATTACACAAGATTTTTTGGTATAGATATTAAGAAAAATACAATCTTTACTCCCAACTGAGACCTATTAAATTGATTTTTAAATCTTTAAGGATATTATTTACTTAGAACTCATGAAATATATGTATATATACACAAAAAAAGTTGGAAAAAATATCTAAGTATCTCTGAATACTGGTAAGTTCCTGAAGTTGAGTGTGTTTTGTTTGTGATGGAAACTAGTGAGTGATCTCCCTGCCTTTATCTTGACCCACAGGCTTTTTAATCTTTTTTTCTCTTCACATCTTGGTGAGGAGGGAAAGAGTGAGAGCAACTGGCAGGTGGCCAAAGTCAAGAATCATAGGTAGAACATGAGTAAACTGCTGACATCATAGACCACATATAACTTAGAAGATTATGTTGGTTTATATTGATGAAGAAAATATCCTGTCATTCAACATTAAGCAGTTTCAGTAACAAATTATATTATGATAATTGCTTTCCTGTATATTTGAGCTGCAAAAAATCAGACAGAAGTAATTGTCGCGAAACTAGGTTTGTTTGGTCATTTTTTATGTAAGAAGCTGAATTTCATTCAAATAAAATTAATCTCAACAGTACTGCAAGTTCCATCATCTACTTTCAAATGTAGGATAACATACAATTACCAAGGTTTGGCTGAGTCAGTTTATTGCATTTCTACCAAAGACAGGTGTTCTACAAAAGTTGTATTTTCAGTAGAAAAAGGTTGGTGCTACACAGGTCTTTTTATGAACTGTAAAGGTACGGAAGGGTTTCTGGAATCCGAATGATGAGCTTCCGAGGTTAGCAAGTTTTCCTAAAAGGCTGCAGAGTATGTAGTTTGGTTGAACTGAATGTGTACATCTACCTTTAGGCTCTTTGTAAACATGTTTGTCACTGAAAGACTCTTCAGAAGAGCAACCTAAAAAGTAGCAGTCACCCAAAGGCCACATCGAAATAAACTCCCAAAAGCACTGTGAAGAATTTTGCCTTGGGGACTGCTTTCTGTTTCCTTGATGTGAATCAAGTTGTCTTTGCAACACTATATTCTCAGCTATATTCAAGATACTCGGTTTATAAATATCAATCACAATCACTTTTTTTTTTGCCATTATTACAGTTCTGACAACTGATTTAGTATACAGGTCTATATTATGCATTTGAGAAGCAAAACCACTGGCCTCTCTCACTGTCTAAAGCATACTGAGTGGGTTACCTACAATCAACAAAATGTGTATGTGAACTCCAAATGACTCACTTTAAAAGTAAGTCTGGTTTAGAGATATACAATGTTGCCCAAATCCAATGAAAATATTACACCATATAGAACACTAAAAAGCTTAGCTAATGCTTTTAGTACACATATCATATAGCAGGATGATATTCAAGTTAATCTATCTGTTGCTAAAGGACATACTCTTTCAGTACCTAGTATTCCTATGGACAGGATGCGGAATCAGGAGAATACTTATTTGGAATTATTAATTGTTCTAGAAATTGCATGGCTGCTAAAATGGAATAAACTACATAAATTTGCTGCATGCTTCATAACAGCTTTCCTTTTCTACTGTTATCTGAACTGAAATTCATTCTCTTTAGCATCTGAAAAGCTATCATTTTTTTGTTGTTAAAGACTAATTTAAACAAAGGTAGGTTTAATAAAAAGGTAACAGTAACCAGTGCAGTTTAATAACACCACTGCCTTCTGAGAGACATGATACAAATGATGGGTAATTGTCACAAAAGAGTATGCTGGTTTACATACAGTCAATATTAGAGGGAAACCAGTTGCGGCTTCTCTTGCTATTAAATGCTTAAAAAGTTTACAAATATTTGAAATAAATGAGGGCTTTGTGGATAGGGTATTTGGCTATGAAGTAATAGTGAAATTACAGTGTATAATGCCTGTAGGAAGCTCTTGCCAGGATCAAAAATGTGAGTGATTATTTTCCTTATCTATCTATCCTTTCAACAGTCAATTCTAGGGTATCAATACATTAATTTCCCAATATTATTTTTAATCCTGTCTAACTTGTCCTTTTTTCAATATTCATAACAAAAGCAATAAATCACTTGCAAAATGCTATCTAAGAAGTGGATTATGGAAAATTTTAAAACCATATCCAGTGGTGTATCCATAACTGTATCCATGACTAACATGTGAAACTGAAAAAAAAAAAAAAGAATGAAGAAGTACACAAAGTATAGAATGCACTTCCTTGTATAGGACCTTTGTCCTTTGCAACATTCAAGAGAATTCTGTACAGCATCAGTGTCATGTCAGCCATCCTTCACATTCATGTAAATACAATGCCTACAATCTTGATTTGTCCACTTAAACCACTTGGAAGATGCTAACCAAAAATAAACATTGCTCAAACTGCTATGAGATGAAAAAACCTGAAAATTATTATTAAGTAATGGTTATTTTCCTTAAGTGAAATAATAGTCTCTATTCTATACTAAAATAATTTTACAGTGGATATAGTGCATAGGTTTTATGCAATCTAACTGCAATTCAGAGACAGGGACTGTTTTTTCCCCAGTTAGGATGTGAAGCAATATGAAAAGAAATTATTTGGACAGGATTTTAGCAGTCATAGTAACACATATGAGAACAAAGACATCAGTTTTAAGTCCTTGGATTACAGGTTTCAAGCAATAGAGGGCTCCTTCCCAGATACTGCATTACTGAGTACACATGGACATCTCTCACTAATTTGTTGTCTCAACCATGTAGAAGAGTCTCAGTGTATGCTTCTAGGTCGTTATAACATAAGATAATATCTCACATAAATGTTAAATGACAGTCACATAAGGACATATATGAAATACTAAAGATACTCTAGAAACTTCCTCTTGTATTTTTATTTAATTGCTTTCGACTTGTAACAATAGAAAAGTACTGGGCTGTGGAAGAACAGCACTTGCCTGAACAACAGACGATGTATCTATTATCTCACTTCCATGAAGGTCATCGACCTATGACAGTTGGAGTAGCAGAAACATTAGAAATCATGTGCAATTTAATCTTTACACAAATAAAGGAAAAGTATCACAATGCCTGAATAATGAAGAGTCTCTCAGAGAAAAAGAAAAGTCTGTCCCTGAGGATATTCTTCATTTTCTTTCCTGAACTGTTCCAATGCGTTCACACTATGAGATTCACTCACTGTGCTGACACACGTATTAATAGTATTTTGGCTGGGAGAGTGTAGATGTTCTAAAGTGATTGCAAAGTGCATCTGTGACTCAGTTCTCCTTTCATTCATTCATTACTTCTTCATGTCAATTCTGGGAGACTATTGTTCACCAAAAAAACTGTCATCAGGATTGAAATTAACTGTTTTTTCTCCTAGTTCAGGCAAGAGTGTTTTTATGTTCCCTGCTTTCCAGAATATACTATCTTATCTTTTACAAGGTTAGTGATGAAAATATTATATCAGCTTCATTTGAAAATAAAAAAAAAAATGAGGAAAATATGGAGAAGCATACACAACAAAGAAGATAATCTATAAAGGCATTTTCAACTAAACAGTTTTTCATTCCTCTTCTGATAATTTAGAAACCAAGCAAGCAAAAATAAAACACTTCCTATTACAATCCCCAGAAAGGTGATAGCTAATAATGGATAAAGACACAAGCCTATTTTCTATTTTCCTGCAAATGGAACCTCTATGTCTTCAAGAAAGAAATGGGGAAAAAAATAATCAAGAATCGGAAGATGTCAGTCATTTCATACTGTTGTTATTAAATGAAAATAAAGGCAATAAAAATAATTTTTGAAAAAATTGTGCTTTTGACAAGATGCAAGTGATCTGAATTCTTTATTGGTTTGTTTTTAACAATGTTATTAGATGAAGAGTTTTTTATTTTATTTTAAAATACCAGGCTGCAGGTTTTGGAATAAAGTAAGAAAGACCAACATCCCCTCAGAAACAGTATTATATTTTCTGTGGGACCTTTCTGCTTCTATATGTAACTGAACTTTAGTGTCATTTTCAAGAAGAATTAGAATAATATGATCTTTATATAAATATGTAGTTACTGTCTATTGTGTAGAAGGAGAAAAATATTTCAAAATTTTATTTGTACTTAAAATCAAAAGTTAGAAATTGTTCAGGTTAATGAAGTCAAAAGGTATGAAGGTTTTTATATTTAAATTCAACTTTAAAAAAAATCAAAATAAAACCTCTCAACACAACTGAAGTAAACAGTACTACAATTTCTATTTAAAACTGAGTAGTGTTTTCTAGTGCAACATTATTATTTCAGAAAAGCATCAGCACAAAAGAAGTATTTTTTAAAAATACTGTTTTTCAAAATATTAATAGAAAAATTACATCTCCTTCCATAGTAAATTAGACTTTTAAATTTGAGACAATGGTGGGTGATCTTCCACAAACACAAACGCTTCAGGTTCTATGATCTGAAGGTTTGGAGAACAACCACTGTTTTATTCATCTAAATTAAAGTATACTCATTTTCTTCTTAGAGAAGGAAATGAAGAATTTATTCTATTTTATACTCATCACTGTGGAAGAAAGTTTTGATATGATGAGGAGAAAAGAGGGAATCTGACCATTCATTAAAAAATGGTAGCAGTGTTTAGAAAGGTTCTAGGTTTTGCCTGAAGTATTCCTTGAAGGTGCCTTTCAGTGAAAGGACCATTCACTACCCAAAATAGATCCACCCTTTTGTACAGTTGTCTGTCTCTATCAGCATACTAGGCCAGTGAATTGTTATATCTAACTTACAGGTTTGGCTAATTGTAATGATCCAACTGAAACATGAAAGAATTGTGTTTAAAAAAAAAAAAGCTTCATTTGTTTTTCCAAGACAACAAATCTTGAAACGCTTCATTTGTTTCCAGATAAAATATTGTGGATGAAATTATGGTTGCCACTGTGTTAATCCAGGGAGGGCTGAAAGACAGAGTTTAGAGAATTTATACTCCTGGACAAAGGCTCCTGCAGATTTACAGCTATACATGCAGAACACATGGATGCGTTTATATTCTGCTCAAGGTGGAGGCAGCAGCAGACATGCCTTCCCCTTTGCTCTTGCCTTTGCCAACAGGAAGTAGCACCACAAAAAAGAGCTTTTCTTAAATCCATACTCTGCAGACAGCCAGTGCCACAAGTCAGGACTCAAGGACAACGCATTAAAAAAACCGTCACCCTACAAATTTCAATTACATCTCCAGCCCTGGAATATCGGGGGGAGAGACAAAATGTTTGTATTAACTACAGAATCAATTTAATTTTCACACACAACATGTTTACTCTCTAAAGAAAGAAGAGTACTATTTTTTTTACTTCCTACAATATATTTGTATAGCCAAACATCCTAATCCCTTTAGCTTTCCTTGGCAAAAAAAGGTGTATACATCAGTTTTCCCAGCAACCCTATTGCAAGGAACATAGCTTGATCATGTAAACTAAAACAGAACATAAAACTAGAATCAGCTCAAATAGGCATAGACCAAATTTTGAAGATTAAAAAAATTCATTAGATAAAGAAGTAATCTTTAAGGTGCATTATTTTGCAATCCCAAAGAAAACATTTTGGTTTTGTTTCCTGTAAGAAAATAATACATTGTGGCTGAGGACAGAATGCAAAGAATATTATGACTCTGAAAGCAGTACAGTAGACTGTGACATGCTTGCCAATCTTAATAGAAATATCAAGAACATAACAGGCAAGCATGCTCTAAATCTATAACTATGCATGTTGCTTCATTGCTTTGCCTTCACAACCTTGTCTCTCCTTGACACATCTCAACACTTAAATCAATGATGATAGACGTCAGGGTTTTGTGGATTCTCCTGAGATCACATATTTTATGTAATATTTTTAATTACTTAATTACAACTTAATTGTATATAATACAACATTTAAGGATATTCTTTTTTATTTCTTCAATTTCATACATTCGTCAGTGGTGGTACATGTTGCATTCTGCTTCTTTACCAGCCATACTTGCACAAATTTTGACACAGACTCTAATGAGGATACTTTCAACTTTATTTTCAACAATTTTTCCCCAAGACTCCGTTTGTGTCAATTCGCTCATTTATAGAAAGTAAGACAGTTGCTTGCAATTTAGGTGTAGAAAGGGATCATATGCTGCTGCTTTTGATTGCCAATATGGTCATTTAAATGAAAAACCTAAAATTTACAGGAGGAAGAAAATAGTTTTTATTCAAACTCAACTTTGCAACTTTCCTGGTGTCTTTCAGATATTTCTATGACTTGATTTCTAATCCTTACAGAGGTTTGTTATTTATTTACTGCTCAATATGAAGACTCCTTTACAAAATACTAGACAGATATCAAGTAGACTAACTAGTACTAATGCAGATGCCTAAGCTAACAGATAGGAACAGATACAAATGGAAGAGCTGAAGACAGAGTAATTAATTTTTTGTTCACTTTGATTTTTTTAATTCTGGTACACCATTTCATTCTTTTTATTTTCTCAGCACAACGATTTAGTGTTATGTACCTGAGGCAAAGGACAACAAACCATGTAGTTAATTGTCACCTTGTCAATTATGCATGAAACAAACAAAACGATTTAATTCAATTTGCAAGTTTATAGCAATTTAGGAAAGGTGTAAAGAATATTTTCTATCTCTAAATGCTCTAGAAGGCTTGTGTTTTTTAATCCTTTTCTCTCATATAAATACATACAAGCTATTATATTTTAGACCATTTTCAGAAAAAGAAAAAAATGAAATAAACATGAAGTTAACAGTTTGAAACACAGCATTCATGTATGTTTTATGCATAGGAACTAAGGATTACAGACTTAAGTATCTCTTCACATTCTTCCTACATAAAAAGGAAGGAAAGCTACACAGCTGATAGTGTATTGAAGCAGGAAACCTGGAGAGAAAATGAGGCCATACAGTCAATAGCAAAACTTCTATAGATTTGAGAGGGTCCAAAAGCTTTTCTCAGAAAACGTTGCTGGTTTGACACTGTCCTAATCTTACACTTTCACATATCAAAGCAAGGATTTAGTATGGTCTGGAAGTGAGAGAATCTTGAAACTGTAATACTTATTTCACATGCTTCAGTTCACCATAATCAGAGAAAGTGGCAGATGCCAAATTGAATAGCCTGGATTTAGGATGCTCCTAGTATACAGAAAACCTATTCTATGTCCGGAAAACACATGGGAAACCCACCGAAAATTTATACAATACTTGGCACAAAATGGACAATTTTACTTCCTGATCCTGCAAATTGTGCCTAACTTAATGCTTATGAATATTCCCATTTGAGTCAATTGGATTATTTACATTTGTTAAATTAAGCACATATATAACTGTTTTTCAGATAAAGGTCTTAATTACTTTTAAGGTATTGAACCATTTTTCTTCAGACTTGACTCAATGAGAGCTATAGATCAAGTCTAGCTAGAAGTTACTAGCATTATCTGGGTTTACTTATCCACCAAAAATGTTTCTGACTAGGATATAAAAAGAAAATATTTTCACATTCCCTCATGATTAGGAAAAGTATTTCAAAACAGTCATTTTACACATTTGTCAAGTAATAAGTGTTCAGATGAGACAGTCTTTTTATATAAAATAGGAAATGGATGAGAGAAATATATATCTCAGTAAAGATAGAAGTCATTAATTCCTTGCTTATTCCCTCATGATGCATAACTAAATAGGACCTTACTATTTATTAAGCAGTAACCTTTTCACATCTTAAGAAGGTGCAGGAGGATATTAAAGATGACCAGAAAAAAATTACTGTTCAGATATTGATAACCAGGGTCAGAAGAAATGAGTACAGTAAGAATTTAGGAAAATATTGGTCTTCAGAATGTAAAAATAACAATATAATACGAAAAAAACCCCTTTTATATACTCTCTATACTTCTTATGCATAGGTAAACAGAAAAGAAAAGCAACATTCTCCTATTGTCTGAGCTGATCTTTAAAAAAAGTGAACACTTTCACTATAAAATTAAGCATTGTAGCAGCATGAAAGCACAAAGTATTAAATCCTACTAATTCTGAGATGAATTTGGTCAGTTCCCTTATGCAACTGAAAGTTCCAAATGACTGTTTTTCTGCATGTCTCTGTACAAATCAGCATCCTCAAATGGATTTAATCACTGATGCAAGTCCCAGCAGAGACTGAGACAAAACAGGCACTTGCTTCCTATTATATTAAAAGGGCTGGTGTGATCCATACTCACTCTGTTCTTCCTGAGCATTTAATTTTGTGTCTGTTTTCTGTAAAGTGCCTTGAACATACCAGTTTCAGTTCAGACAGTTTTCAAAACTCCAGCAACTTTTCCTCCAACTTATTTCTACAACACATAAGATTAGTTGATAAATAAATGGCAAGCACTAAGTTTGAGGAAAAGATAATTAAACTACTAATCTGTTACTTTTCAAATGCTGTAAATATTCTAATAATTCCTAAAAAAAAGCTCTGCACCTCTATACCTTCCTCACATGTGCTGTGAGCCCACAGCAGGTTCCTGACTCCTAACATGGTACAGTAAATAAGAGTTCTGATAATGTTCAAGTCTGCCATCAGTGCAGGAGTGCATAAAGTTCAGCTATGAACTGAACCCAATGTGTTGTGTCTTTCCCATACGCCTCTGTTGGATGACTGACTCATCACCCATTGTGATGCATGAATTAAAATAAAGCTGTGAAAGAAAATCTACCAAATTCAAGTTTTATGAAACTCAGTGAAACCCCTAGAAAATCATCTTGCAGAGTAGACCTTCCTAACAATACACTAACTATACAATATAGCATATAATTAAATTACAACATTTTCTGTGTTTTATGAGCATGAATAAAAAAGTAACAGAACTTGTAATTAATAAAATTATATCCATTTATTTCTTAAATGTTCCTTGTATGCACAATAAAAACAACCCTCCCTGATGAATAAAATCCTTTTTGACTTTGCTGACATCAGGTTATTTCCCATTTGGTTTCTGTTACCTAAATCCAGATCTAGATGTAAGTGACAGCTTTTTTTCCCCTCTTCTTTACCTAGTGTGTGTTTTTCAAGTCTGTTCAGAGACTGCAGGCAAAATATGGCCTTTCTTCAAAATCACAAAAGATAACCTCATTATAGGTGTTTTTTTCACAGGTTACCATTAAACTCTACTGCTGAAATTAATAACTGGGGAAAAAATGAAAGTTCTTAACTTTTTGTAAAAGCCTTGAGAGAACACATGGAAAAACTCTCTCCAGTGTCCATCTGTATGTCAGTTTGTTTATGGATAAAGAGAAGAAGAGTAACCTAATTCTTTCCAAAGCTTTTAAGTGCTAAACTAATCACTTAAAGTTTAAATAATAAAATATAATGCAATAGCCCGTAAGCTGACCTATTTTGGCTCCAGTCATGCATAGGTATTAGGGATTTTGTTAGAGTTCACTGAGATATAATGACTATACTTTATAGCAAAGAAAGATTTAACCCAACATGCCTTTCATGATCTTAGCTAGACTTTCGGGTCTTATGCAAAGATGAACATTAATCATAAAATATGAGAAACTAATACTTTAATTCCTGTTCCACCAATCCTATGGACACATGTCCCTCGGCGTATTAAATATATTTCCATCTGCTTCAGTCACATACATACACATTTTGTAAGTTGAGGTGTAGCATGATCCTACCCTTGAAACTTTAGGTCTATTTACACTTGCAAAATTGATGCTGGATCAAGTTGATTTGGTAATGTTAAGCATAATTAAGAAGCTGGTATAAATAGCACAAGGATGCTCATTTACCTGGTTCTACCTTGTGCTTTGAAGAGATACGTTACAGTCTTAATTACAATGGCTCATTTCCCCCACGGCCCTCTGCTTTTGACAAGAGTCTGAGAGGGCAGAATTTTTTTCTGCAATTTGGAATGCAACAAATGCAGCAAACTATCTCTTAAAACTTAATTGAGCTAAAATGGCCATCCTGCTGCCCTTCACCAGTGGAAGTGTTGTGTGTAGGGAAGCAGCTGAGTGGACAGCAGATATTCCTGACAGCGCACATGGATGAACCTGTTCTTGCATCGCCTCAGCAAAATGCAGAGTAGAGAGATTCCCAAGCCTGTTATATAATTAGGTCTCAAGTATAATGACACACAAGAAATCCTGATAAAAAGGTACATACTTGGTATATTTAAAGGGTAATGGCATTTAACCATTGTTGTGAGCTATCAGGAGAGCATATACCTTACAATCTTTCCAAACATACTAGTGAGCAAGCGCATGCAATACACTAAAGAGTTTTCTAAGTTTGGATTGCCTACACACTAAATCACAGTGGGCAAGAATTTTGCTCTTAATTCTTTCTACCAAAAAAAAAAAAAACTACACTCTAGTATTTCTCGTGACTTCAGAAGACGCTTACAGGAAGTTCAGAGAGAATTCTGTCTTCGTACAAATGGAGATATTATTGAAAGAAGCAAACAGAACAGAGAATTTCAATCTCCACATTTCTCCCACAAACAAGAAAGGATGATCTTTACTTAATACTCTGAATTTCTCTGGAAGCAGGATCAGGTTTAGTACCGGTTACTGCAGTGTCCAAAAGTGTGTGCTCACAAGCAGGTTAATAGGCCTGTGGCACACTGAACTCTGCACTGTATTATTCTTTAAAATAATGATTTTCCTGTAAAAATCCTGAGGACACTTTGGATTAGGAGCACAGGCAAAATGTCCATGATATTCTACCATTATCCACATTCATGCTGTGGCAAGATTTCTTCCATCTTTTTACTATATTTTAAGAGTAGATTTCACCCCCCTAAAATTCAGAATTTTATGTCTTCATTTTCTTCTCACATAATTATTTTTAAAATAGCAACACAGATATCCAATGGAAAGTATTTGTGAAATTAAAGAAAAGAACTAAACCAAAAGAAAATTCAAAAAAACCAAACCAACAAACCCCCAAACACACAAAACAAACAAACAAAAACCATAAAAATAAAAACAAACCCTAGAAAACCAAACATAGCATTAAGTTTCCATGCACTGGGATCACTTGCAAACTGAAGAATAATCTCTTATCAGCTGCTCTTATGTTTCTCCTAAACACATGTGAGTGCACTATGGAACACATGGCAAATTACTAAGTCTCTTTATGGCTAAGATACAGAGGTATCACAATAACAACAAAACTTTCTATCCCTGAAATAATATACTGTATAACTGACAGAGAAGGCTTAAATATGTCTGGATAAAAAAAAAGTAATATTCCAGGCTTAAAATACGATATTCTATACTACTTAGCAGGCAGCTAAAGAGGGTTTATAGAGAAGAATGATGGATGTAATTTTCTTTGGGGAAAAAAAGTTATAAGCAAAAGAACTGAATTTAATCTAATATCACTACTAAAGCTTGCCATAATCTTATGGAGCATTTGGACAGTACCTAGGGCCAAGGAGATGATCCTGAATTAGCATAGTATACAAATCAGCTTTTCGATTTTTATCAGATTATCTGCATTACCGGTTAATGCTGATGCATTCTACAACATGCAATAAACACTTCTAAGCATCATATTTCCAAAGTGTAAAATATCTTCAAAACAAATCTTAATTGTTTTAGCAAGATAAAGTATGCTACTATTACATGAATAATATTATCAGAATCCCATTAAATCTCTTCATTTATTATCTCTAATGCTACTTAAAAGAGAAGTTAATAGAGTAATTCATTCTCATACCATGACCTTGGTCACTAGTACATGATGTTTCATATTCATTATGCTGAGCTAAGTGAGGGCTCTGTTATAATATCACTTAATTTATATTCTGAATAATGCTCTGGGGACAAGTTGCTCTTGTGCATTATGGTTCTATCTAAATCACAATATTTGAAGACAAGTGGAGAGAGCAGATAACTATTAAACAACATGTTTGCTAACATAAACCATTATTACAGGCTCAAAGCATGAAACCTTGGGAATTAAAAGTTAAACAGCACAGTATTTTCCATAGTAATGTTAAGCTTGTCTTAAAAAAAGCACTGTCAGTATGTTTTGTATATTGGCAGATTCTTCTAAAGAGTACTATTTATCATGCCATAGTTATGAAACAGTTAAAACTTCTCACTCCACAACATTTTTAAAGACCAGCAAATACCTGATGTTTTTCTGCATTTGGTTTTCTCTTCAGAGGAAAATCTAATACAGTTATCCAATCAATGAGAAACTATTACCCGTTTCCTAGTTTCCTGATGCCAAAATAGTTTCTTTGCCTTCCACTTTCAAGATTAGTATAAATTGATGAATAAAGGTATAACAAGAAAATAATTTTTACAATTTTATTCAAAATTTTAGAATGCAAAGAAGGACAACTTCCATAGGAATCAGCAGTTTTTGCATGAAAACTTTAATACCTGTAATCTTTAATATCATGAAATGTCTAGACTACTCAACAGAGTGAAGTAAATTATTTTGATAGAAGCATCATAATAAGGCTACATATTTTTTGTCATGCAACAGCTTCCAGAAGTTGATCTGTCTCTCCAGTTAAGAAAATAAAAATCCCTGCTACAAGCCTGGAAGCTCAACTTGGGACAGGAAAGGTAAACTGGCATATTATGTTTTTCATTTGTATTGCAACATCAATAGAGGACTCACAAACCACACTACTTATAAGCACTATCTATTTTCTTCAGTGGATCAGTATGCCAGTGCAAGAATTGATTCATTTGAACTAAAGCTAAGCAAATAAATTCAATATTATTTTTAAGAAGAGACTACAGTTCTATTCCCTGTGACAATTTTACATAAAATCCTCTTAATAAATCTTTCTACCAACATGAGATGTAGATTAGTTTCCCATTGAACACAGACCAAATCCAAGAACATAAAAGTTATAACTTTGTAAAACTCTTTTTCAAATGAGAACTGTATTTCTCACATCTTAACCAGCATTTTTGAAGCAATAGCTGCATCTCCATCTTTTACCCACACAAAATAAACACAGCTTCAGAGTACAAGATTAACAATGTGAAAGTTTTTCAGATATGACCAATAATAGGAAATTTGTATCCTTCCTTCCATTATTACCCCCATTGTAAAACAAAACAGCACAGAAATTCCCACCACTACTTCAAAACCTCTAAACTGAATGCTTGCGAAAAGTTATGGTGGATTAAAAAAGTCACAGCACATAATGTCTGTGCAGATCTGGGCCTTGATAGTCATAGTTGGGAATGCAGAGTAATTTGTGATGGTTTAAGATGTCTTTGGCTCAGGTGTCCTACCAGTTCTTCTGCACCATCCCATGATGGTCCCCAGAGCTGTAGCACTGCAATATATAAAATCCTTCAATCCACAGTCTCACAGACACCTTAATGTTCCTTAATCTACCAGTGAAGGCAGCTCTGTGCCAGTATACCAAACCATGGACACAGCTATAGCTAAGGCACGGATCTCTTCTGTCTGCCATAAATATTACAGAGGCAGGCATTTCTAGACCTGAAATCTAGACTTCTAAGTCACAGTTTCATTTCCCAGAGATCGCAGAAGAATTCTTCCACTATGATATGCTCAGAGACAGTAGGCACAGTCAGCAGAGCAGAGAGTCATACGTTTCTACCTATTACTATGTACATACATCAGTCTGAGTGGTATCTCATATCTCTATTTACCACACTATAGTGGTTGTGTGAATGGTACTAGGAACCTCATTGGAAGTATAATGAATGATTTTGGCAGCTGGGAAGTAAAAGGTAACAGAATATGTAGGATCTGTATGTCTCTGACTGATACATCATGATATATTACAATGCTGCTGACATGTCAAAAGACATGATTTAGTAGTCACTGGTTATTTCAATTTATTCTTTTTACGTTTTTAATTAGTAAATGAGTCCCTCATGGTCAAATGATTAATTACACAATAATTCACTGTGGTACCTTCTTTTCCTGTTTGAGTGGAGCACACAGTATATAGAGCAACTGTTTGGAATATAGACTGACATTATAAATTATAGCAATGTGTTCGCAGTACTTTAGTTAAGGATGTGTCAGCACTCCCGTTAAGAACTCCTGCTTTCAGTTGAGTTAAAATTAGTCAGAGAAGGTTAATTCTAGTTTGCACGTTGGCATGGAGAAACTCATCCAGGGAATATATATGTGTACATAAAGAGACGGTGAGAGAAAGTAAAGTAAGCAGGAAGTGTAAAGGTTGTTAAGGGGTAGGTGGGAGAGGGCAGGAAGTAAAGAAACAAAAAATAGCTACCTTTTGTTGTGTGTGATTATAAGTAATAACAATATCTCTTCATTTTTATTTCTTCTCACAAACATATCCTGAGACATAATTGCAAATTACATCATTAAACCTGTGACAGGTATGAAAGCCCTTTTGTAATGCTACCCAAACCCACAGAGTGAGGAACAGAGTCTAGTTTTCCTTCCAAGTCCTGGACACACTGTCCTCCCTGAGATACTGTACAAATACTAAATTTTCCTTAGGGCAGATAGAAGATTCAATTTGAGAAGCTTTCAACATGGTGTATAGATAGGTATATACAATATATATATAGGTGTATAAATATATAATATAGGTATATGTATAATATTCTAGTGACTAATGATGGGGCTTACACTTTGGGTTATGAGTATGGCAAGCAGAAAGTAACAAAATCACTGTATCTAGCCAGTCTGAAGCATAAGAGGTACCTCAAGACCGGAAACTTCAGAGTTGTGGTGGCGTGACTCTAGCAGTAAGTCTTCTTTGACTTGAAGGTGTTTTAAGTTAATCTATTTTACTTTCAGTTGACAAAGATTAGCAGCTGAGGCTTACACTGAGAACATGACAGTTCCTGAAAAATCTCCCATTTGAATAAAGTCTGTTGGATGGATCAAGGTGTATGAGCACTTGGCTAATATTTTTCAGGCAAAATAATCCAGTCTATCAGAACCAGTTTAATTTGGTGGGAAAAATAAACTGCTTTTATACCAAGAAATTCAGGAAGCACTAAACTTAGATTGTCAGCAGAGTGCTAAGGTGGCAATAGCGAGTATTCAGGGTTCATAACCTTCCTACATCTGCAGGTTTAAGGACTGTAAATAGCTCTAACATTCACTCGGTAATGTGCATATGTAAGACAATGCTAAAGAAAATGAATGTTCACAGTCTTGCCAAATGATAACAATTGATCAGAATTACAGGGCTGGACAGTTTAGATTAGACAAATTAGATTTATTGGATAGGCTGTAGTACAATACATGACACTAATAACTCAAAGATCACACCATTCATTGGACAAAATTATTTTGATATCAACCTTGTGGTCTCATACATATTAAACTGGTGAGAGACAGGTTCCTACATCACTGTACTTATAAAAGAAGGACAAGGTAAAAAAAGCTTCCTAAAGTTATCAAGTATCGCACATTAGAGATAACACACTTATTCAGTAAAATGCACCTTTATGAATCATGAAGATGTGGTCTTTGGAAGAATAGAGAATAGAGAACTGAGAAACCTAGAACAATCATTTCATTGAAATCCTGTACTTCCTCTGTCCTTTCCTCCAGGCAACTACCTCTTTCTACTCACTGTACAGAGAATGGAGTCTTCCTGAACTTAAGTAGTCCTAAACTGTACCTTACTTGTATACGCTAT
>NW_021940651.1:3736594-3739344 GCF_001715985.3 Manacus vitellinus
GTTAAAGTACTTCCTTCACTCCTAAGCATTCTATATGGATAAAGCATTAGGCAGTAATCAGGTACCTAAGTACCTTAGATGACTATCTGGGTAAAACTGTTTAAGACAATATACTTGGTTCATTCTCATTTAATTCTGCTCTTAAACAGCCAAATGCAATCTTTAGGATTTTTTTATTGGGTTTTTGACATATAAGGAAAAGAGTAACCTTACCTGAAGCACCTAATTTAGGAATACAGCTCCCCGTGAAGCAGGGCCCTAATAGAAGCTTTATTAATTATAGAATAGGCATAGATGCTTAACTTAAGCTTTAATTAGGGTACTACCCTACATGGTACCCTACAGGGTACGGGTAATTATGCCAGCACTTCCCTGTGTTGCTCACATTTTGAATTTCTGAATACCTACTACATCTGATACAGTCTGATTATAAAAATGCTAATGAACAAACATTATCCTTTCCAGGACAGCTTCCAATTTGTCCAGAACACATTTAAGAGGAAATCCATTTCATTTCATGTCCACAATATTGTGTATCATGTGGGACAGCGTTGTCTAATCACGAAGGAAGATATCTCCAGTGATCATGAAAAAACTCATGTTCCTCAATATGTGAGCTGAAGCTGAAGGTGTGCTTCAGCCATGACTCTATTTTTTTTTAAATGGCAGATTGGATCCCATGCAGTCATATAAGCAACCTGTCAGGCAATAGACACAGTCAGAAAAACATGACCATAGGCAGTCAAAGTAGAGAGTTTGAAGGGGAGACTGGGCTGAGGGGTAAAGCAGAACCACCAAGTAACAGCATCAGCCTTCATTTCTGCCTGTTTAAAGTGACTGTTGAATTGAACCCTTAGAGGTCTTCAAAAAAAAATTAAAAATCCATTCCAAACTGTTGGATGAAAAACATACATAAAATGTGTAAATAATATTCCCTCATGAGTGAAAAGTGGCTTTTAGTAGCACAAAAGGAACTAAAAACAGGGTCAGGTTTGCATTAAACTTGAGGCAGCAAAATAAATCAGCATATCTATCACGTTTCAAATTGTAGTTTTAAAATATCAGGAAAAATTCCTATATGCTCATCATCATAAATCTTATAATTTAGAACAGAATGTGTTCTGCCGGTACAGTAGACTGCATAGGAATAAAACAGCTCATCTGAAGCCTTTCTTATATTCAGAAAAACACTGTCCCTGCACCCTGCCTATGTAAACAAAAGAAAGGATGGTGCAAAATATTTGGAATTGTCCTGTCCAAATGTGGAACTGTAAGATGCCAAGAAACCATATTTAACTCCCTACAGGACAACCACACAGTGCTACTCTAACCATACACAACTAATCTAAACTGCCACACACCTGCAGCAAGACAGAAAAGAAGCTTTGTGGTGATTAGTGCTCAAGAAACAGCAGAGGCAGGCTGTCCATTTCAGGAGAGCATGAAGAAAGGAAATAAATACATCAACTCTCTTCCTGACTGTCAAATTATGAAAATCAGTCTTCCATACAACCTTGCTATGAAACAGGGGCAAATTTATTCCTTCATACTCAGTAGCTTGGCTGTAGTCCAGGAAGGTCCTCAGCATGAAGGCTGAAGTGATGCCAAACCATGAATATCTAGGAGAGTACAAATATCAGATTGAAGGATCTATTAATACAGAACTCACTAATGCTAGCATCAGGCAAAATTTATCTGCTATTTTACCAGGGAATTGGAGTGTAATGGACTGCATCTATTTAAAAGAAAATCCTGAAGACATATCCAGTTAAATGTACAGCTAGGACAGATGTCTAGTTCACGTGCCTGTAGATTTCCAGGCACACTGTGTATCATCATCATCATCATCATCATCATGGCTAGGCTTCGCGAACGAAGATTTGGGAAGGCTCTATCCACATTTGTTACAAGTACGCCGGTGGCTTATGAGGCCAATACGAGATAGACATATCTGATTGCAAAAGGTACAGCAGAAAGACTCCTTAGATGGTATATTCTGCAAGACACGATTCTTTCTGCACTGTCTTTTCTCCTCAAGAGTGATCCTGCGTGCGTTCTCGAAGGCATCAGCAGTGTTATAGATGGTGTGTCTCCAGGCCTCCCGATTGGAGGCCACAGTAGATCAGTTATGGTGATCAATATGGCCAAGGCTGAGATGTTGTTTCAGGGAGTCCTTGTATCTTTTCTTCGGGGTTCCTCTCTTGTGGCAGTCGGCGGTAAATTCACCATAAAGCAAGATCTTAGGGAGGCGGTGGTCTGTCATCCTGGAGATGTGCCCTGCCCAACACAACTGTGTTCTCAGCAACATGGTCTCAATACTTGTGACTGCTGCCTGTTCTAGAACAGATGTATTAGTCACATAATCTGACCAGTGGATGTTTAGGATTGTTTGGAGGCAGCATTGATGGAAGTGTTCTAGGAGAGGCAGGTGGTGGCGGTAGACGACCCATGATTCGGAACCATATAAGAGAGCAGACAACACTATGGCTTTGTAAAACTGATCTTGGTACTTTTCTTCTATGCCATACTCTTTTATGGAGTTTTCCAAAAGCACTATATGCCTTTGTTAACCTGTTGTCTATCTCTCCGTCAATCTTGCCATCTGAGGAGATTAGGCTACCTCGGTAATTAAACTGCTGGACTGATTTGAGCTCTGATTGGCCAATGGTGATATGGGGATGATGGAAGACTTCCTGAGGTGCAGGTTGATAGAGAACTTCTGTCTTCTTTAAGCTGACTTCCAGCCCAAA
>NW_021940651.1:3740339-3772839 GCF_001715985.3 Manacus vitellinus
AGTGTTCAGACCATCGATTCAGAATGGAGGTTTTATCTGTTAGAAGTGTTTGCCCATCAACGCTGAGTAGAGGGCTTTGTACCTGGTATGTAGGCCCGTATGCTGTTTTCAAGGCCTCATAGAAACCTTTGTGATCACCCATATCTGCACATAATTGTGTTTTTTCAGCCAGATCGATCCACCACTTGTTCTGGATGTCACAGAGTTTCTGTTGGAGCTTGCTGCATGCAAGACGAAAGGTTGTTTTTCTTGTGTGACAGGATGGCAGTGCAAGGTGTGCTTGGTGGGTGGTTCTCTTGTTCCTCAACAATTCCTGGATCAACACTGTGTATATGTTGTAAGCAAACTATTATCAGAAACAACAGTGGCCACATGAGCAACGAGAAGTAAAATGGTAGCAAACCCCAGTTTTCCTTACACTCCAGTTTTGCTTTCTATCAAGAATTCACACACAAGTTCTGGCACGTGCAGCACACATTCATGCACAATGTGTGCAGGTGAATTGATGTGCTTTTGCACATGGACATAGAAACCCTTTGTTCCAAACTGAGCAGTCAGCCCACATCATATGCACCAACACTCAGCTGGCTGTGGGCCAAGACTTTAAAAGTGTCACTACTGGGGATTTATTCTTTAGATCTTATCTGGTGTGTTGTTGGTGGTTGGTTGGATTTCTGAGGTTTGTTTTTTTGGGAGTATTTTCAGTTTGCTTTGGGTTTTTTGGGTGTGGGGAGGGGAGAAAGGGGAGTTTGCATGAGTTTTTGAGTCTGTTAACATTATTTTCTCTTCCTATCTTTTGTTTCCATGCTATTATCTGAGTCCAAGCAGAAAGCAAAGTCTTTCCTTGAGCACTCTTCAGAGACACTGATCTCAAACTCACAGGCAGGAGAAATGGTGAGAGATCTTCCAAATATAACATAATCCTCTTTCTTGTTGTACCATATGTAGACACTATGCAACACAGAATCCTCATAGTAGAGTAAATAGACTAGTACTATACTGGAGAGTTTTCTGAAGAAGGAGAGATACGGGGAAAAGCCGCGTACTTTTACACTGTGTGACGTACAGTAATCATATATGATGTGGAGAGAGGTATTTTCCTACACGGGTAGCTAAACCATAGGAGTTGTTGCAGGTTTATGGTAGCTTCAAATGGAGGATGTGTGGGAGGAAAAAATAAATGAACATAGCACATGTTTTATGGATTCCTGAACAGAATAAGAAGGGCTCATTTACCACTACTGTCCCCCAACTCAACATCAGAACTACCTCAGGTTTTGCTGCCTAGTCAGTAAGGCCATTAACACAAAAATCATATGTAAAATGGCTTTTTTGTAGGTCTTCCCCACGTCCAGGAAACATGCTGGAGAGTCACTCAGGAGCTAAAGGTAATAGGGCTAAATAATAAAACCAGGACATGTCATGATAGAGTCAAAGAATAAATAAAAATCATGAAAAAACCAGGATAATTGTAAACTGAAAATGTGGCAGACAAGTGCAGAATGCAAAGTCACTTTAAATGATTTAAAAAATGTATTTTCCTCTGACCCAGAAGTCTGAACTCTGTTCAGTTCTGAGCTTTGTAGGGAACATGCTGCCACTGATAGTTCAGTTCTTCCTATCCCCAGAAGTAAACACCCCATGGTATGCATTAACCAATGATATCATCAGCCAAATGCACTGGGTAACTGCTAGTTTGTAAATTAATGTGAAATCTTTGTTAAGGATAAAACTGCTTGGTATTTGGATAATTTTTCTCCCTAATAAGTATCTCGATAGATCTAAAATATTGATGAGCACTATTATAGGTATTGTTGCTGTTACTGTGATTAGTACCTACATTTGCAAAATAGCATAACAAATAGCATATTCCATAACAAACTAAAGGAAGAGTTATAACCATTCTGTCATAAGCTACCAATATGAAAAAAACAGCCAATCAAACCCTTTTGTCTCTTGCAAAACAAAGTATTTGGTTTTACTTTTACCTGACCAAACCAGCTTTTATCTTTCAGAGAACAACTGTAAGATACCAGTAGATACGATGATTTCCATGTTATTAGTGCAGCTTCATTGCTAAAGCAGTCATTTCTTGCACCACTAAAACATAAATCTTGCTGAGACCAGAACAGAACAAGTCTGGCATAACATCATGCACGACAAATTAGTTCCCGGTTTGGAAATTTCATTAAGATTAGGTTTAAATATCCACTCTCAAGACTGGTAGACCAACTTGCCAGCAGCTTTTTCAAAGAGTTCCATTCCATGAAAAATGGGTAACATTACTCCATGGTTTTCACAAATGTACATACAGAAACAAAGCATGGTGGAAGAAAAGGGTTAGGTTGTGAGCAAGATCTAACTGACTGAGCTTAATTGGGTAAATGTTACACTTTGAAACCCATTGTATTTTTTAAATCATTGTATTGTAATCCCATCATTATAATATTAAGAGCAGGCACCTAGGGGCTAAAATTAAGAAGTTAAGAGTTTGGTTTATTATGATGTGGTTGAATTGGTGCATTATAATTGGTGCATTATTTCTTCTGAAAGCAGTGAGCTGTTAAACACAGTAGCCAGGGGTATGTAGGAGTAATTCTTGTTCCCTGCTGTCAGAGATCATGGTCTTAAGCTTATTTTTTCCTTAATACAAAATTGACAGATTTAGTGTTTCTCAAGGCAAGCTGTTTTTCCTGGCTTTATATAGAGCATACAACTTGCTTTCTTGAAACACAAGGCAGTGTGTTGTATGGAAACTATAGGTAAGAGTGTTTGCAGCTAAGAACTTCTTCATGTTATCGTCCTCATATCTGCTGACGTAACATCAGCCTTTAGTCCCTTTGTAAGTTATTTATAATAATAGCAAGCCAAGATCTGATTAGCATGTTCCTAATGTTGTTAGCCAACATTTGGGAAATTAACACGGCAAACAATATTGTGACACAAGACTTATAAGGGAACTTTTCCATAGCAGAGATCATTCAAGTATGCAGACCCTTGTCTTAATCTACACCTTATATGACAGCATTAGAATAATTACAAAGGACAATGTGGTATGCTGACACCTAGGTCTGAGATGTACTGTCAGCCATCATAGGTATTGATGAACAGGTATTTCTCTGAGGCATCTCAAAACTATGGACTAAGACTAGATTGGCATTGCCATATGATCATCAGGTCACTGAGTCTAGTGGATCTTCCTGTACAGTGCCCCAAACATGCAAAAAGGCACAGCTGAACTCCGAATATTTGCAGTGCAACCGATAATATGAGAAAGTGAGACACTTAATTTAGAAATGTGTCAACATGTTTTTTGAGCCAAGAAAAATAGATATGTGACAAAACTAATAAAAGAATAAGGAAATAGGAATTTTATCCTAGATTTTAAGTGTCAGAATCCAATGTATAAAATAAAAAAAAAAGAAAATGACAGGAACATTTGGATAAAAAAATAATACAGAAAACTCAGTCATCAGGCTGGAATCATATTTCAGATGATTTGGCAAGATCAAGCTCTAAACTACAAACACTGAAACAGGTCAGATGATCCAAGGATGTTAAAATGCACTTCAATGGCAGCTTGAGAGAACAGATCTGCAAATATATTTTCCAGATGAAAGAGGCCAGAGACAGAGACAGAGCTCTGGATCATAAAGCATTTTAATCATTTAAGATACTTACTGATTTAGATAACAACTCATCTAAAAGTAAGAGTCTAAAGAAAGAGAAGTATTCGCTTCATTGCATATTAAAGGCAATTAAAGGGAAATTAAATACTCAGTTTTGGAAAAAGAAGGCAACACTGGTTAATTGAAGCTGGTCCCTGCATATTTTTAAAAAACATGTTAGCGAAGCTAGGGTTTTGGGTTTTTTAAGACAAAACTTGAAAAAAATATAGATACTCTTAACAGATTTTCATACAAACACTTAATATGCACTAAATTAAAGACTCATGAGAGAAAAAAGATCTATAACATATTCTAGACGTTCCTCCTATCAACACCCATGCTAGGAGACTCCTTGTTCAGAATCCCAAGTAATTTGCAGAAATGCTTAAAGACAAGGAAGTCAATATAAAATATGCCCAATGAAATCCTATAATAGATGTGCCTGTATAAGGAGACAAATCTAAGCCTGAAAAGGACTTCACTTCCCTTCAGAGCTTTTAAAATAATCTAATTTTTCCTGCAGATCTTTCCAAGCCTTTATATTAAGATGCCTTCCAGTTTCGTGCAGCCAGCATATGGTTTTAGCATATCCTTACCTTTTATCCTGAATATTTAGAAAAATATGAACTAATCCTTGCCTAATGACTGCTCCTTGAGGAGCCTCTGTAATAACTGCTGGATAATTTTTCTCATTAATAGAAAAACTTAATTTCCTTTCCAACAGAAGGATTGTTCTCGGTCAGTGTGACTTACTATAATCATTCCTTTTAGAACACCTATTGTACAGTATTTTTGCTAATGCTAATCTTCAGTTGTAAGAGTCT
Organism: Manacus vitellinus; assembly: GCF_001715985.3. Lineage (NCBI taxonomy): Eukaryota > Metazoa > Chordata > Aves > Passeriformes > Pipridae > Manacus > Manacus vitellinus. The sequence continues at coordinate 3,744,832 of NW_021940651.1, forward strand.
CATGAGGGCATGTAAAGATGAAAGGAAGTTTATATTGAAGACTATTTTGTTGGAAATCTTTTACAAGACCTCCGTGTCTATCCTTAGATTTATTTATTTTTTAAAGTAAAATTTACCTAATAGGTTTTTGCCTTAAAGTGGAAGACCAAGAGGCCATATTCAGTCTTCAATTTTGATATGTCTATTTTTCATTCACAGCTTCCATGACCTGCACAAAGTAACTTAACAATAGCTCTGTTAGACATAGAAGCCCATATGGAGTTCACACTGTCTGTGTTGTCAAACATCCAGAAATGCTGGACAGATGGCCAAAGTCTGAGCAGAAAAAAGCCTGTTTTACATACCACCTATGCTTGACAAGCACAGACCTCAGTTAGACCCATCTCAAAACCACCTATATGAAGAATTCAAACACAGTAGATCCAATTTGTTCCAAAAAGATAACAGATATCACATAGCACTGCATGTTTGCACAGGTTCTTCCAAGTGCCACCCTTTGCGTCTCAAAAAGAGGTTGAAAACTGCCTCCCAGGATGTCTCAAGAGCCAGATGGCAGTGACAGAAAAGAGTGTAACAGATAACATATAGACATATGCACTTCTGTAGTCTTTGGCCCCCTGAGATACTTCTCAAAAGTAGGATAGGAAAAACTCTGCAGGCTGTTGGGAGACATTTGTATGCCACAGGCCCACATTTTGCTCCTCCTTCTCATTCATAGCTTCAGTTCTCTCAGCAAGGGATCTCTCACCAGCATTGAGACTTTGATGAAGATTAAATGCTATGTTAAAATTACTTTGCTGGCAGCCAGCTCTAGATGGGAGGATTCTTCTATTAGCTGAAGTGCTGGGTGCAAATGATTACTTTTTAGTCATTTTTTGTAAAGAGATTCAGCCTAAACACATTTAGCAAAGGGGCAGAGATCTGACAGAATACACCATTCAGCTAAATGATTGCAGTTTTAGTTTTAAACATTGTCTTAGGATGTTACTAAATATTCATTTTCACAGCTTTAAAGTCACTTGTTACTTAAAAAAAAGTCTGATTTATCCTTCCTTCAGAACTGTAAAATATATATTGAACCATTATCCCAAGTGTTTCTTGCTTCTGTTTACTAATGAAACCTCTTGACAGTCTTGATTAGAAAGTGTCACTTAGAACGCTTTGATTTGGTAATATAGCAATGACACATTTGACACGTTATAAAATACCAGAATACAAACTGAAATAATGCTGCTTTTTTTCTATGAAAAAAAGGCCAAACTTTATCATATGAACCAAAGCTAATTTCACCTAATAAATTACAGAATTACAAAATCTTTTTAGTTTTAAAAAGGTTAGATTAAAAGAAAAGACTGTGGAAGAAATCTCACAGTCTTTGTCATCTTATATTTGTCCTTTATATCATGTCTTCAGCCTGATCTTTAAACAATAAGTTTCATTTTCTTTGTGATAGTTTTTACTATGCTTCCCTTTTATTTTTATTTCTGCTTATATATTTTATATTTGCGTTAATGTAATGATTTTCATTACTCAGGGAAATAACTGCATTATAATTACCAGACGTAACTGAAGTCCTGTCTAAGCAGTTTTGCACTTCTTTTAGTTATATATGAGGGGTTTTCCCTCCTTTTTTCTTTTAAACACAGTTATAGTACTAGGTAGTGGCATTAGTGAAAAAGTAACTTAAAACATGAAAGCTTAGACCTTGTCAACACTCTGAGAGATTTGTTTTTGTAAACACATTAAAATATATCCTGGTGACTACTCCCAAAGGAAAAGCACTAAAAAAAATTCAATTATCCTAAAGAGACCAAAAAATCAACAACTAAAAAAAACATTACTTCTTCACATAAAGACAGTACAAATAAATCCTAGTTTAAAGAAGTGACTTAGGCGGTGATAGGTTATCCCCTCAAGTAGCAACTTTTCACCATTCTTTTTAAATATTTTCAAAGATTTCATAGTAAAGGAGACTGTTCATATCTATCTCCCTGACAAAAATGAATAATTACCCTTCTTATCACAAACTTATTTAATGGCCCTCTAAAATTTAAACAGTTGCTTACTTCATTATTTTTATTATTTATACTTCCTAGGTTATTTGTAAATTTAATTATGATAACACTTCCTTCCCTCATAGAGATGTTGCACAAATAGGAACATTACAGATGGTAGGATATATGTGTTATTATACAGGGAATGTACATATTGGTTCAAGTTCCCTAGTGAAATTTATCAGAAAAATAAAAAAAGGAAAACTGAGAGATTCAGAATTTCATAGGAACTATAAGCATATCCATAACACCCTAAGTTTCTTTAATTAAATTTTCAAGGCTTTCAAGTTCAAACTTTCAACTAGAAAAGAATGTTTGTACATCTGTAGCAATTTCTAGGTAATGTTTGATTACAAAGGTTAGTTACCACTAGCACACATATCTAAACAGTCATTTAGAGCAGAAGAAGAAGTTGTTTGCTCAATAAACTAAAACATACGTCATGTTTTCTGTTTCTACAAAATACAGTCTTGGAAAGAAAACAAAATTGTCCCTAGGCAGGCTTCCACACCTAAGTTTCAATGTGTATCTTGCTTAGACATTAAGGAAAACCTTTGGAAGGAGAGTAATGGCCGTTAATGTTAATCACCCCATTATGCCGATAACTCAATCCACCAGTCCCAGGTTCTACATGATGTGTTTAAGTAAATGAAAAATACAACCACCGTGACCTGTCCACTTCTCTGGTGCCTTCTCTCCGCCTTTACACATTGCTCACAGTACTGAACTAGGAAAAAAAAAGCACGTGATCTCATGGCAAACTGGATGGAGAGTTAGATTCATGTGACTAAGAAACATTTCCATTTTCTGCACTCTTTTTTGTCCCTAAATCATTTTTCAAGTGTGTCAGTCCACTGCCCAACCTGCTGAATCTTTGGAGCAATACAGAAGACAGGGTGGTGGTGACATGAGGACAACTGCTAGAAGACAATACCTGTCTGAGGGAGCAAATCCTCCAACTGCGGTTTTAGATTTTGGCTTGTCACAGACTCACGCTATAAGGACCCTTAAAAGAACAAAAAAAAAGTTATAATGTGCCATATTATAGTCAAACCAAATCACTACTATGTTCTCCAGCTTTCTTTTAAATTCTCTTTATATCCTTTTTCATATAACTCAACATGGTCTGCAGACTTCATAAATACAAAAAGAATTAATATTAATGTTTTCATTCACAACAGTCCTGAAAGAACAACACTGTATCCACAGCAGTGGAGACATTAAGCTGTGCCTTACACAAAAGAAACTGGAAACAAAATCCTGACTGAAGCAGTTAAGAGAAATTTCTGATTTTCATAGAACATTCTATGTGCCAATTTCCCGTATAAAGTTGAATATTTTATAGAACTATTTTTATTTTATTTTCTTGACAGGAAAAATTATTTTAGTTTGATCTGATGTAAAATGATTTATTTCAAGTCAATTAAATTTAAAATTTCCCTCCTGCCTAGAGAATTGCAATTTAAAGTCTATTCTCCCATGCTGAGGAGGCTTCCATGAAGGTCTTGTCACTGATTCAGCGTCTGGGTGTGAGAGCACAGTCACTCTGCTCCTATCCTCAGTCATCAGCTTGTGACTGAGGATATCCAGTGTCCCTCCCTGCTTGGTCCATCGGCATCACAAGATGGGAGGATTTCACTGAAGGAACTCTAGAGATAACATTTACCACTTTTAAAAGCAGTACAGAGGCATTTTGGGGTGGAACTAGTGAGAACATGAGGAAACTGTAAACAATTTACCTGTTTTTGTCAATGCACTAAGTGACCCAGGTGTCAGCACTGTGGGCAAGAGTTAGTGTTAGAGAGCAAGAGCACCAGCAAGAGCACCAGCACCAGCAAGAGCACCAGCTCCACACACAGGTCTGTCTAGCCTGAGGGCTGCATGCACACTTACCAAATTAGGAAGGCATTTTCATACTCCAAAGACAAGAAAAATAATTTTTTTTTTAAGTTGGTAGGGAAATTCTTGCCAATTGATTAAGAGCAAAGAGAAAAGGCATAATATGGTATGACGCCTGTGCCCTTTCTAGATTTCTAACTGTAATCTCGTTTATGGATATTATAATATGGCCCATTTTGATTGTTAATGGGAACCGATTTATTTTGTGTTTTAAACACGGCATCCACACAATTTTGTAAAATCTTCTTATTGATCACCATGCCTGAGGTACTTGCCTGCACATGACAGCCACCCAGGTAAGAGCTCATATGCCTATAAAGTGGCAGAATGAGAAAGCAAGTGAGAGTGTTCCTCGCGTGCCCTCTATTTGCGAGTGAAGACAGATCATCCACTGGGTCTTATCGATTGGTCCCTGCCATAGGGACTCCAGGGTCCTCAGCAGTGTTTATGATATTTTACGCCACATTAACTGTTGAGATGATATGCTATGACAGATCTTTAAAAAAGTGTACCCCTGAGCTCTAAATTGTTCCAATTACGCCTTTAGCATAACAGTTGCCTACCAAGGGGCACCACCGCTCAGTGCCTTAGGAAAAGAAGTAGAGGAGAGGAGCCAATAATCTTCACATGTGCTGACCTCGCTCTACCCTCACCCAGCAGAAGCCTGTCATTGCTTTTGTTCACTGTAGCTTTTCATAATCCTTAACATATGGCCTTTGTTTTGATAGGCATGAAATTACATCAAGGTCATTTTTAATAACTGTCAATAGCCCTAGAACAGCGGTCAGCTTTATTGACACCTTAGTTGAAGAGCTCAGAGAGCTGTAAGTAGTGCACAGACCCTGCTCAAGAAAGCTGATCCACTGGGAAACAGATTATTATTGATATTAGTAAATTAGTATTGATAGAAATTTGATGAGTATTGTGCATCTGGATCCCTCCACAATACACTAATGTCAACCAAAGCCCACAGCTCCCTCCATTTCAGACAGGCAATTTATTTGCATTCTCTACATCTCTTTGTTAGAGGGTAGGAAAAGGGAATAGCAGGAATAGCACGCGTGACAGCAGTAACTTACCCTTGCAAGCACATATGAAATAGCTTCTGGAAAACAGAAGCTTCTATGGAAGTACCCATTTTCTCTTAGTTGGAGAGCAAAATTCCCTCCTATGCATGTTCGTTCATCCTCTCATTGCCCCATTTCTGTCACTTCCCTGTTTCTTCCCACTTTTTGAGCTTTATTTCTGCACCTGCTAGGCTTGGCCTAACCAGAGGTAAACATAAAAGTGTTGCATCTTATATAGATATTAAGCACTTTGGAGATTTTTGTAACAACATCTGTCTATACGCTCTTAATATCTGTCTGCATCATGTAATACCAGCACACGAATAGTGCAAAGCACTGTACTTTGGTTCTGTTCATTGTGCTTTCATGTGGGAAAGGCAGGAGAGTGAAGTTCATCACTGATTTCTGTCATTTTTCCACAGTGACCATATGCCTGTGGTTGCTGGCATGTTGATTTTAATAAACAATATTTAGGGACCCTGAAAAAAGAGATCAAGCATGCCTCCAAATTTCAATAGCAATGGAATAGGAACTCTGACAGACTTACTTAAACCTGAGACACCTAAAATGCATTCCAACTCTGCATAAGAGTGTAAAACACAAGATAGTAAGCATTTTGAAACCAAATATAAGCCACACAAGTTTATTTTTTTCCTAATCTTATACTATTGCATTTAAATATATATATAAATCTATTCTTAGTCTGGTTTTCACTCTCGTCTGTATTAAATGGTTATTATTCAAAACTATGCACAGCAATTGAGGATCCTGCCCGAAAACTCCATCTGTTAGACAACTTCCTTGTAACATATTTCCTTACTTCCAAGGTGATGTTTCAGTCCTCTTATGACTAGTAACCCACACAGAGCCCTTACCATGTCATATAAAGCAGTTTTCACATCAAAACAAGCTATTTTCTTTTTCCTAAATGGAAGCAAATTGATATCTACTATACCGATAAACAGCAATATGTTATCAACATAAACATCACTTATTCTGCTGCTTAAGATTTCCTTTCATATCAGATACTGAAAATTTGTAAATCATATTAATATCATAAAATCAGATGTATTACTAAACAGCCTAGTCCTAAGAGAACCCTGTTACCAGGAACTGCAGTGGAATAAAAAGGAAGAAAAATATGTTTCTGAGAACAGGATTCAGTCCAGTCTGTTCTTTATATACCCAATAGCTGCTGCTACTAGAAACACACCAGAAATTTTAAAACGACTAAGGGAATTCAGAAACTATATAAAGCCTAAAATGACAATGAATACTGTTGATACTAAACAAAACCAAAAAGTGCAGTACTGCAGACAATTATTTCTTTTTTTAAAAAAAGCAAACACAGTTGGAATTTTCCAAAATTCCTTTTAACAATTTCTTTAAGAAATCCCTCATACCAACCCTGTTAGGAATTTTACTTATCAGCCACCTTCAGTAAGCAAAAAGGTGCCATCTCACTGTTTGGCAAGTCTTCCTAACAGCACTAGTACATTCAAGAATTAGCAATATTCAAATCTCATTAACCTCATCATGACTTTCATGTAATATCATTGCCCCTTGAAGACCAGTATTAGCAGAGTAAAAGAGATATAGATAAAATTCTCAGTTCTGATGACCACTCTTGAGCTGACTAAACCCAAGTTTTACTAGGTTCCCTACTAAACTTAGGCCAAATTATTCTCTTTCTACCAGTCTGTTCAGTAGATATTCATGAAATATCTTAAGCTCAGCTAAACCTAGTGCCTAGTTAGAGAAAGATAGAAATAGACTCTCCTCAGTGATACCCAGTGAACATACAAGGGGAAAAAACCCTACAGTAATCTTACTGAGAGTAATCAAGCACTAGAACCCATCTCCCAGAGAGGTTGTGGAGTGTCCAGCCTTGGATATATTAAAAAGCCAGCTGAATACAGTCAAGTAATCTATAGTAGTTGGCCCTACTTTCAGCAGGGGATGTTGCACTAAACAGTCTCCAGAGGTCAATTCCCACCTCAGCTATTCTGTGGCTCCCCAAAATTACTTTCCTCCTCATACAGTGGCCTTTCCATCCTACCCTGAAGCTAATATCTAAGATAATTTTTACTTCCAAGTCTCTAAAAAGTTTTAAACAGCTGCTTTCACTGCTCCTCCCAAGAGAAACTTCCTGGGTTTCACACAGTGAAACTAATTCAGATCCAAAACTATTCAAAAATAGAATCACAGGTAGTCAGGGTAACAAGATACCATTAAGACAAAATGTTAATTTTATTAACATACAATTGTGTCATTGACCAGCTCACATGCATTTTGATGTATACAGGAAAAAAAAAAACATGGTGGCAGTATGTAAGCTAGATGTTTGTCTCCTTCCTTCTCTACAGTTATAAACAGTGAAGGTGAATTTGCATAAGGAAACCAAATGCATTCACATACAATCCAAACACTCTGCAGGACCAAATGGAAGGTCACTTTTTCCCGAGTACTCTCATTACATCACCAAGATTTGTTTCCTTATTCTGGAACAATGGACTCAACACTGTTGCATGACCTGTGTGTCCACATGTGAGTAGGAAACAAGCAGAAAAGGACAGCTTATTGTTTTGTTTTGCTTCTAAATCAAAATAATCATATTATGAAGATTTTAATTCAAACTTTTTTGAGTCAGTTATTTCTGTAAGGTCTTGAGTGCTAAGGAGGATGAAAAAAGTTTAGGTGGGTGGGGTGTTTTTTGTGGGGGGTGTTTTGGTAGGTTATTTCCTTGCTATTCAGCTGAAGTAATAAACTTTTTTAGAAGCAAAAATAACTCTAAAAAATACATCCTCCTGCAGATATGACAATTCAGTACATTTTGCAGTATATCAGAGGTTACATATTCACCTTCAGAAAAGAATTAAACACTTTACAAATCACCCATTTGATGTGAATTAGCTCAGGAATCAGCTACAGTCAATTTGGGTGCACAGCCTGTTAAGCATACAAGAGACTAAGTTTCACATCTCCTGGAAGACAAACACTTATTTACATGCAGCATGCTACTGTCTTTCTTAATTGTATGCTATTTAGTGACAAAGATAACTACATTTTCTACTTTGTTTCTTTCTGTATCTCTGTCTTGCCTTTCTAAGCTCTTAATGTCTGTCATAAATTAGTTGCGTATGTCTGAAAACTATATTCACGCTGTTAAAAAGATGACCTTCCAAACAGCAGGAAACAACTGCTGCTAGCATGATCTCTGACTACAGAAGGTATATATTTTAGGCAGCCTTTTATTTTGAAATTTTTTTTTTTATACTACCTGTGTTTCAACTTGTAAAAGCATTTTGGGCCTGATATAACATAATCATGCAAGTAGGCAGCACTAATACGTTGCTAGTCTAATTAAACTAGGTTCTATCTAGAAACAAGACTGGAAACCAGGTGACTTTCCTGGCAGGTGAGCACCCACACCACCAGGCTTCACAATCACCTTAACTCAGTTACTCTAACAATCTGTTGTCAAAGATTAGGGGAGAATTTATATAAAAATAAGAGCTCTGGATAAGAAAACTAAGAGGTCATTGTTTTACAGCACCTTTATGGTACTGGGATGAGTAGAACCAGACTAATTCTTGGCCAGGGAAGGTGAAGTCCACTCCTGGAAAGGGAAGTTATTTCACCCAAGTCCTTGTTTTCAGTGTTGTCTGCCTCACAGAAAGTGAATGCTTTAACTTACAGGCTAAAAGGGCTATGGTAGCTTCTGTAAATCAGCCATACTGTGAACAGCATCTAATTTCCCCATAAAGTTTAACCTGAAAACTAATCTGGAAAAAATTCTGTATAGAACTGTTTCTTTGAGAATTTCAAAAGCAACAATTATTGCTCTTCGATATGAAATTGCCAATTCAATTCTGCAAATACTTTCTTGGTTTTTTTCTTTTAAAGAAATAAACTAGCTAGGGAAAAAATAAATGCTGGGATGGAGACGTGAGACCTGCCAACTTCATATTAAAATTCCACCTGTAGCTTATTGCTGGGCTGTGGCCATTTGATAACATGCCAAGTGACTTCTCAGCAAGCACTTTCAAAATATTGGAAATCCAGAGTGCTGGGACCATAGGCAAGACATAGAAATATTTATGAAGTGGTGCCACCCAGCAAGAAAGTAAAACCCGTGCTTGTGAATCACAACTGAACAAACATCCATGGGGAAGACAGGACACAAATAGGCCAGAAGCTGTAGATTCAAGATCTATGTGGCATAGGTTGAACTGCTATTTGCTACACCCTCACTGAATTCACTTTCCAGATATAAGTAATGACTAGCCATGTATATGGGGGGGAGAGATGTGAAAATCCTATAATATGCAACACTTGTGGATCTGTAGAAAATCTGCAAACACAATAAGCAGAAAACTTGCTTCACCTTTGAAGAATGTAACGCTCAAGTGAGAAAATTAATCTGAAAAGAAGAAAAAAACTCTGTGAGCTGGGAACATTTCAATGGAACCCAAATCTAAGAGGCAAGCTGGATATTAAATGTACTCATAACCACTGAAAAGAGGGTCTTGTAGCCTGAGACTAGCTCAGTTGTTTAGAGTATGGTGCTAATAACGCCAAGGTTGCAGGTTTTATCCCAGTATGGGCTATTTGCTTAAGAGCTGGACTTGATGATCCTTGTGGGTCCTTTCCAGCTCACGTTATTCTGCAGTTCAAAACACTGATTCAAGTATTGAGTTAAAAAGGTCCCAAATACAAACCTATAGACCTATTGAACAATATAAAGTTCGCTTCTCCCACTGGCTGTTTTACAGCAATGGTTAAAAAGGAAACGTCTGCAATGATAGAAAAACAGGAAAAAAAATCCTACAGGAAAAATAGAGCTGGTAAAAGAACAAAACCTTCTGCAAGTGTATGGCGGATGTGAAAACAAAGGTTACAAACAGAACTATGCATGAAAAATAGGAATACATCACCACCTAACTGCAACCCATTCTCTGCTGCCAGTTCAGATGATCTCTTGATAATATCTGTTCACATGCCCATTCCTCTTCTGCATATGAACAAATGATCTAAGCAAAGCCCTTATGAAAGGGGAATAGAAGACTACAGGGTATGAATGAGTTCAAATTACTAAGGATGTTTTCCTTCTTTTCATACTCTCTACATTCAAAGAATACTTCTCTAATAACTATCAATATGGACATGGGATATAGCAATGGGAAAAACTAATGCAGTTACATTCAGATTTTCCAGAAGACTGTTTTCAGAAGATGATTTCCTCCAGTCTGTAATCTCAGACTGCAATATATTTTCTAGCAGTTTGGTAATAAAGTAGGTATCTAATGGAGTGTATTAATTGAAAGGAAAAGGTGTCACAATTTTTTAAAAAACGGTAGGAAGTTAAATGAATCAGTTTGTGAGAATTTCATCTCTGGATATTAAATATCACTGTAGACATAGATTAGAATGTATCTGAATTTCTTTTTTATGTAAATGCTATTCAAATTAAAAAATGAACTAATACTGTGTCCTGTGACATCTGGGAACTCATTGCAAAACAGAGGTTTATATAAACATCAAGCAAAGCAAACAAACCACAAAACAATGTTAAAAATAAGTATCTGGGTCAAATTTCAGCAAAACCTTGGCAATGTACACAGGATCAAAAATACTGTATTATGTAAAATGAACAACTGAAAAAAATTGGGTAACCTTTTGAAACTTTGGCATCTATAAAAGCATCATGTGTGTTACCATCTACCTCCCTGGTTGAGAACAACTTCTCATTCTTTCTGTCCAATCTCACACTGAGTAAGAGACTTCTTCATGTTTGAGGAACACATTAAATAACATAACACTGTTCCAAGTAACTCATTAAAATATAGTTCATATTCCAGCCACAAGTTTGTGTTTCTTCATAGTGCAGTCAGTCAAGAAGTGTAGCAAGATATGGGCAAGCTTTATTATCACAGAATTCTATTGTAGTTAACTTGCTACCAGAAAATACAGTGGAACTGGCAGAACCTGCCCTAACAATAGGAGGCCCTTGCTTGCATAGAGGCCTATGTGTTATTATTTGTCACAGTTTAAACAGAAACCATCTAACTAACCTACATCTACCTCAGTAAGGTAATGTCCATCAGGGTTGTGTCTATACTGCAGACCTTATGCTAGCCCCATTTTTCTTGAGGAACGTGAAATTTTTAAGAACAACTTCCCTGAGGGAAAAAAGTAATTACATGGTCAGAGAAAAAAAGAACAAACAAAAAAAAACAAAACACCTTTCCCCCAATAAAGTAAAACAATTTTAAAAACCATCAACAAGCAGAAACTAAGCTTAAAGAATAATACTTTGAGAATTGTTCATCTCAGTTGAGAAGATGCAGAAGTCCCAAGAACAGATTTCAGATCATTGGGCATTTAGAGGGAATCTTTAATGGAAGGAAACAATTTTTTCAAGTGGCATGCTCTGTGTTACCACTTTAATGCACTGGGAGATCTCTGTAAAAGGTTCTGGTAATTGCATGACCTTTGGTTCAAGCTCGAACATGCCCTTTTGTTCCATCCAATAGTCTTAGTTTCTGATCATGGCTCCATTTTGGACCATAGAGTACCTTTCTACTATCGCTTTTCAACCACTCTACTAGCGTGGGGATAGATGCTGGACTGGACCACAAATTCCTCTCAAGTGTTTGGTAGGTGAGGTTCCCCTACATTTGTGTAACCTCTTGCTTACCACCATGGCAGGGATGCACAAGAGGAGTCACAATATGCTGAGTTGGAAGGGACCCACAAAGATCATTGAGTCCAACTCCTGGCCCTGCACAGGACCATCCCCAGTGTTACACCATGTGCCTGAAAGTATTGTCCAAACGCTTCTTGAACTCTGCCAGGTTTGGTGCCTGTGACTACTTCCCCAGGGAGCCTTTTCCAGTGTCCAGCAACATCACAATATGAAAAATTTCAGGCCAAGCATATGCAGAATAGTAGCACTTCCATAACCACAAAACAGACGCTTCTGAGGCTGCCCTTCAGCTCTTGGCTGGGGAACCTGTGAAAGCAGAAAGCCAGTGAGCTGGGACTGCGTCCCAGGAGCAAATAATCCAGCAGGCAAAGAGGCACTAGACTGATATGTAAACTGTAATATCGCAACTCTAGGTTACATTACCCAGGAGGAATTCTGTTTCATACTGAATATGGATACGAATACTGAATATAGGAGAGGTGGAACATGGATTCAAAGGAACAGGAAGAAACCTGGAACAAGACAGCACTTGCCCTTAAAATCTCTCCCAATCTCATTTTCAGATAGAGGGGTGATGGGAAAAAAGAAAGGATGTCTCTGAGAAAGCCTGTCCCGCAAAGACATTCTTTTATCCTAATACATCCATACTGGTGGAGGTGCAATGAAAACCAAAGTTATGTGGGACTTCAACCACTCCTTGTACCCTAGTAAATAGCATACCAGAAACCTAGACTGCATTAAGGAAAAATTCACCTACTTTTGAGGCACCCACCAAAAACTTTTGTTTATAGGTTTGAAAATGTTTTAGATACCTCATAGATATGAGCAAGATGGATCTCTGAACAATATTTTTTCCAGATGTTGACTTGATATCAAGAAGACAAGCAAAGAGAAGAAAGTAGAAGTCCAAACACTGTTTCAGAGGAGCCAGAGTGAATGACAATATGCAAAAGCATCTTGTACTTCTGTCCTGCAGAACCACATCATGCCAAGCAGCATATCTGGCCACCACATACATTGAGTATTTGCTCACTTTCCTGCTTGCAGGGAAACTAGTAAAGAGGTACTGTTTGGAAAGAGCATCCACTACCCTCAGAAAGTATATCATGGCTTTCATAAAATAAAACTTTAATTAAGCAATAAAAAAATACAACTTTTGCAAACATTTAAAGCCACATAAAAAAATGAAGTGCCAGGTTTTTGACTGCTCTACACAAATGATATGTCATTACATTTAGTTTTAGTAAAGCAAATCTGATTTTCCACTAGGTTTAAGCAGGAAGTATACTCAAATATATCTCATGATAACACTTTGTAAGAGACAGCATGCTTGGTCTGAGCCTTGCAAGTATAGAAATTCCTCACACTACAGGGGATGCTGAGGCACAACCATCCGCTGCCTGATGCCTGCACAGCACACTGTCTTGGTGCAGTTGGTTATGTACTTATTTGTCTTTCTTGTCCTTAACATGGTCCATCGGGTCTCCTAGAGAACAGAAAAGATGAGATCTTTTGATTTAGCTCTCAAGACAGTTTAACCACAATCTCTGTCATTGATGTCATGATGATGGCCCTGGACAAATAAGTAATGAGACACAGCTAATGAAGACTGAATTTTCCTACTAAAAAAATACAGAGGATGGTTCACACTTAGTTCACCAGTTGCTATAATGCACAGGCAGTATTTCCACAACCATTGCCCCAGGCGTTTGGAAAGGATTCCAATGGTTTGAGTAATAGGCCAGGGATAGAGACAAAGTTTAATTATTTAAAGATATCACATACTATGGTGGTTCTGGCTGAGTGGATGATAGTGAAGAGTCCGAAATTACAGCCCAGTAACATTGGTCATCAAAAGAAAAGGTACACTACGAACCTGCACGTGGAAGGAAATTTTGCCTTGGCATCTTTCGTATTCAAATGTATTTCTGGAACTGACTACCTAGGACCAGTGTCATCTGAGGAGAATAATCAGCCAGTGCAACATACGTTTAGGATTTTACTAGTGATTATGAGAACTGAACATAGATGCTTGCATAAGGTTGGCTTTAGCACTCACACATTTCTTATTCAAGTCTGGTGATAATACATCTCTGGGAGGTCAATTTCTTACATATAATAAATATTTATATATAGATATACATATTATCTTAAAAATTAACTTTTTTTTTTCAAAGGTTTTTAGTGCATTTTATCTACCACAGATTGGAAAAAAACCACATTGGGACAGTATTTATACAATTACTTACTGTACAGTAGCAATAGCTATGCACAATTAATGTTCTTATAGTTGTTCATCTTGAATCATAGAAGTTGACAGTCTATGTTTGTAAACAGCCCACCTTTGCAGTGAAGCAGCATAGTCTTCTGTATGATTCTCCAAGAAAAGCACCTATCAGGTAACTGTTAAAATTAAAAGCAATTAAGATCTTAAACAGGCAGTTATGGTAGGCACTACCATAAACTGAAACAAAACAAAAAAGCTCCACTTCTATTCATTAGGCATTTGTCATGATGTGTACACTGCATGCTTTTGTTTGAATAGAAAAGCAATTATGTTTTAATACACTTATATTCTAATCATCTCCTTATCATCCTGAGATAATGAGTCATTAGAAAAAAGAATATTATATACAGCAATACAGCTTATTGTTCTGTGCAAATTATTATTGCATCAGCTGAGCATAACTACCTGACAGTTAGGAAAACTTAGTAATCAGCAGTTTCTGTTTGTGCTTGCACTATCCATGCAAGCCTCCAGAAGGCTTTTTCTTCATTTAGACTTGTTTTATGCTATTAGTGAACCTAAAATTCATGACCCCTGCATTGGATATAGACAGAGAGAACACAATTTGATGACATAAAACAAAAATAAAAAAAAAAAAATCTTTATAGCTGCCATGTGAGTGGCTCCCATGAGGCACAGATGCATCTGAAGCAAGTCCAGGACATACAATTACCATGACTACTGCAGAGTAACTTTTTTAATGCAGTAAAGAGTGGATATGAAATAAAGTATAATACTCATTTTCATATAAATCAACATCATCAAATTGCTGAAGTACACAGTCAAGGCAGATAGGCTGGGGAGATCATTGGTTTTAAATGAGGAGAGTCAGAGTTCAGACTTCTTTCTGCAGATGACCTGATTATCCTTAAACCAATGCCAAGATAAAAATCATGCTTCCACACCCATAAAGCTACTATATCAGCTCTGAAAAGGGAGCTATGAAAAACAACAGTAGCCAAGGTGAAATGTTAGGCAAGGTTAAACTATCCGTCTTTAAACAGTATGTGCTATGTCCTTGTCCTCACCTGCTGCAAAATGTCAGGAGCATGACCCTAGCAGAGACCTCATGCAGTCTGGGGAGACTGCAGTAGTCATCTCCATGAGGAGTGAATCTTCCTCCTGCAATGATGTCCAGTCCAGGGCTAACTATTAGCTCTGCTGGAGCCATTACCCTACAAGCCATAAACAGCATAAACAAAGAGGGATAATTGGTTAAGGATGTTGAGAGGCTATATTTTTACTACCCAAACAAATGGTTCTTTAAAGTAGGACTCTGTGAGTCCTTATTATGTTATTGTACTTAAAGCAAGGCTAAAAATAAATGGGTATTTCAAAGGTAATAAAGACAGAAGGCCAAAATTCTGCTCTGCAATAACTGTTATTTAAAAAAGTCACAAAAGCAACTTGCATCATGTCTCTCCATTAAGTTTACAATTAACATTTTTGGAAACTAATAGAAAAAAATTCTTTCTGAATGCAATTGGTTCAGTTGGTTTCTCAGACAAAATTTGTACACATCTTGGACATCCAAAACTAAATTTACTAACTACAATATTTCTCTTTTATCAATGTGTCACTGCGCCTGATCAGCATCAAAAGAGGGAATACACATATGCGTGTGGGACAGTTAATTGTTTCCTATCTTACAGAGATAGGGGCATACCATTAATTCTCCAGTATATGGCACAGAATTAGAGCCTATTGCTACTGCATTTTCATCATGTTAGAATGCTAATACT
The DNA here is from genome assembly GCF_001715985.3 of Manacus vitellinus. NCBI lineage: Eukaryota > Metazoa > Chordata > Aves > Passeriformes > Pipridae > Manacus > Manacus vitellinus. The sequence continues at coordinate 3,760,590 of NW_021940651.1, forward strand.
AGGTTGCACTCTTCATATAAATCTAAAAAAATACATGAGAAATAACTTTTGGGTCTTGTTGGTTATATGTTTTTTTCCTAAATAGTAGACTTTAAACCACAACTTAATCATATGTGAAGAGAAAGCATATTAAAGTCTTTTACACAGCTAAAGGGAAGCAGGACAAGTGATAAATAGCTGCATGTATGCAGTACTAAGGTTACCCTTGAAAATCAAAGCTTTTTTTGCAAAGTGAAAGGCATAGTATACTATAAGTCTTTCATAAACACTTTTATAATACCTTTGTGAATCCTAATGCCCTATTACTGGAGTTTGTAGTAAAGGTTTAAATCATACTATGTTTACAGAAACACTATTTTAAAGGTTTTACAGTCAGAGACGGCATCAAGATAGCCATTCTGATAAGAAGCAAAAATAAACTGAAGCAGAAATAGACTTATGTTAAACAAAGCCTTTTTGGATTCTAAATATTATGATGCTCAGCATATGCTTGCTCTACAGATCTATTTGATTGCTGATTTTCTAATGATGATATTGATGTGCTGTTAATAGAAATATGCAGCACATGCTTGCTAATCGTGATAAGCATACACTGCAAATCCATTTGATTGTTAAAATTCCTAATGATGATATCGATGCAATATTGACATGCTGTTGAGAAAAAAATCCACCATGCAGTGAATGACTAAATGAGGTAGGATGCATCAGATATCTGTCTGATTGTTAAATTTCTAAAAATTACTCTTAAGCATTTTTCAAGGAAATAATAAAAAGAAGCATGCAATACCTGCTATTCTAAATATTCTACACCTTAATAGTCTTCAAGCAGTATACGTAAATTTTTCGTTTGTTCTGGAAACATTCCTTATATAATTAAACATATTTCAAGCTCTTTTGGTAGCATGCTGTTAAAAGAGAAGTATTAAATAAGTATTTTAATATCTTTTGCAACCAGTTTTTACAGAAGAGAAAGAAATTAAAAATGAAGGGTTTTTTTTAAAAAAAAGCTCCTTTTATGAAATAAAAAATTCTGAAATTTGAAAGCGATTAATAAAGTAGTTAATGCAGAACTGTAAATGCCTTCTTTTTGCAAAGAGATTTAGCATTTTCAAATTTTTTTTTTCTATTAAAAAAATAAATTAAGTAATACCTAAGTATTGAAGCGAAATACTTAGAAGTTTCCCTGGAAATTATCATTACAAGTGAAGTGCAACACTTTTGGCAGTAAACTGGTAAACCCTATCCTTTTTGCTTTAATAATCTATGAAGACACAAGGAAGATTTCAGATTTATTCACAACTTTACCTTCAACTTCCTTTCCCCACTCTGTTACTCCCCCTTACCAAAAAAAAAACCAAAACAAAACAAACAAAAAAAACCCCACCAGCCCAAAACAAAAACACCAAAACAAAACTACCTCAAATAAACTGAAAATTAGAATGGGGGCAGTGGACAAGAGAGAACCAGCAGCACGGCTGAACACCAAGTGCTCCACAGCGACAGAACTCAGGCTTCAGTGGGAGCAACGCATTTCATCTCTGATGTAAATTTTTGTTTCATCACCACTATAAGTGATTTAATACTGACTGAACTGATCCAAATCGTATTAATCTTCGAGTAGGAATGCAGGTCCGATGGCCCTGTGTATCCCGGAGGACAGACTGCCATCTAGTGACCGCAGGAGCGTTGTCAGGCAGGGATAACCCACACCCGGACAGAACTGGGAGCTGTTTCGGACCTCGATCCTATCTATCTGTGCTCTTGGCCAAGGTGGGAGCGATGCCTAAGCTACAGGTCTTCCAGATCCACTGCAGAAAGGTGGGACTACTGCTTACAGCCTATCCCAGAAGTAGATTTCAAATAAGGACACAGCACCTCCCTTCTTGATCAATTAAAAAAAAATAAATAATATTCTCTGAAGAAATAAATTGTTTCTGTCAGATAAACAGAGCACAAGACATTCTCCTACAGAAGACTATAAAATATATCCTCATATGTTGTGCTGCAGAACTGCCTCAGTCTATTTTATATTTCCTGATGTTTCCAGTTCTAACATCGGGACATTTTCACCACTGAAATCTGTAACAGAACAAAATCCTGAATGTTACCATTTACAAGGTCATGATAGGAGTAAGGAAGAGACAAAAGCTTAAGCAACAGTGAACTCCAAGCAAAGATAATGGTAAGCATATGCATAAGAATCAAAAGAAAATAGGCAAAGCAATAGGATCCTTGTGGTTAATTCTGTCAGCTTCAGGTGCTTGCTTGTGTCTAACACTCTCAAGATCAGTGAAAAAAAGTTAATACATTGGAAAACATAACCCTTATAATGATTCAAGGCCACTGAAACCTAGAATTATCCACTCCTCACAGTGCAATAGCTGCATAATTAATGGTGCCTTCCTTTAGTATGCAGATTACTGTCTTACAGTTCCATGCACATGCTGGAATATACAGTACTGTGCAGCAAAGAGAATGCTGCTTATTTCCAGCTTCAACCCATTCTACTCTTCAGGATACAGAATCAGCGAAGGTACCAAAAAAAAAAAATCCAAAAAAACCATCCCACAATTAAGAGCATGTGAATAGTCAAGGAAAAAAAAATGTATAAGTGTTTGGGTAAGCAATTAGTACATGGAAAAACATTTCAAGAGATGATGGAACACGATCCCAATTCCTCCCACCTGTAGAGCAGGAGGCATCAGGAACCTGATACATTCTGTATTGCACGTTTTCCTATACCTTGCCATATGCAACATGACACAAAAGAAAGGAAATCACAGAATAGGCAGAAACACCCTTTTGTATAATCAAGCTAGTCATTGCTATTACTACCACTTCCCTGAAGGAAGAAGATAATGTACAGAGGAACCATACTCAGAACAAGATGTTTCTATAGCATGGCCACTCGAATAACTGGACAAGCCAAACACATAACATTCTATTGGAGGTGCTTAAGCTAAATGGTTGAAGCAGCTTTCACAGGTCAATAAATTATAAGAACTTGCATGTGACCTTGAAACTGGTGCTAACTAGAACTTGCTGCTTTTCTTTTTAAAGCTAATATTTGTTCCTCTGGAAAATGAGGTTCAGTTGACCTCCACAGTGATAAACTTGCAAAACAGTTTGTCTGAAGAGAATTTTGAGATGCAAGTTGAAAAAGATGCAACTGTTGAAAAAGAAGGGTGCAGGCAGAGGGCGAGGTTAACACTGAGTCAGAGAATTATTTAGGTTCTTAGAAACCAGCTTCCATGATATCTCAAGTGACAGGATTCCTAAACTTGTAGAAAAAGAGTCAAACCCACCATATTTGTAGACAATGTAATGTATCTAGTGCTGGTGCCAATATTTCAATATTTCTGGCCTCTGTGTTAACTAGAATAACAATTCAAACACACTTGATTTTGATTAGCTTGGTCAATTTTTACAGGAATAAACTCCACAACATTTTACAGCATTTATGAATAGGGTTTTTAAACATTCTACTTGATCACAGAAATAAAGTTGATCTTACAGGGCTTTATTCCATAACCCACTTAGCCAATTGAATGCAGTAATGACAGATTCAATACCATAAGAAAGAGGGTGTCAATCTATGAACAAGAAACATATCAATAGAACCAGAAATACAATATATATATTATCATAGCTTGCAAGTTACTGAACTGTGTTAACCTATTTCCAAGAAGAAAAAGGTGTTAACCAAAGTTTAGTTCTCACACTTCATCTGCAGTTACAGACATTGTTCCACAGGGGATTAAAGAGGGAATAAAGCAGGAGCAGGGTTAACTGTCTAAATCAGACAGTTAATGAACTGCCAATACAATCTTTATATTTTTTAAAAAGTCAAATATGATCTGATCATTTTTTTCCACTCAATATAGTAATCTTTATCGGTGGAATAACTTTAGGTTTTTCGTAAAGGGATTTTTAAGAACATTAACTTTTTACTGTTAGAAATAAAGTTTTACTCCTTCCTAACATTGTGCCCCAGCTCTTGAGCCAATTAAAAACTAGTTCTGTTCTGAGTACTTCTGACAATTCAAAGCCTGTGAGAAATTTCAACTAATTCAGAACTAAAAACAAAACAGTAAATTATTTAATTTCAATTAAAAAATACACAAGTCTAATACAGTTATTATACCATCAGTCAGTTCAGTGAGAGTTGTTTCTTCAACACCATTAATGGAGAAACTTCTGATTTCAGCCGATGAAGCTGAAAGAAAATCTAAATTTTTAAATCTTGGATAGAGAAGTGAGGTTAGGAAGGAAGTGCACTCAGACAGCGCAGCAACATTTCAGCATGGTGTAATCCCTATAGTCACAGAGGAGAGAAAGAAAGTTCTGAGGAAGTTCAAGACATAAAAATAGCATGAATAGGAGAAAAAAATTTAAAGCCACGTAATATTTCATATCTATGCAATTTCTTCTGGAAGCAAGAAAGGAATATCTTAGGCCTATCTTAGAGAAAGAATAAAATAAAGACTTTAAACTTCAAATAAAGACTGCTAAAACAAAGTCATTTTGAATAATCAAGAATAGTGCAATCCACAGAAAAATATAATTTAGGAAAATAGTTTTTCCTTTACCAACTGACAGGTGAGAGGATCAGAAGTTGTATTGCAAACTTGGTTAAGAATATAGAAAATGAGAAAATTTTCCAATAAATTTTCTGAATGAGTTCTCTGAAAGACCAAAGGTTTTTTTCACTACAACTGTAAATTGGTTCAAAACAGTGCAATAGGAAATTTACATATCTTTGGATAGAACAGTAGATATGCCTAAAGCTGAGAAATACTATAGAGACAAATGATAAACTACTACAATGTGTCAAAATTAAGCATATTCCCAACTGTAAGTCAAAAAACAAGAGCAAAAAAAGCAGAGAGTAAATTGATCTCCTTCAAATTTATTACAGGGGATAAGAGATGCAAGAGTTCCCAAGAAAACAAGTGTATTGTCATGCTTGCCATAACACCAAGCATTTTTCAAGATTGTCATTCTCGGCACAAAGTGCCTGTAAATAAAAGCAGGATCCTGCCTACTCGTTGCTCTTGAAATAGGGCAGGGTGTAGCACATGCATCACAGCACCACTGGAGCACACACAGCTCCCCTGTGCTCTGTTGAAAATACCAACTATTGGGTCAAGATCTTCATTCCTGTCTTCCACAGCCTCACAACCAGACTCTGCCACCTTCCAACCAAACTGACACTGAAGAGTTCTGATTAATGATAGTCAGATTTGGAGTACAGATATGAATGCAGTTTCGAACAAATCTATTGGTAATGCAGCAAAAACCTATTTTGACCTCAGTCTGAAACATAAAAGCTTTATCCAAATATCTTCCCCACTCGCCTGGGGAATCAAGATCTCTGTCCTGGAAATTTTTGCTGTTTTGAAGGATCTTCTTCAAATAGCCACTGCACATTGCTAAATGATTTTCAGCAGTTTCTAGCATTTGAACAAACCATTTAACACAAAAAAGGGAGGACTCAAGAGAGGTTAATATTAATAAAATAAAAAAAGCTTTTTTTTGGACTCTTTAAGTAAGTATATAGTATATAAGTATAGTACATAGTAAAAAAGGTACTGTACTGATAAAGGTTAACACCATAGGCCTTGGAAAAGTACGTTTTCAGGTTAACTCCTTAACTCTAGGCATACTAAATTCATAACAATGACTAATCTATTCCACTAATTAGATGGTTTTGAGGGGTTTTTTGCTAATTATGAATCTTTGCCGTAATCTAACCCAATGACTCCTAAAAGTGTGGATCAGAAATAAAACAAGATTTTGAAAAAATTGCACACGTGATGGCTGTAACAACAATCTATTTAATGCTGCTATCGCACCAACATATTTCAGCAAGTGGTTTCTCTCCCTTGAGGGAGTCAGTCCTTGACATATCAAATAAACCATCTCCTTCCCCAAAAATGCTAAATAATTGCATCTCAATTCTTGTGTCGCTCTACATTTATGCAAAAATTATTGTGGATGTTTACTAAGGTATGTTACACTTGCACCAGTGTTATAGGCTGAGACTTGAGGAAAATGAGCTTCCTGACCCTTCAAGTGCATGGCAGCTGTCTAACAGAAAATGGCTTTAGCTTATATTAAAGCTGTTTTACACAAGATAATTTCTGTTCTTTTACAGAGACAGTTAACCACATTGTTTTGCATCGTGTTGTGCATTTTTGGCATATGATCTTTAAAGAATAGATTCCACCATAGGCTCAGGGTGGGGGAGGTTTCATGAAGTGCTAAATTATTAACATTGGTTAGCATATTTGATTACAGGAAAAACACAAGATTGCAAACATTTGCTGCCAATGAAAATTTGAGTGTCAATGTTTTTTCCCCTTGTAGTTTGAATTGAAAACATGGAAAACAGCAATAGAATATAATTTCTTAAACGTAAGTGATTTCCTTCCGTCTTTGGCTTTGATGCAACAATACAGAGCTACAGTACAGGATGTCACAGTCCAATCACCATCAACCCAGCACACAAACATTGTAATTTTTTATATAATTTCTTATCCCAGAAAACCCCTATGCAATTCAGAAATAATTCAGATTCAAGGTTGTTTTGAGTATAGAACTTTCTCTAAAGGATGAGGAGAAAGAACATTAAAAACAAAATCCCAAAATCTTCAGACTAATAAATTGTCTTTTAACCATCAATTCTGCAGAAGAAATAGGTTAAATATAATGTAGTTTCCCTCTCCTAGATCAGGTCACTGCTATAGTATACCATATACTAGGAATTGGCACATCGGTTTTGATAGGGTAAATAAAGGAACTTCCAGAGAAGGAAGATATGTATTCCTTAAACTTCACAAATTTGTTTTGATTGATTTCTTCTTCATTCTGTACGCTCTTTAAAATTAGCTCTGCCAGTTAAGATTGTGGCTTAATTCCATATTGCATACTTTAAAAGTTTTTTTAGGGCTATTTAAAGGTGGCAACAATTAGTAAAATATTTCCATAAATAGCATTTCATAATTTGTTATCTCAGGAATGTCAAGATAGCCTTTTTTTCCTTTCTTTTCCAGGGGACTTGGTGAGTGTTTGGGTTTTTTAAAATAGGAAACCAACCCTTTATACATAGTATCTCCTTGATGAAACATCTGGAGAGACTCAACTCTTGTGGCTATTTTCTTACCCCCTTCCAGCACTTAAAGTCATATAAAAGATTATAAAATAATGTAAACAAGACTAAACACACAACATGAAAAGAATTTTGATCCTTTTCAATAAAAGAGATAAAATGCTGAAGAGGACCTGTTACAATACAATTAATTAGGGATGCCTCTGTACAAATTAAGGTGCAAACAAGATCATATGCCAAAGTCAACAATACAGTTTTCATTTAACAATAAATGTAGAGAGATAGCAAGAAATAGGAAAAAAGGAGAGAGAGAGAAAGAGAGAGAGAGATCAAACAGAAGATAGTTACCGCTCATGGATCCAGCAGCACTGGATTCCAGCTCCCATTTGTTCAAAACTTTTCGCTATTTATGCATCTTAGCAAACAAAGGAATTAATGCTCATTGGCTACAGAGTTCTCTTATTCTACTGGTTAAATGATTCCCTGGATTCGAATGCCAATTAGTTCCGCGCTCAGTCTTTTCTCTTTTTTTGAGTATATGGGTTTCTTGGGTCTGTGGGCCATGGTGGCTGCCATGTGCCCCTGCCAGAATGACCTTTTACCCAGTCAGAGCTGATTTCAGCACGGTCGCTGAGTTGGCTTTACTTGTGGCCTGTAAATTCTTCATTCTTTATGTCCATTATCAGCAATATATTCTTCTCCACCAGCTTTGTTAGACCTTTGTTAGACCTTTCCCTAGGTCTGAGATAACACCTGGACAACAGTACCACCTTTATCTTATCTCAAGTTTCCACTGTGGTGGCATATTCGAGGGTGGGGCTTCGGTGGTTGTTGGTAGTCACAGGTGCCATCTATCCTACAATTTGGGGTGATCTTTGTTTGGTCAGTGATATGCATACGAGCAGTTCCTTCTTTACACAGTTTGCCACAGTGGGAATTTTTGTCTGGATGCATTACCCAAGATGTGCTAACCAGATCTCATCTCCAGCAGACCTGGGGTTAGCACCATCCTGTCACTCCATTCTACACTTATCTCATGGTAAAGTCTTTCTGTGGCCAAAACAATGCTTGAGACAGGCAACTGTGCTCTTTAAGTCCTTACAGGATCAAAAAAATGTTGATCTTGAATAACTTTTCAAAAAATGATTATTTTTGTGTTTTCACTGTGCTTTCAAACAGCTCTATCTACTATGATGTCTATATAATCCAAGCCTCAAGCCTTATTTAGGATCCCAGTTCCTTAAGAATTTTTTAAGAGGCCAGAATGCACATGACAGAAGGTACTGACCAATACAGGTACATTGCAAAAATCTCCATAACAATTCCTATGGTATCCCATTGGTACTTCTGTCCATTTTGAAATATTCTCAAACACAGTAGTACTCTAAAGAGTCTTTTTTTAGGGTGTCAAAATACATTATTTCCAATTATAAAGTTCAAAGGCGTTTGTCACTGTAAAAGTAACGGAATGTGATTTACTGCTTTAAAGTGTTAGTTTTTATGTGTTCATTAGAACAACCATTTGGTGGCTTTCTGTTGAGTATTCATAAAATCATGCCTGCCAGATAATTATATTGCATTAATATGGTATGAATAAATGAAAGCAGTAATTATGGTTTTATTCTTTGTTTTGCAATTTACAGTTTGCTTTGCTTCAATGGTACAAAACTATTTCATCTGAAACAATATCACACAGTAATTTGTTTTAGGACTCTTCAGAACGTACATATAGAGAGAACTCCACCCAGAGTAATTGGATGGGTAGCATAAAGCTTACATAGATTAGAGTTACATTTTCTTTCTATCAGGCTTAGATCATAAGGAAATGCTTAAGCTGACAGGAAAAAAATATCAAATTTTGTGAAGTCCAAGTCTTTAAAATTAGAAATTATATTCTATATATATTTGCCACCTTTCTATCACCATGCACAAATTATACCATGCCATTCTGAAGGCCTCAGGAAATCCATGAGGATTACTGCAGAAGAAAGAGATAATTCAAAATAACCAACTGTCAAAAGAACTTGATTCTATAACATACAACTTACCACAGATGTTATAAGGGAATTGTTTATGTTTTTTTTCCCCCAAATCAATCTTCCATTGCATTGCCACTGTAATCAATGGTGGCCTCCAAGAAGAGTCAGGAAGACTGTAGCTCAGAGAAGTATAAATTCTCTTTCTCATATCTAGAATTTGGAGTAGACTTCTCAGTGTGTAGTTTCCTCATAACTTTGAGAAAGCAATGACCGACCAAGACAGCTATAAAGAGGGGATGTACCTAAGAGATCAGAGATCAAAGAATGTCAGACAGAAGTCCCTTCTGAAATTTTGAATGATCCTACCTCTTATAAGCCTGCATATTAACATCATGTGGTACTGACTAGCAAGGTTTCAAGATCACCTCCCTGCCATTCAGCAGGTATTCCCAGAGACCCTCAAATACAATAACCCTGTTTCAGTAACAGACAAAGCATTCCCCTTGCACACAGCAAGCCCATGGCACTTCAGAGAAACTCTTTACTGTGACTCTTCATGGTCCCCTCATCATGTTTGCAAGGGAAGTGCAGGAACTAGATAAAAGTCTTTGGTATGGGCACAAGGTAGAGTTAGTCCATCAAGAACACATCAAACCATCCGAGCCACCTTGTGCTTTCACCAGAATTTTTACTTGAGCTGGACAGATCCCCCAAGAGCCAGCATAAGGAACTATGTGACAAGTACAGGGGATAAGAGGAAAAAGCAAGCAAATGGAAGGAGTGAAGAATATTACCTCCGTCTCAGAATTTTTTGCATATTTCACAACAACAATATTAAAGCTTGCATTTAGGCCCCTAGACCAATACTTTGTCTAGAGGTTTCTGTAGGAAGCTTTCACTAAATTATTATCATCTAGCTTGGAGGTGAAGGCAGCTGTTTGGCAAGAAAGATCTGTTCAGTAGGCATCATAACCATGCAGCATCAAGTGCATTCAGGCAGCCATTTTCACAAACCCCCATCCAAGGGACTGATTTGAGAATTAAAATCTTTATATCGACTCCAGAGAATTAAGATCATTATATCAGCCCAAGAGAAGCTGTCTCTGTAACAAACATATACAGAGAAGGAGGTAGCTGTAAAATCAATAGACTTCTATTATTTAGCTATTACAAACCATAATTAGGAAACGTGAATGTTTCCAAGGAGTTTGCATTAAAAACAAACAATAAACACTACAACTCACAGAAGCACACTAGAGATTATAGAAAAAATGTGAAAAGCCGAAAACCCCAGGCAAACAAAAACTTACACAAAAAACCCCTCTAAACCAAACAAAAAAACCACCCCAAAACTAAAGACTTCTGCTCATTTTGTCGTAATTTTGATCATAATAAAGTATGGCTTAACTGAAAAATATGTATTAAGACCCACTGATTTTCCACATTGTGTATGTATGTTCATAATATCAGAGAGGAGGCACAATAAGAGCACAGACATGGGGCAAGAAAAGTTGCAAAAGTTAAAGATTTTTAAAAGACTTTTCTCCAGTTATCGTGTCAGTAAAATATGTTAAATGATTTTAAGGAAGGTAAACAGGCCAGAAAACTGTAAAATAACCTCTTTTTCTGATGCATTCTTTTACTGGTCCCTACAGTTTTCTGTATTAAAGCTTCAGATTTTGATTTCACCACTCTGAAAAGGGAACGTGCTCACTGGTGGTAAGACAGCTGAAAATTTAAGGGGGGGAAAATTCAAAACAACGAAACCAAAACCAAACTTCCAGACAACAGTCTACTTCATTATCTATGATGGAAACATAAGATCCATCTAAAATACTTGAAGCTTTGATTAGAATTTTAATCTGCTTTTCTCTGAAATTATTCTGCTAGAATTTACTTTTAAAAGGAAAGGCATTCTGAATAACTATTCATATGAATTCTAAAAAGAGAAGGTTTTAAGAAAATTCTTAAGTTATCATATGATTACCATTTTAAAAAGCATTGTCGAAAGTGCCAGGTAAGCACATTTTCTCACTAAAATTTTTCTCCTGCTTTCTAATGACATTTTATAAATGAGGTCTGATGAGTCTGGTATCCATTTATAACAAAGAACTTGTCCAAGCTTTTCTTTAAGATTGCTTTGAGAATCAGTCATTAGTTTTACATTAAATAGACCTTTAAAACATCAAAATAGACCTTTAATGCCATACTCCAGTAACAATATTTTGACAGTGGTCCAAGTTGTGTTACTTGGGTGCAAACAGAGGAAGAAGGGTAAGCTGGACTTCTGACTTTAACATTTATGTCAGCATATGACTGCATTTAAAGTAAAAGATGTATTAAAATCTATTATGTGTATACCACCATACATCTTATTTAAATTATTAACCTGAAAACATGCTATGTTTTATTTTCTTTTTTCCCCTTCCCAGCTGAAAATGTTTTTTAAAAGCTGAAGAATTCAATTCCCTCTAGGACTTTAAATCTGAAACTGCTTGAACCACACGCAAACAACCCAATATATAAAGTAACTCCTGAAAACAGTGCACAAGGAGAACCTAGATTTTACTGGAATCAAGGCATTTCAGATTAAAACAATTGTCATGTTACATTCTCATGTACTCCTATATTTGTGCTTAATTAGATGCTGTTACTTTTTGGTCTATGTTTGGCCTAGTCACCTGCAAGAGTCAGTTCTTTTCCTGTCAAGTTATGTGAAAACAAGCACTGATAAACGAGAACTTCGTTCTTGAAGGAAGCATCCTGTATAAACTGAAATTAATTGAGGTCTGACTATTGGCCAATGGCCCTCCAAGGGCATTCGAAGAAGAAAGTGAAGAGGAGGACGATGAAGTAAGCCCCCAGACTCATTTAGGAAAGACCCCCGATGTGTAGAAAGCAGGTGCAAGGGAAATTCCAAGGTACTCACACATGCACAGAAGGGGCACCACTTCCATGACAGGGGGAGGGACCAAAGGCCTCTAGCTGGACAGTGTTGGCCACATCTGCCCAGGTAGACGTCATAGTTAATTCTATAAAAAGTAGATAGCTCTTGCTTCACATGGAGGACAACACAACCTCTGCAGGGACGCCTGCTAAGTAAGCCTGTCAATGCTCTGAGGATGCAGATTCTGCTATGGGGAATTCTAAGCATTTCAGG
>NW_021940651.1:3777839-3797839 GCF_001715985.3 Manacus vitellinus
AGCAACTAAAAGAATTAGCAAAAGAGTTAGCAAAGAAATATCTCACTACTCTCCTTGGGACAACCGAGAGTCGCTCTGGAACGATCGCCGGCAACCTCTGTCTCCCAAGGTCGGCAAGGCCTAACCAGGCCTCGCTCCCCAACACGGCAGACTCAACAGCAGGGAACCTGCACCTCCAAGCCGCCGGAAGGAAAGAGAGCGAAGGCCTCTCCTCCTTTCTTCTTATAGCCTGGCTTACGTAAAAATCGTAGGGAATACTGGGTAAATCTGGGCCCTTCCTTGGTTACAAACTGGTCACCAAGGAAGGCCTAGCCCAAACCACCACAACACTGGATAAACTTTTGCGGTACTCTTGAAAGACAGTTCTGAGAAAGTAAATATCTCCTGAAAACCTCCTCTGAAGACTTTCTGCAAATGAACTTGTAAATCTGCTGCCGTTAAAAACCCATGCCTGGAGGAGCATCAGACAATAAATTCATCCTTTGTTTAAATCTATTCTTCTCACATATATGCCAAAGTATACATGGCATTAGAAAACAGGTATGAGTTTAGAACATGGTTAAAATATACTTCCCACACCTAAAATTCTATGATTGTGGGTACAAGTTGACATAACATGGGGTTAACAGGTATGTACTGCTACTTCATTTTTGCTAGCAGGAGACTTGATGGCTTTCAAGTAATAAATCATAAAAACTTTCCTATTTCCAAACGTTTTAAGATAAGGGAGTTCGAAATCAATTTACGTTTCTATACTTAGGTTCCAATCTTTCTAACCAGGGACAAAACATGCTGTCCTTGTCAAATCATTTCAATGTGAACCAACTGAAAATTTACTATCTTATAAAGATCATCTATGTCTTTTCCCAGCATTTTTTGAAGACAATGTCCATACCAGCTGCAATTTTACTTAAGTAAAAGACGGTCAGTGGGAGGGAGAAACAAACACACGTACATAGATGCTCTTTTGTAAGTTGGTCTATTACAAATGTTCTTTAGTCTTATATGTAAACAGCAAAAATCATATGGGAAAAAATTAAATTAAGTTACATTTGTGTGCTTTATATGCTATGTCTTAACATCCTTATTACTGATTTTTTTTCAGCAATGCTTTATAAAAGTACAATCCCCATCATATACATGTTGACTATCTGCTGCTGTGTGACTCCCTCTTGCTGCGAGAGCAGATAATTTAGCACTTGGGGCAATGTGGTTGAGGGGGACAAGGCACTTCTTGTCAGAGAAGGAGATGACTGCAGCTGAGATGAGCAGGACGCTCTAGGCAGCATGAAATGGTCTAAGCATCTGAGCAACAACTGCTGTGGGGCTCTTTTCTTTCCCCTCTGGTTGGCTAAGTTGTCTGACTCTTTCCCAGGAGTCTCCTACAAAGAATGGCATGGAGAAAGGGAAGGAAAGTAGGGAACTGATAGTCATGGAATATGTGGGAAAGTACCTCGGTATATTTATGCTAATTTTTTAAACTCTGAAGTCTGCCGGTTATGGTTTTATCATGCTCATGTAACAGCAAAAATTAAAACTCTACACACAGATTAAAATACATAAAACTAAATTTCTAAAAACTGTTCCATTAACATTATAATAAAAGTCCTGCTACTGTGCCAGTAGTGGAAAAAGAAGGGGGTGCTGCTGGGAATGTCATTTCTACCTCCTAGCCAAACTGTATGAATTCACATTAGGGTCAAGGATATTCCAAAGCAGGAGGATTGGGCCCATCCTGCAGCTGTGCTCAATTAACATTTTAATGCAAAGCTGAGGAAATGCAGATAGGTAACAGGTGTGGCTCAATCTAATTAAATTGCTCTTCTCAATTTTATTATTTATTTCCTGTTATACAAAATGCCATAGTACTTATTTTTCCAAAGCTATCATCTGGGGGAGAGGTCCAGAAGAGAAATCATCAACAAACATAACTCTTACAAGAAAGCAAAAGCCCAGCAAAAGTGTTCCTAATGACATTTCGTTTAATCAAGTTGTTTACAAAGAAAAGCCCAGGAAGTTGACAGCTGTATAATTCCAGAATATTACACATCTCTTTCCCATAATGTAGCACAGTACACAAAGATAAATGAGCTCCACTAAGCAAAACTACCACTATCATTAGAATAACCATAAACTAATGCTAAAAGGGATACACTGCTGGCTTTCATTCACTGGAAAATACCACTATGTTGGCAAAATGGAGTTTGTTTCTTTTTTTTTTCAATTAGTCAATGAATATGAAGTTATGACTTATCCCATTATTTTCAGCTGGGATGATCCAAGAAACCAGATGGCACTGATCCCAGCATTCATGGAACAGGATTTTCGCAATGTTCAAATGTAAAACGTGATAATTCTTCTGTATTAATAAATAACTTCTTCATGTAGTCCTTCTAATTCAAAGTTTGTTTTTTAACATTTCTGATAAATTATTTTAAATTTTTTAACTTTCTAAAGAATCAATACCACACAGAATGGATATAAAAATAACAGTTTGTTTTGCTTTGTTTGAAGATGCTCTATTTCTGCTTTCTCTAGTCTTCATGGGAGATGAACTATTAGATAAACTATGGAGTTATCACACAGTAGGTGACTCGGAGCTGGACAAAACAATGAGGAAAAAAAAGATCCTGCATTAATAGTGAGAATTCCTTTAACAAGAACCCCAGGGATACTAGAGATACCGGGATTCCTCCGGGATCGGGCAGATTTCCCAGTAAGAGTTAGCACTGGACAACATCAATTATTTTGTGAACCTAAGAAGTCTATAAGAATACAAGAGAGAAACATTGTGCAGATGTAATCCCACAGAGGTTTTTGTCTATGCAAAATTTCTGTCCTATAGGCAGCTATATTAAGCTAAACAGACTTCAGCTGAAACAGTATTCACTCCTAACATGGACCTAATTATTGTTATATTCTCTAGGTTTGAAGAAAGTTCACTTTTTGTACCTTTTGAAATATCCTCTCTGTTATGCATCATTGAAACAAGAATTTCATTATATCAATTTCCCTTTTGTTCCAGTAAGTTTCAACAAATCCATTTTAACTTCATAATAGGAAGAGCTGAAAAATTGCTTTATTAAATATGCATTACATGTAATTACTTATTTCCTGCTTAACTGAGCTGGTGAGGAACTCTCGTCCTCAAAGTCAGATCCCTTCACAGAAACATACTTGTTTTGAAAAGTTTTCATTTGACAGATTTCTTATGTCAAAGATGGAATTATTGGTCAAAACAAAACACAAGTTATTAGTTCATTATTGGTCAGAAAGAAACAACTATTTCCTATATTCTGATAATTAAAGAAAGGAAGAAATTCGGATTTCGTTGCCTTACATCCTACATGAATGTGTTAATCAGTGGTCTTTTGACTCCACATCCACACTTTGATGTTTCTGGCAAAAAAATTCTTTTTACCACCACTGGGTTAACCTTATAAAGTGAATGGGAAATGTGTTTCTCAAAATAGAAATAGAAGAGATTGAAAGTTCACATTCACTTTTCCACAATTTTGTACCACTTGGAGGAGGAGTGCAGAGGGACTTCAGTGAGTGGTTGAGTCTGAAAGGACAAGTAAATTACTCTAATATGGTAACACAACACAAAAGTTTGTCCTAGGTTTGGTATATGAAGATTCAGTAGGCTGGTGTCACTCAGGAGATCACTAGTCACTTTGCCTCCTTTCCTCTCAGAAAAAAAAACAAAAACAACAAAAAAACCCCCACCCCCACAAAAATCAAAACAAGTTGTTTCTGTTTACCTGATTTCAAAGTGTTACTACTGTATTCTAACAAACTGAACAGGGATTCTTAAAAATAACTGGATTTCTATTTTAGAAAAATTTAACTAATTGGAATTATTTTTTTTTTACTTTAAATACATTTAATATTTAAAAAGAGAGCAAACTGAATATCACTCTTATCACCAATTATGTTAAATCCTTAGTAACATGAAAGGAATAATCCAGATATATAGAGAAACTACTAAACTACGGGAAACCACTATTAATTCTCATTAACCTTAAGGTTCGATGAATATTTTCTTCATATCTGTCTACAACACAACATTAAAAACTCCATGTAAATTTGTCTGATATTGACTTCTACACCTTGACAAAGAATAAGATTCCTGTATCTGTGTGCTCAAAATTTGTTTACCAAAATTTTTTCTTGGTGTGCACTTCAAAAGTATTAATGAAACATGAACACCAAAACTCACAGCAAAACAAAAATATATGAAGAATGTGTAGAAATCCCAAACTCAACGCAGCAATGTTTAGATTAAAGTATTATATAAAAAGGTGACATAAAGCATTAATTGAATTACTATGGTACATATGCATTGCATACAGAAAACGTGATACCTCGTAAGAGTAAAAAGCTAAATCTATCATTATTAGCTTTTTAGCAAAATTTTATGCTTCTCTTGGAATCAAATGAATTTCCCCGCTGAACCTGTTTTGTAAGTTTGTGTGCATTTGCAGAAGAAACATTGTTTAAATGTTAAGAACAAGAAGTCACATTCTCACTGTGCTTATAACAGTGATTGCTGAGTATAACTAACTTCCTCTTAATACTGGAACTGACTCCAAAGCAGGCCACTTTTTCACCACTGGAGACAACAGCAATTGTATACATGGTAAGTATAAGTATCCTGCTATAATAGTTTCAGAATATATTTCACCTAGGTAAGTTAACTACCTATCAATACCAACAGGCTGATTTAGACCCAAAAGCACAAAATTATTAGAATATTATACATACATAATATATAAGCCAAGTTAAAAAAATATAGGTACTAGGAGAACTGTATTTCTCAAACATACTGTGCTGCTTTTAGAACCAGAACACAATCTCTGTTTTTCCCTAACAGGGGCAAAGTAGCCTGGGCCCTTCTGCTCCAAGGTAGAATCCCATTTCATTTGACTTGCTCTGAAATCCACTTTGGTGTAATCTGTATTCATCATACTTCCTCGAACTCAAAGAAGTAGTTCTTATACTAAGAACTGTAATTCAACTCTTTGTAGACTTCACCTTGCCTTTTAACTAACAGCTACCAGTGGTCTTTCACAGAACTGTACTCGTTTCCTTTGGGATTTCAGCACAGCAGGACTTGGCACTTTGACCAACGCACGAGTTGGAGAATGAAAGCAGCGAAAACATCGGCATTCCTTCAGCCACTTCAGACCTTGTTCAGACACCTTTCTTCAGTGCTGATAAGGCAATAAGTTGTCAGGGTAGGTACAGAGACTTTTAGGTACTATGCTGGCTGTGGAGCTAAACATGCAGCATTCTCACTCCATGCACACTGTATCAATGAATAAATAAGACCTTGAGCCAGTGTTCCATTGGCAGCTCAATTTATACTCTCTTCAAGACAGAAATTAGAGTACTATTACCTTAAACACAACAACACACATTTGCAGTAATTATGCCCCATATCTTTATAATGGGATCAATCACCTTTTAGATTGTAGTCATAGAAATATGATTATTATTATTATGGCAAACTGGCAAACTTTAGAAAATATTTTTCACTGCTGTGACCACTGGACCTTTTTTAGTATTGTTGTGGCAACAAAACCACATGCATGTCCCTAAGCACAGTATCTCAAGTCTTATTATTTGGCTTTCTGTATCCTGCCATTATCTTCATTAAGTGCGTGTCCATCATAACCTGCTCAGATTTTATTGATTTCAGCCCTGATTTTGAATGAAGGCAGAACATTTGCCTGTCACAAGGAGTCTTGATAATTTAAATAGTATTCAAAAGGGATGCAAGAGTATCTGACACGTAATTCTCAGAGTAGTGTGTTGACAACTTCATCTCACCAAAGATCAAAATAGCATAGTACTTTATTAAGCAAATTACACCTAAATAAATAGTCTGGTTTGAATATCTAGAGCCTGTTACATCCACCATCACTCTAGGTCATCTCTAATGGAGAAGCAGTTCATAAATCAATTGGTGTTTGGCACAGAGAACCCTGCCATGTTGCTTATGTGACATTAGCAATAAAAATCCTAGGTAAATTGGAAAAATCCTTGGAAGGGTATATGGGCTGGAAAAAAAAATCCCCTAAACCCAAATGCCTCTTACCCGTAAGAAGGGAAAGATTTCAGAGAAATTATGTCAGAGTATATGCTGGAAAAATACAATATACTGTTACAAAGCATAAATGCTCGGAGTTCTGTACAGAAATATTATAAATAGCAGCATTTGTAAAGGGAAATATCTCTGCACAATAACAGCATTTTGTCCCAAAATACATTTGTTTATATTACAAAGTGTCTCCCCTCCAAGTCTTCTGTACGCTACTGGCCCTTCAGCACAGTCACAGTCTAGTAGAAGATTAATATTTCAGAACTTGTCACGGGCAGTTTCACTTGACTCTGTCACTGCCTATGTCTGACAAGCTATTTATCATGCTGCTAAGTGTCAGCATTAAATTATCCCTGCTGTTATGACAGCAACATTATTCATCAGGATTACAGCCCCAGTACAAGGCTGCTTACAGCTGTTACCTTCTTCTTCTGAGCTTTATCGATCTCTGCTCTTTCCATTAAAAAAAAAGTCTATGCACATGACCGTTCACATCTTGCATGTCTGATGAATTTTATTTCTGTGCCGACATCAAACAAAAAGGCTTCCCAGAAATGGGTTTCCACAGTTATAAAATGTCACCAGCAGAAGTGAATCGCATTCCCTTCAACTGGAGGCACATTCTCTTTGAGGAGACAGAGAGAGACTGTAAACATTATTGATCATAATGCATAGGCACCCAAGGTTGAAGCATGTTGCTTGACAAATCAATCTGCATTTGTTTTAACCAAGTCTCCCTTTCTTAAATACTACAATGAAATCAAGAATTATTTATTGAGATGTATAGTGCTAATCACAGGCTCCTCAACTGTGCCCTGTCTCCAGTTGAAACTCTGAACACCACAGTTACCTTCTGCTGGGCTGTCAGTCTGGACCAGAATGATACAGTGAGTAAAGATAAGGGCATGTTGAATTCTTTAAAAATTCTTTTGCAACTAAAATTTTACTCACTTTTCTGATCCATACACTCCCAAGAAAAGAACAACAAAATCATTAAAAGAGTGGTTCATCCTATGTTGTTACAGCATGAAGCTGTGTTGGGGAGGTTTGGAGTGGGTATTAGGAAAAGTTTTCTTACCCAGACGGTACTGGAGCAGGAGCCCCAGGGAAGTGGTCACAGCATCAAACATACCAGAGTTCAAGAAGCATTTGGACAACATACTCAGGCATGTGGCGTGATTCACGGGGAGGTGCTGGCCTGGAGTTTGACTTCCGTGATCCTAGTGGGTGCCTTCCAACTTAGGATATTTTATGATTCTATAATTCTATGTTAGTTTTTATTCCTAGGACTTCTAGGGTTTTAGAATGGTTGCTCTGAGATGACTTTTTCAGTAATTTACTCCCATTTTATCTTTGGTGGCTACTTCTGGATTTCGAAAACAAATACCAGCATTGTTACAAATATGTTTAAAAAGGAGAGATTTCAGTAAATTTAGCAATACCCTCTGCTATCTCCATACTGTTTTCAGCCGGTAATTTAGACTTGGATTTTCCAAACTACCATTAGCTAGACCTCTCATTGAGTGCTGTTTCAAGTCACTAAAGCATAAAAGGATAAAAAGGGCTACTGAAAATCAAGTTCCTAAAATTCATTCTACAGTATAATAGGAAATAAACCAGAAGAATGCCATCACAGGGAATAGTATTCTGTTTCATATTCTTGTTTCATAAAATCCCAGGGATGTTATTTGCTTTCAAATCAAACATAATGTTTAGTGTTTTCCTTAGATATCAAGGTATGTCATTGAGGAAGACTTTCAGCTTTTATTAAGTAGGTATTTTTTCACTTGCTTATCTGCAAGGAATATAGCTAAAAGGTAAATTTCAAAGATCCAAAACTAGCGGACAACTAGCCTTTCCACACTTCCAACTTATTTCAGACAATTAGAGTTTTAGGGGCATGGCATTATTTTTGTGGGGCTACTGACCCAATTTTCTGCTTTGCAAGAAGACTGCTAGCCCAGTAATGATGTGGTAACATGGACCTTCCTGCAGGAAACCGGACCTTCCTGCAGGAAACCAGAGTCATTGCAGTACAAGACTGCAGCGTGCCAAACCCACTTTCATAGTGCTGCAACCTAGCATTTACAAGGACATGGAATCAGCTATCACTTTGTCCCTTCTTATTTTCCAGCTACAGCTAAAAGTGTGGAGAACACAGTGCAGCCCATTGTCACCACTTTCTTTCACTCTCCCGGTTGCTGCCCCAGGGCTTGCACAGATTCATATGTAAGGTGTCTATATTTTGTGCTCTACCACTTTACAGCAAAAGATTATGGCAAAATAGGCAGATGTACAACGTATGATTTTTCAGCCTGCTTTTTTTTTTCACGACTTTCAAGTCCAGATTCGTCAAGATAATGGATCTTGATGGATCTTGCTCCAAGCACTCTATTTCAAGGTGTGTTAATAGTTCATCTACATAAAAAATTTGGGGAAATCACTTTAGTTTTCCATCATTTGAAGTACATGTAAGCTAAAATTGCAATAACAGTTTAACAGTTTAACATGAACAATTCTGTCAGAGCATTCTGACTGAAATAGCTTTTATATCCTTAATGTTCTTATCTCTAGGAATTAACATTCAAAAGTCTAAATTGGAAGTATTTACTGCAGGTCTCCAGTTTCTTTAAAATAACACAAAGCTAGGGATTTCCTTAAAACAAAGCTGCAGGGATTTCAAGTAGAATAACCAGAATGTCTTATCTACATGCGGCGTGTGTTTATATTTTTCTAATTTTGACAAAATTAGTCAAAATTTTTTGGGCATTAGCACAGTGTCAAAGAACCAGACTAGAAGGATTTTGATCTCGAGGGAAAGTTTGATGTTAAAGAAATGGATGCCATTTGAAATTAAGTTTCAAAGTCCCAATTCTACTGACAATGCTCACCCAGATACTACTTGTCATATTCTTCAACAATTACAGGATCATAATCTATGCTACTAAGAAAAAGCAATTTGGTGTTCTTATAATACAGTAAGCTACCAATCTCTAGATGACTGTACAGAGATCACAGAATCATAGAATCACCTGGGTTGGAAGGGACCTCCGAGATCATCAAGTCCAACCCTTGATCCAACACCACCAGGGTTACTAGACCATGGCACTAAGTGCCACATCCAGTCTCATCTTAAAAACCTCCAGGGACGGTGAATCCACCACTTTCCCTGGGCAGCCCATTCCAATGTCTGACCACCCTCTCTGTAAAGAAATTCCTTCTAATATCTAACCTAAACCTCCCCTGGCACAGCTTAAGACCATGCCCTCTTGTCTTGCTGATAGTTGCCTGGGAAAAAAGACCAACCCCCACCTGGCTACAGCCTCCTTTCAGGGAGTTGTAAAGAAAATTGCAGTGATGTGGATAAGATCAACAAGAACAAATGTTACTGTTGGAAATACTGGCACTTTGCCAGACGGGAGTAGAGATTTGAAAGGGAAATATCAATGAACATGGCAGAAAAGTTATTTGTAATTAAAAGTCATAAAAAAATTATACTTTTCATTTAATTCTGAGATTGACCTGTACACACAGATTCATTTGTTTAATAAAACTAGGCCACGGCAGATTTTTTTTCCTAACAGCCTGTCCCTTACAATGGATCTATTTACTTTAGATTCACTGATGATTATATTCAGCTGTACTATCTGTTTGAGAGCTTTTAACTTTGAATGCTGTGGTAAGTGTCAATCTTTATATTACTGAAGGACAATTAGGGAAACCATGTAATTGTATTGTCACTTATTAATTTCAAGCTCCAATGTCATAAATTATATGCCTTAATTAATACTATGTGTCAATCACAATCTGCAACTTTGAAAGGATAAAGAGGTTAACAAGAATACATAATTAAAAGAAAACAGCGAATAATGGCACGGCTGAACGGGTTATAAAATTAGACAAGAAAACTGGTGCTGTGTCAGCAATAGGAGCCAAGACAAAAAAAAAGCGGGGCTTGACAAAATGCGCACAAGGATTAAGAAGTCAGAAAATGAAGGAAAGTTTTAACTCTTAAGGTTTTATTCTATTCACAAGGCAAATATCTGGCAGAAAGTAATTTGAAGACAACCATAGAAAATATAAAGTCACTTTTTCCTTCTGTACCATGCCATACAGATGAAGAAATAACATGTGTTTGCACATATTTCTAGGTATAAATGGCACAGTTCAGCAGAACCTACGTACTGCAATAGCTTTACCATCACAGATGGCAATGCTGCCTCAACACACAGACACACCAGAATGGGCAAAACACACCAGATAAACTCCTTTTTTTTAACATTAGAAATTAAGGCATAGCTGAAAGACAGTGGTCCTAGAGGGCATGCAACTACAATACTGTCCTAGCAGGTCATCTGCCACTGGGAAGAAATTGCAGTAGCCCTGCTCTCCTGCTTACTAAAAATAAGGACCAAAAGTAATACAAGCAACTAGTAGTCAAATTGATTCAAAATGAAAGCTTCTCAAATGTGGCTATGACACCAGGCAGACGGAAGGAGTAAGTAAACATTGATTTCTGTGATGGAGAATAAGGACATAGAGGAACATGCAGAAACAAAGAGCAACAACTACAGAGCATCAATCGCTCAAACACTGCAAAGTATTCTGTCAGTCTGTGTACCTACTGTGGAACATTTCCCAAAGAGATAAAAAACATATAGTTATGGGTTTGGTTTTTAAGCTCTTAACATGTGTTAAAATTGTACCTGTACCTGTACCAAGGTAAATTCTATTCTACTAATGAATAGAATTTAGATGGACTGAGAGCTTATTCACACAAAATAAAGAATAGTTCTACTTTCTCCATCACTTATATCCTTCTATTAGAGACCAAATAAGAAAAAAAATGCGGATGAATATTTAGTGGCTAATATTCAAGATCTCTTAGAGGAACTTTAAGCAGACATTTCTCTCCACAAGTAAGTCAACATTTTACTCTTCAGCTAGGTACACCCCAAAAAACAGGGAGACAGAAGTCCATCCATATGATTTCCCTTTCACAGCACTCACAGGCAGGTTTTTAAATCCCAGAAGCCTCTCCTTTCCTCTTCCTACTCAATGCAGCACACAAAAGAAAGCAAAGGATGCAACACACCTAGCAGTGCTTTCCCTGGGACAGCACATGCATGTGAAGGATATTGTCATCTATCTTCCCACCAGTCTGAACCATGGACTTCTCATCCCCCTTGAAGAAGATCAGTATATCTCTCTCTGAGCCATCTGAAGGATGGACAGTATGGCACGCAGCCATGTAGGCTTGCAGCCATAGAATAGGGGAGATGCTTTTATCCAGCCAAGGAGAAGAGCCAGTGGTGGCACATGTTTTGGCACTTACCACAGTAAGCTTCACTATAAGCTCTTCTCTACTTTTAGGGGTGAAGAATTCAGCTGGGGTTAATTTCAAATACCAGGGCTGCAGCAAAGCTAACAGAAAGCAGCTCCACAAAATGGGGACAGCTAAGTCTACATTCCCTAGCTAAACCTCTGGCCCAGCGTGGGTGCAATCTCCCCTGGTCTTCCTCCTTCTTCTTCCAGTGAGAGAATGCCATGGCAAGGCAGGCACAGAAGCCCAGGTGAACACTGCTGCCTTCACAACTTCCACAGCCATACAAAGCAAAAGCAACCACCCGTGCCACAAAGCTGCTAAACACATATTTCAGTTTTTATTGCATTCCCCAGGTAGCTGAGCTGGGACAGCCCTGAAGATGTACCCTGAAATGTGATGGCCTAGGACTTTGGACACTGACAGGAATGGAAGAAGCTTGTCAGAACCTCATAATTTCTGGCACTAGTTTTCCTTTTCCTAAGCAGCTCTACTATGTAAATAATACTGCCTACATAAATAATACCTTCTACTTCAATTACAACTAGCTGTGTTTCAAGTCAGGTATTTGTCTCTGTGTACAGCTACATGTTCTTATCCTTTTTTCTCATGTCTCTTTCCTTCTCTCTAGCTTAAATATTTGCTTCGCCATATTAAAAAAAGCCGTACTGGATCTGAGATTTGGGACTTTCTTTCATACACATACCCTATGTCTAAATTTCTACAACTTCCTACAGTGTATTTGTAATCGTAAATATACTCATTTCACAACCTATCAGCAAAATAGGGTATACTTTACTACTAAAAGCAATAACTGTATTTGGCTTTAATAGCCTGAATTTTGTCATACTAGAATTTTTTTTAAGAAACTTCTTTATATTATATTTAAGAACATTACTGCTGCAACATGTGCATCTGATGTATTATTTTAATTTATTAATGGAATATATTCTTTCTTGAATAATAGTCACAGGGACACCATAAAGTATTTTAATCACTGGCAGAATGTTCTTTGTTCAAGGTACTTTTCCTCCTCCTGCAACTACTTTGCATCAAAAGATTGAGGCGTTAACATAACAATAACTAAATTACAGTTCAAGAAACAAATTCCTGTGTAAAATCAATCCTGGAGGGTACTGGAAACATTTTCTGAAGCACTGAGTACTTCCAACTTTTATCAAATTCAATGAGAAATGCAGGTACTCTGCAGCTTGCAGAATTGATCTCTTCCATGTTATCAGTTACCAGCTGCTATCTAATACATAATCGTATTGTATGAAAAAGAGCTATTTTCAGTGTTCATTGTGGTGAGAACCATTAAAGAGATTTACTTGTCAGACTTCACACATCATTAAATCACTTCTACATGAAAAAAAAAAAAAAGCAGAAGATACATTAAATTATCCCGCCAAAAATTGTTGTATCTGCTTTCTGCATTAGCTATCAAAGTAATGTTCACATTCTTTTCAAGTACCATTATCGCACAATTTTGCATTAGGAAACAATGAAAACTGTATCATTGCTTCTCAAATAACTCCATCCCCATCCTCAAAGCTGCTGAGCTACAGTTCTGCTCAAGTAATTGAAAGAAGTTTTCAGCAACCAAGGGATTACATACCTAATCTGCCGCACCCGGTTAGAAACAGTCGTCTGCATCTCTGATTTTTTTGTTCCTAATCAGATAAACCACTTTCTCACATTAGATGCATGTGTAATGGAGTAGGCCTGTAGCTTTCACAATTTATTCACAACAAGGGAGATGTGTACAAGAAATGCACAATACAAGAGCCAAGAAAAGTTGGAGGCTGACTCTGTGCCGTCCCCACCGCTCAGGCACTTCATTACGTCAGTGCAGCTATTCCTCTCCTGATGCTGTTGGTGGGTGTGCTCCTCCACCTGGCCTTGGCCTGCATCCACCACAAGGGTGTCTGCATACGTGCCAGAGCAGGCAACAGCAAAGGGCACAGGTAATGCTTCATTTGGGAATCCCATCCTAGAGCCTCCAAGCCCTAAAAATCCAGCTTGGAAACGCTGCATGTCCTGGCGACAATTAATCACTTGTCTCCCCACAGCGTTTAAAGATGTAACTCAGTACAATCACCTCTAGAGGCTTGCTTTCTTGTGACCCAGAGATGCCCTGGACAAGCTTCCCTCTTTCCAGCAGATCCACACTGGAACTCCAGGAACCAGGAAGAAAAGAGTCCCCCCTCTAATTTTCCATCCACAGCATTGTCCCCAAAGCTCTCACAGTGACTGGGTGCTCCATGCATCAGCATCAGCTGGCACTGTCCCAGATGGATTTGATACATGGTGGTGGTAGCCGAAACAAATTTTTCTCAATAATTGGGCCCTACCTCAGAGCTGAACAGGGCAGCTGTGTATGCCCCATAGTCCTTACAGGCCATGCACTTGTATATTGCTCCCTTTCCAGGCACTGGGAAACCACCTCACTTTGCATATCTCTCTGGTGAAGAACACAATCCCAAAAGACTACAACAAGAATACAAGTTAAAACAACTCCCCTAGACAGTAATTTTTAAAGGTTTTTATCTTTAATAAAAATTCATGATTTGAGGGTCTAACTCAGTTATATGATATGGAAGTTTCAGACTGAGTTCAGCACCATGGTACCTGAGTGCCTTCTGGCACAGCATTTAGCAACCTTGCTAACATCTGTCATGGCTTTCTTTTAATTCTCATGCTTTGTATCCTTTGTCTACCTCCCTCCTTCCAAGGCAGACATGTAAAATATGGAATGGGTCATTGGGATATTTTTAAAGGTTAGTGTTATATGGATATGTGTTTGAATATGTTTATTTACAGAGCAAGAAAATAGAAATATATACCTTTACACACACGTTCCACACATACAAACTATGCTCACAAAATAATAGTGGGGGAGGGCCTTAATGATAGGAGGAAAATGGTAACTCTTTCCGTAGTGGAAAAATCTGATTAGCACTGCTTTACTGTGCTTTTGGGAAATTCAGAGTGTGAAGGGACTACTAGAACCATGTGCACCTGAGAAGATGCAGTATCCTTCTTAAGGGCTGTGCATCAGTATCACATCTGCTAAAGCACTCTCACACTAGCACCATCGTTTAATACTACCTGCAAATGTCAGGGTGATACTGCTGCTGTAATTCTTAGAGTTATTCTCTCTGGTTTCAGAACTCCCCACTCAAGCTCTGCTTCCTTTGAAGTTAGTAAGAATACAAAGACCAGTGTAGGGGGTAAGGATGAAGGCTGGAAATTCTACAATCTGGTGAGCTAATTTATTTGACACTGCCATATATATATTTTTTCTTGCAATTTCTTTTTCATCTGTCTATCACTGTTTTGAACAGCAGCAGCCGCCTCCTACTGTACAAATCACAAGCATCAGAAATAGCAGCCATTATCCATAGGCTATGTTTCTGCATTCATTTTGCCAGGGACTGCACACTCTTCCCTTAAGAGAATCTCTTCTTCATACTTGATCTGTTGTCTCCCTGCTGAAAATATCACTGACACCATTGAGGCTAACAAGGTCAAGTGCTTTGAGATGGAAGCCTTTTGTACTGATGAACAGCTGAAGGGTGCGACATATGTTTTAGGGCCCTAGCAGCTGGCTCAGTGAGAGCCTCTTGGGTCTCTTTTAATGATAAATCCAGGCCCTGTTACTTCATCTCAGCATGGAAATAGCAGCATGTTAACATTCATCCAAACTCTTGTGTCTGTCATTAATGCAGCCCTTCTACTGTAGTTACATGGCAGAGCACAGCTGACATATCACCTGTCCTCCCACCTCACAGAGCAGTAGGGCAGGTTATGCATCAGTGCAGCATTTAAATGCCATTTGACTGAAAACTACTGATTACTCCACATGTTTTATGTCTCTGGGTTTTTTTTTAAATTTTCCTGAATGCCAGCTGATCACAGTTGTTTCTTCCTCTTGTTGTTTTCTGTACTCTAAATATATATAAATATATGCATCTATATATATATAAAACTTTATAACCAATGCTTACAAATTGTGTAAGTCATACAATAGAAATAAAACAAGAATATCTGCAATTGTCTCTGCAGGAACAAATCAGCTCAAGCCTGCACAAGGTTCCCAAAGGTCACAACCTCAGAGGAATGAAAGAGAATAACAAATTCAGCAGTAAATGCTTTCTTTAGTAAAAAGTTTTGAAGCCACTGGTAAGGAGGGAGGAAATTTTCTGAGTTCTCCTCCTTTAGCAGTCTTCAGTCCTCAACTTTATCCTTTAACAAGTACTTTGGGATCCTTGAGAGTGAAAGGTGCTATATAAATGAGAGATGTATTAATAAAATCCCCAACTGCAGTTCAGCTGCAAATGGGAGTTCCTCCAGCTCAAGGCTGGAGTAATTCTGCTAGGCAACCACAGATGGTGTGACAGATGATCTCAGCAGCCCATCCTTCTATGTTTTTTTTTAGTTTAAATTAAAACAAAAAAAAATTGTAAAGCTATCTTGGCTTGCTACAGATTTCAAGAGCCTTAAGTTCATCTTCAGAGCTAGGTTTGGTCCCTTTACTGCTATTCCTTGTCAGAAAGTTTTATACCTGAATCCAGCTGGGGAAAGAATGTGTATGCTAGACATTTGCTTCCACCTTGCCACAAATGGCAGGGGAGGGAGAGATGTGAATGCCTGGGATAAATGAATCTTTCTTGTTGAGAACAGAAGCAGACTTGTCATCCAAGAAAGAGATCAAAACTTCAGGATTTCTTGTTCTGCCCCAGCTAGCTGAATATCCAGTCATCCCTTAACAGCCTTTGAGGTGCTGATTCTTTCTAAGCACCTTGAGCACTGATGCCTGTACTAGAGTTAAGGTACAAACTGCCAAAAGACAAGGACAATAGACATAATGCAGACACAGGAAGAAAAAAAAGAAAAGGGTATGTGAACACAATTTGGGGATAACCTCTAATTAGATCTGTCAAAGAAAAAGTTCTGGATGTTGGAAATTGTCTTTTGACCCTGTAAAACCACTGTGATCTTGATACAGTGGAGTCATACCACAGCAGAATAATAACAATTGCTCAATCCCAGTGTTTTTAATTGGACGTTACTTATAGATGTTTAACTCTGCTCCAGAACAGCATTGTGGCCTAAAATGGGACTCACTGTAGAACCCTAGAAAATTGAAAAAGTTAGGACTTTTGCACATAGTTCTTGATAGAACATGTTGTGATAGGAAGCCACTTGTAAAACAAAATATTTTTTTAAATTATTGAACAACTCTGGATAAAAATGAGCATAAAAATAAGCATTTATAATTTATCAGCAGAAGTTTCACCCTCAAATTCTTAATTTGGTCACATATAGATTTTGGCTGTAGATTTAAGGAAAATTCCACCTCCCTTCCTGTGTCTGACAAAGGTTATATAGGTAGATTATTGACTTAAAATGTTGACTAGTATATGACTTTTGTTGTTGGTCACTGGGCATCATACTTAATTCTCCTTAATCTTTTAAACTCTAGATCTTTTTTTGAGACAATGCCAAAAATAGGATTAAAAATCTAATTCCTAAATGTAAAAGTAAATTTGGGTGCTTTTAAAAGCCCAGATTTCAAACATTATTGTTGTTTGAAATACTTATTTTCCCCACATAGAATAAATATGGGCATGCCAATAAGTCAGTGGTATGACACCAGAACTTGGCCCATTTGTGCTAAAGTGTTTAAAAATAAAATACAGAAACTTAATTTGGATGCATTGTTTATTTCTGATTTAAATATCATCAAAATCTATGCCTTAGTGTCATTTTTCCTGTATTAGAAGTTTTATTATCAGAATACTTTATGATCCAGAGCATATGCAATTAACTTCATGGAAGAAGTTAAAAAGAAACTACATTGTGCACATTGTGGTTTCACCCCAGCTAGCAACTCAGCCCCGCACAGCCACTTACTCACTGCTCCACCACTGGGGTAGAGGGGAGAATCAGGAAAGCGAGAAAACTCATGGGTTGAGATAATGACAATTTAATAGGTGAAGTAGAAGCCGTGCATGCAAGCATCCTGGACAGCAACCCTGCAGAAAGGGACCTGGGAGTCCTGGTCGACGTCGACGGCAAGTTGAATATGAGTCACCAGTGCCCTGGCAGCCAGGAGGGCCAACTTTGTCCTGGGGGCATCAGGTAAAGCACCACCAACTGGTCGAGGGAGGGGATTGTCCTGCCCTGCTCTGCACTGGTGAGGCCTCACCTTGAATATTCTGTGCGATTTTGGGCACCACAATATAAAGACATTAAGCTATTAGAGAGCTGTTAAGATCCAGTCATTAAAATTATTAGAGATGGCTCTGAATGAATTGAGGTGCAAAGAAGTCTATATGCCAAGGTCAATGGTATGAATTTTATTTAACAGGAAATGTGAAGCAGAGAGAGAGAGAGAGAAAGAAATAGGAAAAAGGAGGGGTGGAGAAGGAAGAGAGTGACAGAGAGAGATTAAATAGAAAATATGTCACCACTCTGTGGAACCCAGTGGTGTCCCATAGGTCATCATCTTCTGGTCTTCTCCGTGGTGAGGGCCCTGTAAAACACAGAGTCCAATGGATTAATATACATTCAGGAGATGCCCAGGCACTTGCCCTGGGGAAGCTTTGCAGTCTCTTGTGACAGACTCTGGATTTGTTGCATGACGTGAATCATGTGCAGTCCTCTGGTCCTAGAAGGCCTCAGGAATGAGTTGGGGGGGGGGCATTTTGGGGGTCTTTGAAGGTTTATGACCCCTTCTCAGCTTCCTCTCATGTGAATGTCCCATGCGTATGTGGTCTTCCCAGAGTCAGGGGGTTTACTCCTTCTCTTTTGAGTGGAGAGATTTCACCATCACACACCCAAAACCCTTCTCCTCCTCCACCCTCTGAGCCCAGCTAGAGCTGATTCTTAACTAAGTTTGGCTTTCTTTGTAGACACATTCTTCGTCCCTGAGACTTGTTTACTTCTCCTTAGACATGAGGTAATTGGACAATAGTCTTATATCAAGTTCCCATCACAGTCCAAATTCCAGTCAGGAGGCATACTGGGTGGAGGAGGAGCAGTGGTGTTGGAGAATGGGAGAATGTGCTTCAGCAGTGGCAGATGGGCAGTTGCTTCTTTGCAGTTTGACAAAAATTCTTTCTATGATTGCGATAATGTTTGAGACATTAACAATATTTAGTCTCTCACAAGAGCATCCAGAGGAGGGTCATAAGGATGATGAAGGGTCTGGAGGGAAAGCCTTATGAGGATCAGCTGAGATCATTTGGTTTGTTCAGCCTAGAGAAGAGGAGACTGAGACCTCACTGCAGTCTTCAACATCCTCAAAAGGGGAAGAGAAGGGGCAGGTACTGATCTCCTCAGTCTCATGACCAGTGACAAAATTTGAGGAAATGGCATGAAGCTGAGTCAGAGGAGGTTTAAGTTAGAAATCAGGAAAAGATTTTTCACCCAGAGAGTAGCTGGGCACTGGAACAGGCTCCCCAGAGAAGCGGTCACAGCACCAAGCCTGACAGAGTTCAAGAATCATTTAGACAACTCTCTCAGGCACATGGTGTGATTCTTGGAGTGTCCTGTCCAGGGCCAGGAGTTGGGCTCGATGATTCTCATGCATCCCTTCTAAGTCAGCAGATTCTATGATTCTAAGCAAAGCAAACCAAGGAATTAATTCACTGCTTCAACAGGCAGGTGTTCAGCCATGCCCAGGACAGCAGGGCTCCATCAGGCAGAACACTGTCTTGGGAAGACAACCACCATCACTCCAAACATCCCCACTTCCCTCTTCTTTCCCCAGCTTTATATGCTGAGGATGACACCATATGGCATGGGATGTCCCACGGGATGTGGTCATTTGGGGTCGGCTGTCCCAGCTGTGTCCCCTCATATCTTCTTGTACACCCCCAGCCTACTCTCTGGAGAGGTAGCATGAGGAACAGAAAAGGCTTTGACTCCGTATAAGCACTGCTCAAGAGTAACTAAGATATTCTGGTATTATCAACACCATATCCAGCACAGATCCAAGTCTGATATAAACAAAATACCCTACATAAAGTCTTCAAGTAGCAATGTATCTTGAAGCAAAATAATCCCTGTAATTTTACCTAGTATGATGCTTTACATGTTCATACCACTGCAGGTAGAAAAAGTGAGCTGGAGATGTGAGGCAAGCCATCTCTTACAAGATTTCTATATTCCAAATATCACACATAACATACTTGGATTGCTGTAGCCCTGAAGGCAGTGTGAGAGTTCAAGCCCACTCACAGCCAGGGAATACAGAGAGAGGGCAAGAACCACAACAGTGCCTGTGTTAGTGCTACAAGAAATCAGACAGAAAAGAGGATAATTATCAAGTTGAATGTTTAAGTATCTTTTTACCTTTCCAGTCCAGAAATAGCCAAGAAAGAGCTAAGAATATGTAATTAAATCACCAGTACTATCATCTAAAATTGCTTAAGGTAGGAGCTTTTGAATCAGTCCCCAAAACAATGTTCCTCCACTCTCCCTCTAGCACTGATGGCTACAGCCTGGGTTGCAAAGGAGTTGGAAGCTACCATGATAGATACCTTACTCTCAAATTTAAAG
>NW_021940651.1:3802839-3860481 GCF_001715985.3 Manacus vitellinus
CAATAAATTAATTAGCATTACCACTTTATTTGTTTTCACAGCTGCTAAGCTACAATGAATATTATTCTCTTAAATCATTCTGTCATAAAGTGTTAATTATAAATGTCTTTTATAATAATAATGGTTTCTATACTAGTAATAAAACCCTTGCAAAGAGTCATTGCAGTAAATGTAAGATTATTAGACTATTTCCAAACAATGCCAAAATGGTTAGCAAAATAGTTGTTTCATTAGATTCTGTTCATGATTGATTCCTTGAGGTTTCTTTAAGTGTTTTAATGAATCTCCATCTGTAGCCAGAAAGCTTTGTTAAAAGCTTTGTTAAAAGTCAGGCATCTTTTTGTATTTCAAATCCATATTTTCTGTTCAGAAAATGTGCACGTACATCAACTTTGCTAATCTGGAGAACTACCTCATCTTCTGTTACCTCTTTTTTGCTCAAGAAATTTCTCCATGTTTGTCCTCCACTGTCTCACCACAGCAAGAAAATACTAAGTAATTTTAACTCCTTTTATGAGGTCTTGAATCAAAGTGATTTTCCTATGGTCAAGTTATGCTTGGTCATTTACACATGTTCAAGCATGCCAATGGATCTGGGTGTGTTTTCTTTCTATAAACTTTCTAATAATGATGGAAAAATACAGAAGTAGGAAAAAATCAGTTTAAAAATGTAGTTAGCTGTCAAGTAAATGCAATAGCTTTCAGCGCCAAATGTTAGACCTAATTTCTGAATGACTCAAAGAGCTATATTAAAAAATATGGAAAGTTCGTGATCAAAATAGCTCCTTATTCTGACAGGCATGAAAGTTGATAGGGATTTCTCATTTGAAAATTATTACTATGAGTAAAATATGATATCAGACCTTTTTTACTTAAAAAATGTTTGTCACACTCTGTTTCTTGCTCTGTTGATTAAAACAAGGAAATAGAGTAGTTTTTGTCACAGTAAAAAAACTTCTGATTTCTTTCCTACAGTCAAAATTGCAACAAACTGTTCCAAGATATTTTAAGTCAATTGCATCCAAGAATTAGCTAATATAATGATTCTTTCATTTTTAATTAAAAACACACTCACATATCAGACTGGATATACTAAAGTTTAAATTATTTAAGGACCAAGCCACAAAGTACTGAAAACACAAATAATTCAAATTCAGAACTTTGTCAGTCTTTGAAGAAAACAACTAGTTGCTAAAATTATGCAATTGCAGCCTCAGCTGCAAGGTTCTTCTCATCCTTCAGTCTAGTTCTTGTAGCTAAATTCAGATATTGTATTAGGTCTTAAGTTCAAAATCTCCTCCACAACAGATTACACGTGGGAAGTTATAACTTGATTTTCTAAAAATATCTCTCTGGTTAAAGTAGCACCTGCACACATTGGCTGTATGACTGCTGTTGGAATTTGTGAGATTATATGCATATATACATTGGTTAGCTACTTCTTCACATTTTGCCAGTGCTTATTTGTGTATGTTCTTATACAGAGTGTATCTGTGTTTGGGCTTGGAGGAGCTCAGATGACGAATGTGCTTTTGAACCAAATCTCCTGACTGCCCACTCCCTGTGCATCTGCGTGCATCCTGGAGCACCCCCTGAACACATGAACGAGGCCTCTTTCAGATGAAACTAAGCTGCAAGATGTGCTCAAGGCGGGCACCTCATGCAGTCTAAATGCAAATAGGATTTCAGCCCATGGGACTGTGTCTGAAGTAAAAATCCATCAAATGTGTATAGTACAGACATGACATCCTCAGCACAAATTGTTTCACTCCACAGATACTAGTCCACACAACTTATTATCACAACTTCATATCCATTTCTATAACAGGACTTAAAAGCCTAATAAAGGATCTTAGGTTAGGAAGCCATAGCATACACTGTCCCTGTCCCTCTTTCCTGATGCATTTACTTGCCAGCTACTCCCAGAGTATGATTAACACAGCAAGTTCAGACTACCCAAAATACAGTGGCAGTCATTTCTTTCGTCCAAAACAGCAGGATATATGTCTCTTTATACTCTAAAGAAGTGGCTAGAGCAATAACCCAGGAGGTGAAAGCATTTTTTTTTGTGGTTCAGATCCTCAGCGCTCACATTCATATTTCGTGTTCTAGACACTAATCTGTAGGTATAGGCACCAGCCATCTTTTTTGTTGAATGTATTCTACTATATAGACTATGGCTGAAGAATATTGTGAAGAAAGGGTAAGAAAGAAAACCTAAATTCAAAGAGCAGCATTTGATTAGTGACAACGGGACTCTTAGGTTCTTATTTGCTTTCTGGTCTGTTTCTGCATTTTATATGAGGTTTCACTGGATAAATAATACATCCAAAACTGTCAGTGAGGGTCACAAATTGCTCTCCCATTCAAGAAAGGGGGGCTGTGTGAAACAGTGATAACATACTTTTCCCTCTCCTTTACTGTCCTATGAATCTATTTAGATTTCTGCAATAGCCCATAACCTAAGAGCAGTATAACATAATCCTGCAGGATTCAGGTAACTTTCCTGGGAGATGGAGGCTATTTGTTTGAATTCCAGGTGAAGGAATCAAGATCTGGTGTCTCTTGCCATGGAGAATGCTTCAAACCTTTACATTGGGTTACTATTATCCTGTCCTCCTGCAGTGGCAAAAAGAAAGCAAGTGCCCTTATTGCTTTTAGAAGAACAGGGATAAAGGCATACCTTCAGGGGAGGATTTCGGTGAGTCAGAAGTTTGTACTACCACGTCAGAAAGAGGAGATTCTACGTTTTCTCAGCATTTCCTATTATTAGAACTCCCCGCAGAGTATGCTAGATTTCCTGGACTGCCTTTCCTTGGTGTCTAAACCTCAATGTGTGCTCAGAGCCACAGCCACCAGCAACCTTTTAACATTTCAAAATACCAAAGTAGCTCTTCCCCCTCTCCCCCCCCAAAAAAAAAAATGGTGATGCTGGTAGCCTCTGCAGCAATTGGTCTGAGATGTAACCTGACTCTTCTTCTGAAATCTGCAGCTTCATAATGGTACCTCAGACACTGTGCTGATATCCAGACCATAGAGGAAAGAGAGGACTAGCAATCCTTATTATTTCCCCTAGCACCACCAAAATTTCCAATCTAATGTGTCACGACCCCCAAGCTGAGACTGCAGTTGTTCTGCCGCAGCTTTCGGCAGACAGGTCTCCTGGTAGAACAGGAAGAGTCCCACCTCCCTGCAGCTGAATGGGAGATGCTGCTCGACATTCACTACTCCCTTTTAGAAGGAAGAAAGATGGATGAGCAGAGAAAGGTGCATGTCAGGGCACCTTTGTCAGCCAATGTCAGGGCACATAGAACACCACGGACTGGAGCCTGTCAGTAGCTTTGCCATAATAATACGCCTTTCCTGGTGCTGAGTAATTTTGGATTCATGTGTCCACTTACAAGTGTTTTACTGCTGTGTCCTAGTATACCACCTTCTTTATGAATAGAAAGATTAATCTTTTTGATCTTGCACCCCAGCACTTCCCCTCCTGAGGGCTGCATGTGATACTGCCAAACCACACTATGCCCAAAGCACACCAGAACAAGAGAATAACTCAGTTAAAGGGGTCTGTACCAAGCCTTTCTTGGCCTTCATGCCCTGCTCAAGCTGTGGAAGCCCTTGCCTTCCACATTCTGTTTTATTTACAAAACAAAAAACCAGCAGTCTCTCCCTATCCTCTGAAAGACATAGCACCAAGGAATTAGCGAGACAGAATCATGAGGGGCTGGTGACCGCTTCTGGCTTCACTTAAAAGAGCAGTCTTGAGAAGCTGAAGCAGTCAGATCCCTGCACTGCCTAGGCAAAAGGGACTGGCTAAAAAAGAAATTCCACCTCTTCTGTCACATCTACATCTGGTATCTTCTTCAGAGTGATCACAAGCAAGTGGATCGTGTGTACTTGGAGCCTTCCAAATACAAGCTCGGCATGCAGCTATAGGACAGACAGGAAGACTCAGAAACTTAGATGCACTCAGGGTCCCAGTTTAAGCACAGCTTTTGTTTACAACACCACAGATTATAAACCTTCATTTTAATTTCTGGCTGAAAGGTTGTTTGGTGGCAGCTTTCTTTGAAAATATGTCACACTTAAAAGAGTTGCAAGTTGTTCTTTCGTTAACTCAGAATATTTCCAATTTATTTTTCATTGACTGCTACATCCCTAAATATTTCCTTTTAATATACCATCTTGGAATTTACACAGTGAGCTTCCCCACACTGCATGGCTGAGAGGAAGTGCATACTGTGATGATTGCAGCTCATTCATGATGAAAAATATCTATCATTATATGCTGGGCCCCCCCCAGTTCTTGTGTACAATTAAAATAGCTACACTTTGGTGCAATCAAAATGGTTTTTTATAGAGAACTTCCATATAACCAGGAAAGGGGGAAAAAAATTAGGTATCTGTATATAAACACTGCCAAGAACTTAGTCCTGTTAGAAACTATGAGGCTGTTGAGATGTGCCCTCTGCACATATGAGCTCTTCATCCCTGAAGAGCCCTTAATAGGTGTCAGAAAGTGCTCAGCACCTGGACTGTGAGCCCACAGACTGGTGCATTCCTGGCAGCTCAGTAGGTTAAATCACATGTGCCTATTTGGGACACGTGCTCTGGCAAAGGCCAAAGTTACAAGCGCAAAAGGTAAAACTGCCCGGTGAAGCAATGAGAAAATGAATATGTTAAAGAATTAAAATTCAAGACATTTACAAGAATAATTAATTATAGTACTGGCAAAAGCATTACTGAAAGAAGACAACAGAAAGAGGTACTCTGAAAATCATCAAATTGAGGGGAAAAAGGGCACCCTCTGCATGCCCAAGCCAAATCCCACTGAACCGACATGACTCCATAATGGCTATTCCTCAGCCAGCTGGAAGATACTGCTTTTCTACTACACCATTTTAGAAAACCATCTGTTGGACTACACATAGCCTCCACACAGGAGAAAATTGCAGAAGTCACGCTGTTTTCTACTGCCTTACAAAAGTGATGTTTTAAATATAAACAGATTTTATCGAAAGGCTATTTGCCAATTGTTTAAAAATAAAAAATAGTTCAACATGAATTTGCAAAATATCCCAGGCAACATGAATCTGATTTTTGTGAATAAATTTAAAAAAAAGTTTATTACATGCAGCTCTAGAGTATATCTCTAAATAAAGCAAAAAAAAAAAAAAAGAGGGTGGGTTTCAAACGGGTCTGAAATAAAATTTGATGAACAGGTTCTTTTTATCTCTCTCTTTCCTTGCCCACAGCATTTAAAGGCAGCAGGGGCATTGTGACAACACAGACAGCTAATTGCAAGGAAATGGATGTCTGATGCCATTAACACTACCCACTTTCCTTGGACATTTAAAATAAAAACAAAACACGCCACTAGGCACACAGTTCTCTCCCTGGGGTGGAGATGAGAGAGCGCCTGAACTACATGTGATAGATGTTAAGTCAGATTGCTTAATGCACTACTGGAGGGAGCCCAGAATCACCTAAATGAGGATAGTACTTGAACCTATATAAGACAGAACAGAATACTTGCATCCTGCAGAGTATGTGTTCAGTCTTAATTTTAGGAAACAGCTATAAAACTCCACTATTTGAACCCACTGAAGTTGGTATTTAAGCATTCTAAGTAACTACAAACAGTATTATCTTTAAAGGAAAATGACTAACAATCTACTGTACTTAGGTCATACTTAAGAAATTCTCCATATGGATAAGTACATGTACAAAGAAATAGAAATAAGTGTTTGTGTGCAAAAAAAAAAAGGTTGTCGGAAAAGTAAGCATTTGTTCTAGATATGAAAGCAGGAAACAATGCCTGATGAGCACTCATTTAGCATTAGTAGCAGAAGAAATGTTACAAAACCCTTTCTTGTTTCATTGGATGTTCAAACGTAGGCATTACTCAAATACAGAGTCAGATGAAAGATAGGAAGAGAAAAAAAAATTGAAATGACTGAAAAAAATTGCTTAAAATCTTAGGAATGCTTGCTTCCACATAACCATAAATGGTGGATTTAAACTACTTTAAAAATTCAATGAATATATTTGTTTTGAAAATACACCTGCAAGACCTCATCTTACTCCCACAGTCATACACTAAACCTCTAAAAATATTTGGAAAAAAACAATGGATTATTAATTACAGTGGCGCTGTTAAGTACCATTAAAATTGCTGAACTTACCTGACTAACATCTGTAGTATTACTAGCTTTCAGCTCGAAATAATGCCATCTTTATAACTTACTTTCTTGTTTTAATACAGCATGCATTGCTTTAAACACTTACTATCACACAGCGAAACATGACCTTGACTAGATTAGACTGTATAATTTTGAGTAACTCATTTCCCCTCTATTTTAGTTAAGAAAAATAGCTTGGAAGTATCATAGCTAGAAGTCAGAATTTGAAGTTATAATATATAAACACAACATATCATATTGTTATTGAAAGAGATTTTTGTTGTTAAGTTTGTCTACAATTCACTCTATTGCCTTCTTTGGAGGAAAAATGAGCAGTTACCATTTACAATTTGGGTTACAACCTGAATTCACAGAAATCAGTGGGAGATTTTCCTATTAATTTTGGTAGCAGCGGGATTGGACCATTAATGTAATAAAACAGGTAGTGTAAAAAATTCCCATCTCCAATCACTTCTGTATTAGCAGTCTGCAATTAATTTGTACCATCTTAAGTTGCTGGATAAAATTAACCAACTATAAATCCAGTTATGAAACATATATAAAGTAAAAATAGATAATAATTGAAAGTCTGACCTAAGAAGTTATTAAATTACTATTTGATGTTTTAACAAATCTTAATAAGGGGTCATTAATTTAAAACAGTGATTGCCTAGAAAAAGTAGATAATAATTTTATAGTCAAAGTTTTTTTCATTTTAACTCTTCAGTTTAACAACTTACGTTGTGCCTATTGTAGCATATCTCTGAAATGATCTCAGCAGTAAATTGCTTGTGCTTGTCTGTTGATTGTGATGTGAAGAGGCTGGTTGGACCAGCAGTTGAAGGACTCTATTATATACCTGGTTGGTTAGATTGAATGGACCTGCAGGAAGAACCTGCCCCATCAGAGCTTCTTCTATGGTTTCCATCTTGACCTTGAATTTGATCTTTGTTATGGTCCACTTCCATCTCCATAAAAATGAGCAAAAGGCTAGATTGTCATCTATTTGCTCTTTTCTGTTTTCCTGGGTTTGATGATATATTCCTAGAGCTGCCTAAAAGAGATTAATTATCACACTTTGATGTGAATCATAGGAAAAGAGTTTGTAGTGCTCAAGTGAATAGGTGTATGCAATTCCTCACAATGCTGAGCTGACATTGTTATTTAAATCAGAAAATGCTGATTACTAGGGTAACAGAGGGAAAGAGGTTCCCACCACAGAATGAAATGAAAGGTCAAACAGCTTAAGGGGATCAAACAAAATATGCAAGTAATTTCAAGCTCAGATCTCAAACCGAGGCTCTTCTATCTGCATCTACTCTCATTTTGAAGGTTGCACATACAATGAATGATTAATTCACTGGTTTAGATACAGCATATTCTCTTACCCAAAGTAATAATGAGAATTTCACTGCTTGTCGATGTTTTCTAAAATTTATCGGGGCAAGGACTTGATATATCAATGAGTGTCTTCTTTTAACTCTTGTGAAGGTAATTTAATAAAATGTGCATAGGTCCTAATATCTATGTTTCAAGCAATTATATTTTGTCCTGTAAGAGGGGCAATGATGCTTTTATTTAATGTACCTTTTAATTCCTAGAGAGATATGAAATAAACATGGTATAAATTTCAAATGAATTCTGTAAAGAAAATGTAGCATATCAGCCTTGTGTCTGAGTAGATAATTTCTCATTTATGCTACACATAGTTTTTAGAATTGCAATTTTTCTAGAAACAGCCAGTACAGACAGAATTGTACGGCCTGTACCTCTTCTGAGCTATATACATGCATTAAGTAGCTAGTTTGGGTGCCAGACTGTATTTGGGAATTCATTGAGAACCCATTATTTTAATATCCTGACTAGGATCACTCCATTCTGGTACTCACAGGAGGAGAAAAAGGCACAGTGATGAGTCCCTTCACGGAGACAACTTTCTTACTGTCTGTATGTCTGAATACCATGAATATGGACCTAAAGTTTTTTGGTATATTTTCCTAACATTTAACTGAGTAGCCTGAGTTTGCTTATTGTAGTAATAACAAATCATTAAAACCAGAGGTTCAAGAAAAAGCTACTAGCAGCACAAGATATATAGAGCAACGCTATTCTCAAACATTTGACCTAGAAACAATGTGTTGACAGGACATGTCTCTACCAACAACTTGCAATAGAATGGAGTCAACAGAGCAGCAGCAATGACACTGTGATTGGGTCATTGGTGCTGGTGTATAACTTATACCAAAGGCACTTCTAGCAACAGGTATCAAATATTGCCTAGATTTTTTTTTTTACCTTTTTTCCAAAAAATTGCATGGGGCACTAGAATGTTTAAATTTTTAATCTCACTGTTAGACAGTTTCAGGTGATGGTTATGCTAATGCTCTCACAAACAGAATAGTGGGGCTAGGTACACGCTTTGACTGCTATAAATATTATAGAGATTATTTGATTTGCCTGTTTTTCTGCTTCTCAAAATCCCTACAATAAATTTGATTGCTTGTGTCAAAAAACAAGTCTGTTATAGATTATTCAGATATTTTTAGCTACTCACTGACTTAAGCATGTCTGAAAAGTAAATTTCAGAGCTATCTGCATGAATAATTGTTGTAATAGATGAAAGTGTTGGTACAGAAAATACTCTTACAACTATCCAGTAATGTGCAAGGAAAAGGACTACCCTTTACATCAGACCACTCATACTGCTCCAAGAAGTCATGATGTCTTGATTTGTTCATTGTTTCTACATGGCAACCAAATAATAGATAAATTTTTTAACCCTAGCCTTATAAGGGGCACTAATGACTAATTTCTGAGATGGAGGGGAAAAGGAAAAAAGGCTGAGGATGACAAGTAGAACACTATTTAGCCCTAGCAGCACATTTTTAGTCACCAAAATTATTTGATTATTTATTAGGACCTCAAAAATAGTTTTTAATTAGAGCTTTCTGGGTCAAGTTTGAGTTGACTCAGCAGAAAGTATATTATTCTCCACTTTTATTCTGTCTTCTATAAATTACCTTCAGAAGGAGTTAAACAATGATAGCACTGTGGTACAATGGCCTACTTGTCATTGGTTGTCAAGGAAAAGGTGCTCATTGCTGACTTCTGTAGTCTTTGCCATTAGATAAATAGACACACAAACTTCTGGCTGTTTGGAGCTTGCAATCTTTTATCCCCAAGAGAAAATCATTAATCTTTTTCATCAGAACATACATCAAAAACTAGAAGCAAAATACCCATGATTCCTGGTATTCTATTCCCTTGGGCTCTCTGTGCAAAGAGAGAGATTGATTTTTACTTTTTAGGGTGGATTTGCTCTTAAATTAGCCCTTTTATTTTTTGCAGCATTTCATTCTAAAAAATCCCAGTAATGGAGGAAAAGCAGAAGCAGCAATGTCAACTGATGAAATAAATAGATTCCCTCCCCCGCCCCATTCAGGATTTTAAGAGGAATTCCAAGAAAGTGAAACTTTTTTTTTTTTTGAGTCAAAAAACTACAGGGCATTGGCTTTAATGTTAGGAAAACACTGCCAAACGCCCTGTAGCTGTGACAGTCCTGCGACTTGCTCCATCCATTGAAGGCGCTGAACGAAACAGTTGCCTTGCAGCAGGAGAAGCCGATAGCTCCCCCGGCGCCCGCGGGGGAAGGCGTGTGGCCACCAGCGGCAGCCTCGGGGTTGGCTGGGGGGACACAGCGCACACGTATGCACACACGCTGCCTTCCCATTAGCTGTTGACCAGGCTCCAAGAAAAGCAGGGCTTGCTCAGCGCAAGGCACGGGAGAACATCTATTCACACATGTTTACAGAAACAGC
This sequence comes from Manacus vitellinus, assembly GCF_001715985.3. Taxonomy (NCBI): domain Eukaryota; kingdom Metazoa; phylum Chordata; class Aves; order Passeriformes; family Pipridae; genus Manacus; species Manacus vitellinus. The sequence continues at coordinate 3,812,843 of NW_021940651.1, forward strand.
TGTGAGGGGAAGGCATGAGTTTACAGCAGCGTCAAATACGCGTGTCAGCTGTCATACTCTGATGCTGTGGTTCTGCCAGGAAAAGAAAAGGAAGATGGAGCATCAGTCCTCGCATGGGTGTTTTATATACATCTGACCAAAGGAAGAAAGAAAAAAGACCCTATTAAGTAATATTGCAGATACTTCGCTGGTTATAAAAGTCTTCTCTTTTAGTATTCTAAGTTAGTTAAATAAAAAAGATTGGGTTTAGTTACTATGCAAACAAGTTAACAACTCTGCCACTACCATCATGTCTTCCAATAAGACTAAACAAACTTTTTGTGACTATTTGCCTTCCTATGTTATGAAGAAACCTAAGTTTTGTCACTGTGATTTGCTCCAGATTTAAAAAAAAAAAAATAAGAAAATGAAAGAAAAGTAAAGCCAAAATAAATGTGAATATGGCTTCAACCTGATAATGTTTTCAAGATTCTTTCAAATCTCAGTTTGTACATCTTAAAGTAGAAATGTTTGACATGCTAATCAAGTTAATTTAAATAAATGAAGTTCTTAATAAAAAGGAACATCCTTGACATACTGAGAAAATTTTAACCTTGCATTCTTTTGCAATTTTTTTGCTCAATTCCAGCTACAAAATACTGTGAATAGTAAAAGAAACATGATCTCTGACCTTTAACCCAGCTCTGCGCTTCTGAACCAACTTTCAGCAGTGTAAAAGAAAGCAAGCAAGCACGAAATAAAATGATACCACAGATCAACTAGTTTTGGACAGGAAGACAGGGTATGTTCACTGAGCACCCTCTATCTGTTTGAATAAGTTTATTTCTGCATCTGTTCCCCAAATGTTTTATTGTAAATCAGATACTGATGACAGTGCTAGCCAAGAATTATCACTGAACTGTGAAGAAATTTTTTTTTTGGATTGTGCAGTAAATCTATATTTTCTTTTCTTTCTGTTTTGAAGATCATCTTTAATTGGGGGCAGGATTTCTTTACATCTGTGATTTCACTGTGTTTTATTGCCTGGATACTTATAATGAGTGCTGTTACTAAAACACAAAGTCTTTTATCAGAAGAACTAGAGAATTTAAGGTTATTTAATAGAGACTTTTAACACATTTGTAATAGACTAATTTAAAAGAGGAAAACAGATGTGACAGTCTGACCATCAGTCCACAGAAACCAGTTGCTCAGGGAAAAGTCTGATCAGCTGGGGTCAATTTTTACATCAGGAATGGATTCCCACAAATCTTATTCCAGAAATTCTCCAAAATTCAAAACTTCTTTATGTAACAGGGCAATTCTAGTGGACCAATATTAGCTGGAAGCAAGAGAGGCAGGAACAGCTTAAAATTGTTGTTCATAAAATACTGGTAGCTTTCCCTGCTTAAAAGTTCAGTGTTTTTTGAGTGTGCCTGTTTACAATGGGCAATTTACAATTACTGCAAGCCATGTCCCTTCCCACTCAGCATTTCCTGTGTTGCTTTGGATGGAAATGGGTTGCAGAACTTACCACAGAAGCTCCCTCTGCACCCAGTGGCTGGCACCAGAGTTGCTGACACAGCAACATCTGTAATACAACAACCTCCCCCCCGATCCTGTAGTTGTGTGAGAAAACATTCAGAAAGGGAAGACAAATAGAGGTTCATTGAGTTGAGGAGTTACTCAGAGGTGGAGAGTGCAAGGGACTTGAGCAGGCACAACTAAGTTTTAGGATGATAAAACTTAAAAAGATTTGGAGAAATGTAAAAATTTCCTTTCCTCACTCCATAAGATGATGAATTATTGTCACTAAAAGAGTGGGTGGCTAAATGAAAAACATTTTAGAATTCTGGACACGCATCAGTGTGGACAAGCTGGTCAAGCATAAAAAATAGAAAAAAAATTGATAAAGGCAAAAAAAAAAAAAATGCGTCCATGAATCCAATTCTGTTATTCAACACTTGTGTATCTTGATCTTCAAAGCCCTGAAAGTATTTGAAATGATTGTGAGAAGGCATGGACTGATAAGTGTTATACAGCTATGAATAAACACTGAGGAAAAGCATCAGTATCATTTTTAACAACCTGCAAAAGCACAAGATTTGCTTTTCATAGAACCATAGAATCTTAGAATCACTCGGGTTTGAAGTCCAACCCTCGATCCAACACCGCTGTGGTTACTAGACCATGGCACCAAGTGCCACATCCAGTCTCATCTTAAAAACCTCCAGGGACGGAGAATCCACCACTTCCCTGGGCAGCCCACTCCAATGCCTCATTACCCTCTCTGTAAAGAATTTCTTCCTTATATCTAACCTAAACCTCCCCTGGCAGAGCTTGACCATGCCCTCTTGTCCTACTGATAGCTGCCTGGGAGAAGAGACCAACCCCCACCTGGCTACAACCTCCTTTCAGGGAGTTGTAGAGAGTGACGAGGTCTCCCCTGAGCCTCCTCTTCTCCAAGTTGAACAACCCCAGCTCCCTCAGCCTCTCCTCATAGGACTTGTGCTTGAGTCCCTTCACCAGCCACATTGCTCTTCTCTGGACCTGCTCCAGCACCTCAATCTCCTTCCTGAACTGAGGGGCCCAGAACTGGACACAGCACTCCAGGTGTGGCCTCACCAGCTGAGTACAGGGGAAGAATCAGTTCTCTGGTCCTGTTGGCCACACTGTTCCTGATCCAGGCCAGGATGCCATTGGCCTTCTTGGCCACCTGAGCACACTGCTGGCTCATGTTCAGCTTCCTGTCAATCCAAACTCCCAGGTCCCTTTCTGCCTGGCTGCTCTCCAGCCACTCTGTGCCCAGCCTGTAGCACTGCATGGGGTTGTTGTGGCCAAAGTACAGGATTCAGCACTTGGCCTTCTTGAACCTCATCCCGTTGGAATCAGCCCAACTCTCCAGTCTGTCCAGGTCCCTCTGCAGAGCCCTCCTGCCTTCCAGCTGATCGACACTCCCCCCAACTTAGTGTCATCTGCAAATTTGCTGATGGTGGACTGAATCCCCCCATCTAAACCATCGGTAAATATATTAAACAGAACTGGGCCCAACACTGATCCCTGGGGAACACTACGAGTGACCAGCCACCAACTGGACACAGCACCGCTCATCACCACTCTCTGGGCCTGGCCCTCCAGCCAGTTCCTAACCCAGCACAGAGTGCCCCTGTCCAAGCCATGGGTTGCCAGCTTTGTCAGGAGAATGCTATGGAAGACGGTGTCCAAGGCTTTGCTGAAGTCCAGGTAGACACATCCACAGCCTTCCCCTCATCCATCAGGCGGGTCACCTGATCAAAAAATTTGAACCCTTACAGTGGTGTAGTGTCTGTAGGTACAATAACAGGAGCCAGGACCTCTCAGTTTTAGTAGAAACACTCACATTCTTACTGAGAAAACACCAATGCTGAGACACTAGTTACAGGACTGTTAACAGGGCTGTTAACATCAATATCCTGTGTTTGTCTACACTGGAGAGCTGAAAGAAATCAGAATCTCAACGTAAAATTTCCCTAAAAATAAATTATCCATTAAAACTATGAGGAAAATTGGATTATAACACACTTGGGGGTAACCCTTGGTGTTTAAAATTCAGTCTACAGGTTAAACTCTAATAAGAAATAGCGCTTGGCATCTTATAAACTCAGTTGTTGTTAGGGTTGACGGAAAATACGTAAAATTCAAATATTTCCATCATCTGAAGTAATGTTTTCAGTCACTGGTATAATTTATGAATCCTATGAAACTATGGAATTTGATTCTAATCTCCAATAACTGTCATTTGGCTTTATTTTACATTCTCACATTGTATGCATATTAACTTTTTGCCAGCAACTCCTAATAAGTTGTGTTCTGTGGTCCTGTTTCAGACGTGCTTTAAACAGCACGTTAAAGCAATTGAGGAATTCAGAGATCTTAGAGACACAGACAAATGCTGCCTCTGATTTTATGCTCTAATTGCTGTAGTCAAATGTCACCCAGGCCTTCACACACCACACACAGTGGTTAGCTCATCTCTGAGTGACTAAACCTCAAATCTCACAACTTGATATGCTCATGTATACGTTTTAACTAGATTTACAACATGACTGCCTCTATTAGCACAGGCTTCCCAAAATACCTCTCAAAACTGAGGAAATAATTAGTTCATACGCAGTTAGCTTGGAGATTCATCTCGCCAGGATGAGGCACATCACATTTGTGCACATTTATGCATAGCAACATGTCATCTCCTTTTCCACTATAAAAGATATTTCATTATTTCTTAGTGAAAATAGACAGGAACTTTGCAGTATGGCTTGAGACTCATCATGATGTTTTATGCCACTAACTTTTTTAAACTTCCTCTGTACCACAATAGAACCCATTATGGAATTTCAGGTGCTGAATTATAGGATTTGTACTTTTATACACTTAGCCTTACAACCTTACCAGTCTTCTAGAGGCAGAAATTATTTCCTTCTCTCTCACTGCAGGACACGATATTTGGTAGTACCCCAAAACTGTGTTCTGAGAATTACAAGATTTTACTTCTTAGAGACCCAAGGTACATAACTCCTTAAGGTTCACTGACTACTATCCCCCTCCCGGGGAGGTGAAGAGTGATAAAAACATGCTTTTTCTGCTTTCCCTGCCTTTTGAGCTTCAAAATGCATACATTGAAAACATAACATTCTTACCTTAAAATAGGGCTAATATTGAAAATTAATAAGGTCACCCCTAAAAAAGTTTTACACACAGTTTTACAGAAAATCCACGAAATTTCGATGTCAGTTTGACATTGACTGTCTTACGAAATGTGACTGACTTAAGTGTAAACGTCCTGACATTTTGAGGATTTACAACTCTAGTAAAGTCCTCGGCCTAAATCAAAATTATTACTATCTTTTCAGAATAGTTAATACTGTTAATCACATTAGCAGTCACTATGTCAACATTCAACAATTATAATAAGAAAGTGAGTACAGGGATTCCTACTGTACGGAAAACTTGCCTGTTTTTGAAGCCCTGTAACTTTTTTTAATATTAGCCTATTCTTATGGTAGCACTGGGTATTAAAAAACAAAGTTAGATTTTAAAAAAATATATACAAACAAACAAACCCCTCATAAATAGCTTTTCAAATATCTAGCACTAATCATGTAGACATCTAAATAAAAACCATAAGCACATATCTTCTGTACCTTGCATCAGTGCATCAAAAATGTGGTCACAAAGCCAAAATCTGGCAAGGTTGACAAAATTGTATTCACATTTAGGTAAAGCAGGTAAGAAATAAGCAGTAGTCCCTATGCAGGATTTATGTTTAGGTGCTTCTGATTCTGCAGACATGTGTGTGTGTCCACACATATGCCAGGAGAAGAGCAAGGGTGTTGCCTGTGCAGGGCTGCTAAGCACACACACATGCAGGAAGTCAGGAGTGAATCATAATCTAGTGGTCAGAAAGTATATGGCATAGAAGAACAGCCACGGCAGGTTGGATGCTCTGTCCATTTGTTCTCTCCTAGTTCATGCTACTGTTATTACAAATTTAGCAAGACTAGTCAATACTCTAATCTAAAATTAAACTTGCATTTTTAAACAGTTTCATGATATCTGTTACCATTTTTAGAAGAAATGGGATATGTCTACACATTGATTTCAATACTTTTGACTACTGGTGATTGCTGATTAATGTATTTAACAAGCAAACTAAAAGTTTGTTATTATAGTTGCTGTTTCTCTGATTTCAGAAAAGCAAAACGAACAGCAAATATAGAAAAAAATTGATTAGGCAAATAGTTCTTTTTCTAGATGAATATGAGGTGTGTTGCTTTTGCCATTCAACTACCTCTACTTAGATATACTTGCATATCTATACTGTCCACTGGTTACATATTTTACACTCGATATTATGTATGTTATAATTTTTGGTAAATATTATACCTAAATCATTTTCTGTTATATTGTCAGGCATTATTCTTATAGCTATCTGGGAAAACATAAGCATATATCAGCAAAGAAACCTGATGATAAAACATTCTTATTATCTAATGTGTTAGTATTATGAAACAGAACTTGTGCTACAGATGTTATTTCATTAATATGATCCTTCTGAGAAAACAAAGACATTATCTTCAAAGATTCTAGCATTATTCCGTTAAAGGAATTGCTTTATTTTACATGGATTGTTTTGTATTTAAGATATGATGCACATATTATTTATTGAATGGTTTAATCTGTTACATTTTGACATCCAGAAAACAATGGGTGAATGCTGCAATCTAAATTTCAGAGTTTTTTGAAATGTTTTGCTTCTTTGAAAATCATCTGCTTGACCCTTTCTTTGAACGACCTATTTTTTCATAAATACTTTAAAAAACCCTCCCCTGTTTTAGATCTTTAATATCTTCCTTCTCTTTTACAATTTTTTTTCCAAACTGAAGAGGTTTATTTTATTTAGTACTCTTTTCACACAAGTATTTCCATATCTATATTATCCAAGTCATCTTTCCAGGTCTGCTCTCTAGTTCTACTATCCCCATTTTTAGTGGGTGATGTTAGTCAACACAGTGGCATGATGACGTTTCTGGTTCAGCTCTACTCCTTCCCCAGAAATTTCCTACAGTTCTCATTGACTTTTTGCCTGAGATGAGAATCAAACCATTTCTTTAAAGACCTATGCACACTGACTCCCTTATCGCCTCTCTTAGTACTGGACTAACTCTCTGAGTTAGAGTCCAGTACTGCAAGTATACATAGAGTTATGCTTCAAGGGGTACACTTTTATGCAACATGTCTACCAGGTAAGGTTTTCTGAAACAATAAGTCAGGGAAGAAACTTATTTCTGGAGCATATTTTCCATTGCACCTCAGCTGACCCCGGAGTGATAAAACTGTGAAAGAAATAAACTCTGTTCCACGTGTTTCCCCTCTCCTGTCTAACTATTGCACTTCAACATAGACTTTCCACAATTAAAGTGTAATTGATATTATGGTCCTGCTTTTGAAGAAAAGCCTACCCTATTGATATTTTCCTTTGAGGGATGCCCATCAGTAGAGGAAAGGGGTCAGGTCTGCGGAGGGCAACCTAAGAAGCAGGTTTTGGATAGATATCTCTCTGCAAAGAACGGATTACTGCTTACCATTACAAGACTGTGGCCTTTCCAGTGCATAGAGACTAGAGGGTTACTCTTCATCTTTTAAAGAAAATAGCTGGTAAAATATCAGGGCTCACTGGTACTATATGAGTGATGTGCTGGCCACAAACCGTCTGCTGCACTGATTTGCAGACCAGGATAAATGGGTAAAAGTCAAGATCCCCCAGAACTAGGTGGCTTAGTTGGGCACTAGGCATGCTCCAGTCTATTCAGTATATTCTGCAGTTACTAAACACTCTGTGTTAGGTACTGCAATGGGTGTTGAATGAAGTGCAAAGTATTAGATATTATTGCAAGGAAAGGGAGTTTGCCAAGACTATGAGATCAGGTTGGCAAAGGAAATAACTCTATGATAGGCTTTTGTTAATAAACTTTGCATGCTTTTTTATTTATTTTCCCCCTCCCTCCTGAGCATGAGGAAGGGGAAAAAAGGGACCATTTATATTACAGTTATTTGCAATCTAATTTGCCAGGCCAAAGGATAGTCTGAATGATCTAATTCTCAATATACTACAGGACCAAGGTGAAGTACAAATCATCTTAGAGGAGCCAATAATTTTGTTTCAATTGATTAGCTTTTTAGGCAGTATCCTTCGGTTGAGACTTTTCAGATAAGTAAAGTAAATTAGGTTGAAAACAAAATGCTGGTTCCTGAAATGTGGATTTCACAATGTATTTTTGATCTGATAGGAGCTCGGTAGCATTTCTTCTATCCGCTGGAGGCCCACTGAGCTGCGCATACTGTACTCTATCAAAGCCCAGTTCTTTGCAGCTCAGTGAATAAAATACTGCAGTTTCTCCCATTGACTGACTGAAATAAAATAATCTATGATGCATGAACAAGTCTAAATGAAATAATAATATCCTTAGCAGTGAAAAACGGATTGGTAATACAGTAATTGAGCAGATTTATTGCCATCTCCTTGAGCTAGCCTGCTGAAACAGCCTGCTATTTTATTTAATCTCATATCAGAGGAATTACTGGCTGGTAATCCATTGTTAAACATCATTTAGAATGATGGATGAAAATGTCAGCTTTTCCAACATAATCAATTCATATCTCATTAGCACATATTATTTATGATTCTCATAATGGGACCTGCAGGGGTCTCCAGGGGGAAATGGAGACCTCAGCTGTTGTTGAAATGAGATGAGATATACTGTAGCTTATGAGTTAATAACTGCATATAAAAAATACTTCCCCACAGTATTGATTGTCCTTACCATTTTACAAATGAATTGAGTGCCTTGGCTTCCCCTCTTGCTGTGTATGGCAGCTCTTCCTTCTATTCATTTTGCTGCTTATAATTCAGGGAGAAAAATATTAAAAAGCATATACAAAAGACTATTTTACAAATAACTTTTAAGACCCAGGGTGGGGGGGTAGGAGTCTTTGAATGTAAAGTAATAAGAAACACTTTACTGCTCTGTTGCTGTTTGCTAAGGACTTTGGGCACTTTTTTCCCCTTCAGTTCCTATGAAGACAAATCGACATATTTCTCCAGCTACAGCACAGTTGCATTTTAAGGATACTTTCTACCGTATGCTGCCTCAAAGACCAATGAAAAGCAAACCTTGATTCATGGATTTAATGCAGCTGATGGTGCAGCAGTAATCATGGTCACAGTGTCAACTGCTGCCTCAATTAAACTACATTTGAGAATCATTTTATGCTTCAGCTCATAAACATCAATAAAGGAAAATGAGTAATAAATGACTGTCTAGAGTACAAAGGACCAGCTCATATTTCAGATGAAAATGAAGACAAAATGTAGCTTTTATTTGCCTGTGGAATTCCCATTAACTGCATCACTGACAGGAGGGAGTTGGATCAATAGTTGGCTGGCCGCAGAAAACAGTTTCTGGCTGTTCAGCAGCCAATGCAAAAGGAAAACTGTCATATTGTGATCTTTATCAGGTAATCTTCATTACACCAGACCAATGATATATGTATATGCTGGTCAGCTAGGGGCACTTCTAATTCCTGCTTCTATTTGTGGTCTGAGCACAGTGTGCTCACAAATTATTTGTTTACAGCCGTGAAAAACCTTCAATGTTCATCTCTTTTATTCTTTTTATGGGTAATCCATAACTGGGAACTTTGTGTCAAGACTATTTTGTTCACTCAGAATTTTTAAGAAAGCAAGTGCTGTATCAAAACTTATCTTTCTTCCTGCTTAAGAGGAATCTGCTGGTACCTTTTGTGATTGTTGTTGTTGAGACTTGACTGAAAGATTTACTGAGTATCTTCCAGTAAGTTCTTGGAGGGTATTTGTGCCTTTATTACAAGTGTTTCTGGGCTTATTTGAACAAAGGTGATTGCTCACTGTAAAGGAAAAACCAACACTCTTCACGAGCCGTTTGCTTTCCAGGTGGAAGCTTGTATGGATGGAAAACTAAATGTGAAACACAATCATCTTCTGTTTCTCCCTATTCCACACACAGAGCAGAAATATTTTACTCCTTTCAGTGCCCTGTAATTCATATAGCTTCATCTTGGTGCACGCAAAGTTAGGATCTGTACACACAGGCCACCAGCTCCAGCTCAGTTGGTATGTGGCTCTTGGAAGAGCCGTGTCTCAGAACACAGACAGATTGTTAAAACATCACCACTTACGAATCTAAAATAGGAAAGGAAAAGTCACTTCCACTTCATGCAATGATAATAGAAATCAAATTATCAAAACCTCAACCCTGATTGTAAAGTAACCACACTATTTTTACACTTATTTCACAATTCCATTCTTGTGTGCTTACTATTATGTACTGTTCTCGTTTCCTGTTTTACTTTGACCCTGTGAAATCAAACTTTCCACATTGGAATTTAATGCCAAACATTAACATCCATCACCACCCCCCCAAAAAAAAACAACAAACAAACTCCAACATCATGTTTCATGGCTAAAAATGAGATTTCCTTTAAAAACTTTTAAATAATTACCATCACCATATACTTTAACTGTAATACATGATCATGTTTGACCTGCAAAGTATATATGTGGGTTTAAGGCTGACCTTTAAAGTTGATGTTGGTATGCATAAAGTGGATCTTACTGCTGTTTCTAAAAGTTATCCCTTCCCATTCTCTCTCTCTGTCCTTGAATCCTGCCCTTCATCCTCATTCTTCTCACCCCACCACATTCCCCTCAGTTTCTGCTTTGTTTTTTCTCTTTCTCTCCAGTTCCTTCCCAGTCTCTAGGTGTGATCCTGCCTCCCACCTTTACTACTACACATTTCCTTTGCTTTCATTTAATAAATACAATGATAAAGAATGATAAGGTGATAATAAAAAAATATGCATACTGTATGTAACTGTAATAAGTACCTATTAGAACATTTTCTTCCAACATCAGCCCATTTCTTTTCAGTCTCCTCAGTTCTCTTTAGCTCCTCCCCATATTTTGTTCTGGCTGCTTACTCCAGCAAATCGCTAACCTTCTATACCACATATTTACTCTCCCCAACATGCTTATTTGCTCTTCTAGTCTCTTTCTACAAAACCTTAATCTTTTCTGTCTCTTCAGATCCTTTTCCAGCCCACCTTTCCAGCTCTCTCTCCTTTCATGTCTCTCTTCACTGCTTTAGCTTTCTTCTGATTTTTATGTCTCAATGCACATAAATGCTTCTTCCAAAACTCGTTACAATCTGCTGATTCATCCTTTCTCCTTTGCATTTCATGTTCTCTCCTGCTTTCTATTCTCCCCTTTAAAATTATTTTTCCTCCAGTTTGTTTAGTTTGTCCTGGATAAGTGGCTGAAAATAATGGAAGGCACTGCCACCTTTTGAAGAGACAGGTTATTTCCAGGGGGAAAATTAGTAGGGGATGGTGGCATGGCCACCAGACAGAAGCCTAGAGGTGGTAGCTTTTGTGTGTAAATGGAAGGTTCTAAGTTTTGGAGCCTGAATCAAAGATGATGTTACACTGACCTCAGAAGACACAGTAAAATTCATGATCTTTGCAGCACTCTGCTAAACTCGTACAGTTAAACCAGTTTTACAGAATGCACCTCTAGAAATGGCAATAGTCATGTGTTGGTCTTCATATTAAAAACCACTAGCAACAGCACGAAGCATCACACATGAGAATATGGAAAAGATGTTTAACTATATATAAACTTCAAAATTCTTTAATAGAAGAGAAATATTTTTACCATAATACTAAAATACTCTATTACTAAAATAATATAATATTATAGCCTAAGGAGTTTTCAGTTGCACGGATATGATTACAGTACATTTTAACCTACTTAAATTTCAGTTTTTCAAAATAGAATGTGGAGATTTTGCTGAAAAATACCTACTCAGCCTAAGTTATCTGCGATAACACTACCACAGAGAATAATGGAGTCTAACATAAAACAAAAGGACTTTTTCATACACACTCACAATGATAAAGAGATAATATTTGGAGAAAACGTCCAGACTGTGGAAAAAAAACAAACCAAACATAGACATATTCATACATTTCACGGTAGCTAAATATTTTTTAAAAAATAGCATTTCACTTCCAGTCCAAGTCTCAGCAATGAACTCCAGAATAGAAAGGGGATGGATATATATCATCAAAGAACCTCACAAAAGTCAGGAAAAAAAGATGTTTTTTCTGATTACCCTATCTTTACAATGTTTTTTCACCAAAAGCATGAAAACAATATTTGAGTAATTTGATTTTCATTCACCTTTCCCAAGGGAGGGCAAATAAAATAAAAAAAATTGTTCCTGTTATGTTGTCTGCCACAGAAGTTAATTTTTCTGGATTGGTCATTCTCTTCCTTCTCTTCTCTGAAAAAAAATGCTTCTAGATGCCAATGATTTTTTCAGTTACAGTAACAGCGAGACAGATACTGCACTTGGCAGTAAGATAGTTGTAAAAATGTCATTGGACGTGCCAGTGTGCTTACCCAACCCTTTCCAGCAAGGATATACCACTGGAGCCCATCTGTTGTCCATATCAGTAAGAAATACATCAGCAAGAGGAGAAGCACAGTCTAGATTTTCCACCAAGCAGAATATTTCTCCTAAAATACTAAGATTTTTTTAAAAACCATGGTTTTCATTTTTATGAATTTGATTTTGCTAACACTCTAAAGACTTCCGAACAACCTGATGGCTACAACAAGCTGATCCTGCCTCTTTAACATGAGTGTGCTTTGTCAGCAAATGAGTGACTGCCAATCTTGAAAAAATATGGAAAAAGTTTTAGTCTGATCCTTTTAGTCAAATTTCAATTTAGCCTAAACACAGGGCAACTCAAAAAACACCAACAGGGCATGGTTTTCTGAAAGAAAAATCGGATCAGCATTGATCACAGCAAGACAACCACTAAAACCAAATTCTAATCTGCCACAAAGAGGGAAAAGGTTTCAAATTAGTACAAGTACAATATATAATAATAAAAAAGGCAAATGAGAAAATATGTTTTGAATCAGCAGACATCAGTGACTTGTTTTAATATGTTGTTTTATTTTGCTTTTAGCGTGTGGAAGTTACCTGTGTAGGTAACCAAAATGCATTCCCGAGAAAAGGTGGTACTAAGAAGTGGAAGTTACCTTGTTCACTGCTATGAAGGTAGATGTAAGCTCCAAAATGAGCCACCAGGTAGCACTTTTTCTAGTTCTAAAGTGAACGTATAGTCAGAAATTGAAAAAGGGCTGCTAAACAAGAAAGTAACAAACAAACAAACAAAACAACACTACAGCAAAAGAAAACCAAAAAAACCCACCAAAAAAAACCCAGACAAACAAAACAACCCCCCAAATGAAAACAAACAAAAACCCAAACAAACAAAACTAAGAAAAGGATACAGGACAGGTCTCAATATATGTGGGATGAAGTGTGGGGAGCCTGCCAGACAAAATGGAATAATATATTATTCCTTTGTGGGATGTTGTGTTATGCTTTGATAAAGACTTCAGGGAATTGCTATTTTTCATAATTTGCTATATGGGATATAATTAATGCTAGGCTAGTGCTTTATCACTAGGCTACAGAAATAAAGGCATGTGCTTTTACAGTAACAGTTGATGCTTTAATTAATTTTTGTAAAGTGGATGCATGAAATAAGAACCTGATAGTGAGCTTTGAGAATACTAACCCATTGCCCTGGACATGTTCAGTTCACATCGAATATGCAGATAAATAGCATATTAAGGCACAGTTAATATGATAAAGGTTTTATAAATATTTTACAGGTGGTTAGAGAATTTAACAATATTCCACTAAATATTGGTGCTAAAATACTTTCTTCACTAAGATAAATAAACAATAAAGCAACAGCCTTGATAATTATATTCATTAAATGCATTATCTGTATAAGTCCCTGATACTTGAGATGTAATGAAGGAAAATAATCTTGTCTCTTTGACGTTATAAACAAACATTCCAAGCAAAAACATTGAAATATAAATATTTACTATCCTTTACTCTCCATATAAATTAGTTCCTGGCTTCTCCACCCCTTTTTGCACTTAGTGAATATGTTTGTTATATTGAATGAAAGCAGAGGTATGCACTGCTATATGCTAGGAACTATGACTAGTGTGTACCTAATACATCATATTGAATGAAAGACTTCATAAATCAGTTATACAAGGGATCATACAATGCTTTTAGTGAATTTCCAAAGAGTCACAAAAACTATAAATCAATGGATTTCTGATTAATCAACTCACAATATCAGCTTTTGGCAATAGTTATCTGTTGTGTCCTTCTTACAAGGAGCACACTGTCATCTGGCAGAGTGAGTTTTAAGCAAGAAAATAGGCAAAAAAGCCTGCTACATTATTGTGCGTATCCACGACTCCCAGCGTCTGCTGCAATGGGGCAGATCTTAAGGCTTCCAACACTCTGACCTACAGTCTACAATTTACAGTGGAAATAATGAAAGTTTTGAATGGCGAAGCAAAAGAGTAGGCAAATCCTAATTCTGCAAAAGTTTACTAAACATACACCAAATTGAACACATTTGGTGTAGTCAAATCTTTCTACCATCGCATCACGTTCTTTAGATAAACCGAGCACTGAAGTCAATAAGATAGCTCCCTTTCCTGGATCTAACACCATATGGATATAAGGGAGCAGAACCTCAGATTTGCCTGCGTCTTGAAGGCTATATGCCTGTATTTAGCAAGGGACCACCACAGATTAATTTTTCCAAAGAAAATGCTGTTGAAGAGTGAAATCCCATGCACATTGTAAAAGACATCTGACATCAATATTTAATTTTATTAGTTATACTACAGGTACTCTAGGGAACCTGATGGAAAGCCTTCTTAGTATTGATTAGAATTCAGCAATCCCACTGCACACTGTTCAAAAAATTATTCAATTACAATTAATTTTTCAATTCAGTACAATTTAAAATTTATTATGAATAGTTAATAAAAGTGCATAAGTTTGGAATGCAATGGGATTTATAAATATGAGATAGAAATACTAACTAGAAATTACTGTGATTTTTCATTTGCATAATCAATGCTTTTAATTAGTTCTATTTGCCTGTCCAAGATTGTGTGGCTTTAAAATTTTGTGAAAACATCAGAATTACCTCTTTCATGTGCATAACGGAAAAGATGAACATTAGTGATACTGTGCTTTCTCTATTTCACACAAAAGAGATTTAAAAGAAACAGCAATGAACAAATTGCTAATCAAAATGCTATGAATACATTACTCTCAATATATTTCACTGAAAAAAAAATCATTCTATCAGCTTTGTCATATCAGAAGCCTCTAGACATCTGTCTTCTCTGTGGTATGAAGAGGGTTTCTTTGGGCTATCCCCAACTTATAAATGTTATTTCCTTAATTATCTTCAATACACTCTGGTTCCAATAAGGAATCACCATCAACAAAAGTATCTATGGAGGGATTAGGATTCTAAGATGATAACATTGTTCATTTTCAAAGTCTCGTGAAATTAAAAGTAGAACAGACTACAAATACTTTTAAGAGCAATTATGTTAAAGTTCACAGTTATTTTATGTGAAAATATTTTATTCTTTCTTATGACACACAATGCTGGAGTGGTTGATTTAGAGCACTTTGTATAACAACTCCCTGAGTCACGACACTAAGGTTTCAGTGCTGGAAACAGTTGTTTGCTTCTTCCTATAGAAAATGCAGAGAAACATATTATTTCTATATTGCTGGTAGTGGAAAGCTGTATCAAGACTTACTCCTCCCACATATTTCAGGTAGCTCAAACAGACCAAGTGAGGGATCAAGTAAAAAACTGAAAAGAAGCGGAGGAGTTTTGCAGACTTCCAAAAAGGAAAGCTAGAAGGAGTTAAGAGGCTCCTTAACTCCTCTAATTTTAAATACTTCTGATTTTAAATTTCTCTCTTACTTCATGCAGTACTACATGAAAGATACACACACCCCCAGAACAACATCAGCACTTCATTTGAGGATTAGGGCGATTGTCTGAGACTTCTCCCTGCAGATCCTCCCCTGTCTCACTGCTCAGCTCTCATGGAACGGAGAAAAACTGTTCTTGGAAAACAGAAAAGAACTAAATGAAAATTTTATGCTGCTAAAGTAGCTGGTCCAAGACAAATGACATAAGAGAAAATTATGACCATGCAAAGCCTATAAAACTTAGTCCAGGCCATGGAGGTAGGCTGCATACTGACTTGTAATATATGACCAAGATACTTAGAAAATTTGGATTCCCATAGTTGGTAACTCCTATATGGCAGTTACTCCTATAGGAGTTACTCCTATATGGCAGTTCTGTTATTTCTTTTCACTTTATTGTCAAAAGTGCTGAGTTACAGACTGCAAGAAGTGAAAGCAAGAGAGTGAAGGATGAGCCATTTTCAGGGAAGTAGCCAGTTACGGACAGCAGATTTAATAGGAGTAACTAAGCAAAGAATTTTACTTTAGTAACATTTGCAGTGGGTAGTGAAGAACCATTGGGCCATCTGCATATTTTATTACAGCAATTTAAAATTTTGGGCTTCTACTTTGTTTGCATCATTTTCAAATACTATAACTTTTATTTCAAAAGACAGAATTTTGTTGACAATACCTTAGGGAACAAAAAACAACTAAAAACTGTGTATTCCAAATGCTTTAAACTAATTTGGCTAAGATCTAGTCTAAATTAAATAAAATTATTACCAGATAATGTGAAGGATTCTACTGTTGTTTTAAGGATATCCTCTAAAGACTCAATAATTAATTGGCAACTGAAAAGAAAATGAGCAAATGTAGACGGGAAATTGATTCACTTTTAAGTCAGGGGCAGCAAATTGTTAGGAGGAGGCTCTTGGGGAGGGGATGATGCTCGAGATCCCTTTTTTTTCCTTTATTTTTTTTTTTAATTTACGTAAAGGGAACATGTGTGGAAAGTTTTTCAAAGCAATGTTTTGGATGAAGAATTTGCATAAATCTGCTAAGCAAATAAAACCCCGGCATGTATGTAAAAATCTGACAGAATGTTTAAAAAGGCAGTCTTGCATATCTGGATATAATATAGTGTAGACAAAAGCGCATATCAAGTAATGCAGTGGGGCATGGATTTCATAGTGCTATT
This sequence comes from Manacus vitellinus, assembly GCF_001715985.3. NCBI lineage: Eukaryota > Metazoa > Chordata > Aves > Passeriformes > Pipridae > Manacus > Manacus vitellinus. The sequence goes on from NW_021940651.1 coordinate 3,829,496, forward strand.
CTTGCTGTGCACTGGGCAGGGACTTTTCATTTCACACATCATCATTCACAGTTTGCTGCAGTGACTCGACACAGTCAGAACATGTCAACAACACACAAAACGAAATATTTCAGTGTGGTTTTCCTTTGGAAAATGAGGGACATGGGATTTTGATTTCAATTGCCTTATGTTACAGTGGGAAGAATTGGGAAAAGAAGGTTTGGCACTGACCAAACATACAGAAAGCACATTGTAAAACTAACTGTCAGCCAGGACAGAAATAGGTATTTAAGAGTAGAAACAACACACATAATTAGACAAAAAGATTAAAGTTGCTGGCCATTCTTACTCCTTTTCTGATATCCACTAATACTCTAGGTTTAAAAAAAAAACAACTTACTGTCCCATAATAAAAAATGATTTCTGAGCTGATAGCAAAAAACAAGTTACATTTTGCCATTTTCACCCAGGACAAGTGTTGTTTAGATGAAGGAAAAACATAATCGTGTGACAAAAGTGGTAAAACTAACCTCTGGTCAGACTAAATATTTGTGTATTCTGAACCTGAGTTCACTCTCTTCTCACCCCAATCCATCTCATTTGATACTTGGTATTTTTAAGTGAGAGTTGTTGCTGTGACACATGGAAGAACAGCACCAAATTTTTTGTAGTATGAATAGCCAGCCCAAGGCAAAGAACATTACACAATGGTCATGAAAATAAGGTGGAAGAAACAGGTTCTGAATAAGAAACTTCTATCATAGCCCATTGAATTTGAAACCAGTGTTTCAATTTTAAAATGTTCTTAGTGAACCATTCTTATTAGTTGTGGCTGTAGCTGACTGCAGTACCTTTGTGACCCTTTATGCCATCTTAAGTCAGCTTTTGGAAGATAGATATGAAACACTGATATCAAAAGCAACTTAACATGCACCATGCTCATAACACACACCTGAACCATTGCCAGGTGGAAGACTGCAGTAATGTAAAAAAACCCCAAAAACCAAATCCAGAGAAAATTCTGATTTTTTTTGTTGTTTTAATTTACATTACAAAAAATTTAGAAATGTTAAAAAACAGTAAAAGAAACCTCTGTGTGACAACCTCTAACTTGATCTAAAACTGAAGCGTCTGGAACCTAATTGTAAGAGTAAGGGATGATCCAGACACTGAATTACACTTTCTACAGAATAAACCATGCTTTGCATACTTTTTAGGTAATTATAAATGACAATTCAAGGAATATTCTTCTTAACCACAGTATGAATCTCCTCAGAAATATTTCCCAAGTCAACATCTACCACCCAAAATTTCAATCACATAATCAACAGTAATTAACAGTATAACTGCTATTAAAAAGGACTTTTAGCATTTTGACACACAATTACCTTCTAAACTGTTTTAAATTTGAAACTATTTTGTGGAAAAGTATGGTCAATATTCAGTTTTGAATAGTAGTCATACATTGGATTTTTCTGTTATGTCAAAGAGGTCTTTCAAAGCATTTCAAATATTAGTAATTAATTTTCATCCCTGTGGGTAAAGAGAAAAAAAGCTCATACACAATGACTTGTTCTAATCTAGACACACAGTCACAGCAAATTTAAACTCAGACATTTCTTACTCTTTTTTTGCTATGTTCTAGTCAAAAATCTAATTTCCCATCTGCTTAGCATGTGGAATGCCAATGAAACTGGTAACCCATTTAGGACTAGAATTATTTTAAAATGTGTATTTTGTGAACATCTCCTAGGATTAGTCCAAAACGGAAATCTAAAAAGTAATGTCTCCTTTACCCTGTTAAAAACCCAAGTCTCTACCCCTTTCCTATGGTTACTGCTTATGCAGAATCTGGTATGCTTATGCAGAATCACATGAAAGTGAAAAGCAATTCTGTGACAGGATCATCAAGAAGGAACCTCTGACCAATTCACATTTCAGTGCATGACTTATGCCAGAGAGGTATAAGTTGCTATAACTCAAGAATTAATTGCTACAGTATTATCATCTGCTGTCTTGATTTCTTCTTTTCCTCCTGATAAAATATAGCATAGAGTGCAATGGAACAGAACACAGTTCATTGGTGTGTGGAATAATATTTCCCAATCCCATACAAATAATGCAGTGCTACTAGATTGTTCAGTTAAAAACTTACTACTAATTTGACAGAACTGTTAAAATTAACACTTGGTTTATGGCATTGATGCTAAAAGCAGCATGACCCACTGATTTCAAGGAAAATTTTTTCAAAAGCTATATATGTGTAACATGCTTCCTTTGATCCTTACTAAAGAAAGGAAAAGTTATTTTTATACATAATTCAACTACCAGAATATAAAAACATTTGACAGTAAACATGATATTCCCCTTCATGTGTCTCCAAGAAAAAATGTACTTAAATCTGAAAAACAATGAAACATTTGCAATGCAAGGACTGTAGGATGTGCCTCTTGCTCCTTCCCAGACAAATTCCACACAATTTCACAGAAAGTATATTCCTCTGTACTTCCAATAGATTTTATTTTGCTTATAGTTCCACAAATTAATTACAAAAAGGCATGAAAGGTCACTTTATGTGCCATATAATTTGAGATAATTCCTTTAAGAGTCCTGTTTAGTGCAGCCCTACAAGGCTTTCCATGCATTTAAGACCACAAGCAAGTGAGGGCTCGGGCTGTGGAGCTGATACCAAGGAATCCTCTTGCTCACCTCTGCGGGTACTCAGCCCCAAAGTCCCACTCACCGAGGAGAAGGGATGTCACTCATGTGTCTGCTGCTGAAATTGAGGGATAGCAGAACAAATTCATTGTTTCGATCCTTCGTTTTCCTCTAGTAAGCTCAGGATTTCTTTTACACTGCCCACCCTCCAAAGAAAGGCAGTGCACGTAAAAGCATTGCTGGGTTAATTTGAAATCACTTTCACATCCTCTTCAGTGAACTGAGAGTTAAACCAGTTCAAGAGCGAGAGAGGCATTTTTACATCATTTACCACCTTATGAATTTTAAGCATAGTGTAAGCATATAAAATATAATTTTTATTTTTACTCCTTACAAGAAACCAGCTTTGAAGATTGAATTTTTTTGCAAGAAACTATTGCTTGCCATGCTAACAGGTGCCAAAGGTTAACAGTACTGTCTGCTCCTTAAAACACCTTGGAGATGTCAGAAAAACTGAAGCCCTTAGAGATTTCAGATGCATCCACTTGAAAGTCTATCCAAATAGTGATTAATTACTGGTTATTTCAACAGTGGAAAAAAATCTGCCTGTAACTTAATAAATGCCTTTTACTGAACTACATGTTTTAGCAGTAATGTTCTGAGCTTGCAATTCATTTATATCACATGCACTCTATTATTATAATTACAGGGAAAATATTTTTCATTGAATTATCAACTTCGTCTCAGTAATAAATCCACACTGTATTCATGGTACGTCAAATATTCTCATTTCTTTCTATTATTTTCCATTGGGTAGAACAATTCAGTGTTAAATCTGTTTGTGCTGTTTCCAGATCGTAGGAGCTCATTCTTGACTGTTGAGATTGGTGGGAGTTTTTTATTTCGTTTTAAGAAAAATTGAGAGAGTTCCCTTCTCAGCAGCCCTGCTCTTCTAAGGTTGATACAATGCTGCCATCACATGGTACACATTTGGCACAGCACTTGGGAAAGGGGGAGGTTTCCAACCTAAGAGCTGCACTCCAACCACGCTCGCTTTTACAGACCCTTACTAAGCACGCACGTACTTAGCGGGTGGGTATGGGTGGTGACTATTATAAATCTAATAAGACCTAGTGTTTTCTCGTGTCAGTCTCTGGATACTTGGGAACGCTGGTTTACAGCATTTAGAAATTTAGAACCATTTCTGTCTCTTACAGCTGCTGAGGGGAAGTTGCTTGGCTCGGTTGAAAGAGACATTTTTCCCCTGTGCCCATTGTTGCAGCAAAGTATAGAAATGCCAAGATGTTTCAGACAGTTGTTTGTTATTTGTAATTTGAAAGGAATATAATCCATTGGCTACTCAGTAAATTTTGTGGCAACAATTAAACTGCATCAGGAATATCTTGGTGGGAAAAAAAGGGAATTCTGTAGTAAAATCAAATGGTTTGCACTTCAGCAATGTGCTATCATTTGCTCACAGTATCAATAACGTTAACTTTCACACACATCACTCTGTCTACGAGTTAATGGAAAATGGGAATTGCCTAGCACACCTATTGGAAACTGTAGCCACGAACTCTGTAATTGAAGGTCATGTCACAAAGCTAACAAAAATTTCGCTCTCTTTTTCTAATCTGTCACAAGAATTGTATCACCTTCAGAAATATGTGGATGGTCCTCCACACCCAACGTTGAACAGATCAAGAAGGTATTTTCCAATATTATTGCTGTTTTGTACATTAGTGCACCTGGGAAGTTCACAAGTTTTTCACAGGTGATTATGAAGATGGAGGAAAAATGCCAGCCACCGACTACTGTTTCTAGCTTCTTCACAATTTCTAGTTTCTCCTTAAAATGCTCTAAACTTTCACAGTCCTAATTTTTAATAATCTTTGCTTACAAGCACTATAATACTATTACTATGTATTTGTAAAGCTTGTTACAATAAAGTATTTTTTTCTCCCTACTGTAAATGTAAGCTATAAAAAGATAGCTCAAAAAAGCAGAAAAAATCATCATGTATTTCATTAATGTTAAACACATAACTGAGTAGTGTGTAGATACTTGGCTGAGACTGTGTGAGAGCTTGTTCCAGGGCTCATGAATAAGAAAGTGATCTGTTATTCCCAGTTCATTCCCCCAATTTTTTTAAAGTTGGATAACTTATTATGTCTATTCCTACCTCAAACAGAGCAGTGAAAATAACGTTTTCTTATGTAAATAGACTGGACAGATTACACGAATCTTGCTAAATATTGATTTTGTGATGGCAGAAGTTCAAGACATAGTTGTTTGAATTGTATTATGTAGTGACTTACATATTGATTTCAAAAAGTGCAAGTGTAATGGTACGCATTAAAATATGCTTCATAATATATAATTATTATTAGCATAAGTTAACTGGACTGCATTTCTGAGGGCAGGTGGAACATATCATGAGTGGAAAAATGGCTGATATACTTCCCTAAAGCTCTTATTAAACAAGTATTACCCTGTATTTCTCTCTTCTAAAGCAAACATTACCTATACCAAAGATATCAACAAATTCAAAGATCATCACTTATAGCATATTCTAGGTAATTAGAATGTGTCTGGCCTCTAGAATCCAGACACATTCACATTGTTCCATAGTTCAATGCTTCATCTTCTGGTTGTGTGGACCTGTACACCAAATATCCTAGAGCAAGGCCCTGGTTCGTGTGGGGAAAAAGAGAATAAATAGTCTGCTTCAGTCTTTCAATGACTGTTCTTCTTTTATCAGATAAGCTTGACCAGCAGGTGCATTGATAAGTGGCCTGAGCCAGGCTCCATTCCTGCCTTCCTACTGTGAGGGGAGATAATAGATCCATTTTATTGTACTTATCCTGCACAGCCCAGCCTTTAATTGTCCAAAAGAAGGATAGAGAATCTTGTTCTTCCTTCTCCTTCTTTCTCTCTCTTTCTCTGATCCGATCCTGTCTTGTCTTGAAAAAGTCATATAAGTTCTCGGCTTTCTATAATAATGGCTCCTGTCATAAATACAATGTTTTAATCCACAAAATCATGATCAACATGATTTTAGTACATCTTGAGCAATGTAGTTTTTTCATGTGGTACAGTAAATCTGTTTTTATCTGCCTGTACATGAATACTGGAAAATGGTACTTATATGAATGCACTCCTTTTGGAAAAAGAATCGTGAAAAACATCTTTAGTTGTTCTTTGGTGTTATGACAAAAAGAAAAGCATACAGAAAAAAGACCCATGTAAATTTGCAAAACTATTTTAACTACCTGTCTCTATAAGTGTTGCAGTTCACGCAGTTTTCATGAAAGCTGTTCTCCCTGTGTAGCACAGCACTACTTATGAGAGCTATGAATTTCTTACATGTATTCTCATCTTTTTTCTGTCTGATATTGGATTTCTGTGGGTTTAGATCAAGTCATAACATTAAAAATTTTTAAGTAATATTTGGAGGGGGGGTGTACATGTTTAATACATGGTGTCATCAGGTAAATGCACTTCCCATGTTTAAATTCAGTAGTTTATAATGACTTTTTTTTTAATCTTTACACGTACAATCCAGAATATGAAGAAACCTTCATCAGTCTTTTTTTGTCTTTGCTGAATGCCTTTATCACTTCTACTTTTCCTTGAAGAATTATTTTAGAGGGGTTGGGATACTTGGAGCATTTGAAGATGAAGGAAATGTCAGTATTCAAGTTCTCTGGCTCCATTTAGCACTGTAAACAAAGGTGGCACCATTTTCATTTTGGAACTCTATAACATCCAGCATCAAATGATTGCTTTAAATAAACAAAACTCCAAGAAAAGTCTATCAGTTCTAACTCTGACTAAAGCAGAATATAAACGTGCACTGATTCTGATGTAACACAATGCACTGCAAGGAGGACAGAAACCAACTCCCTTTGACAATTTTAAAGAAGCCTTTGAAATAATAACTGATCAAAACCAACAAGGTCATGAGTTCTGCATTGAATTGAAAGCTATACATAGTTCTGAAGAGCTCTATATAAAAACACTGTCGTCTGTACAGAACCAAAGCATGTTGCTTCTGTTCCTGAAAATATTCTGAATGTTAGGCCTGTGATGAATGAAAAACTGATAATAAGTAACTTAATAGAAGCCTTGCCATAGGCATAATTGAGAGGAACTCAATCCAGGAGGCATTCCATATGTCGATGCATTTTCAGGAACACACTACTGCATAAATGCTGTATTATTTTCACTCACAAGAATGTGGAACAATTTCTTTTGTTCTAGGTAATAATCTTTAATGTAAGAGTCTTGTGGGGATATCATGTTCTTCCATTTATTCCAGGCATTCAAAGTTTTAGGTATTGCTTTTCTGCTCTTGAATTCCAGACACTGTCCTACAGGAACCGGATGTGAGGGAACCGGTAATGTGCTCTAGCTGAGCTTATAAGATATTTAGAAAAATAAGTTGCAATTGTTGCAGTTTAAAAGCCTTGAGTTCCACTATAAATACCACTCTCACTAAATCTAGTAACACTTTTTCAAAATAAGTATTTTGAGAAAGCCAGGCAGTAGAGTGCATCGTCCTAATTTATGCAACAATGAAACAGCCTTTTTAATTGATAGTGACTAGTGAACTTTCTAAATCTGTAAAATTTAGCAGGCTTAAGCTTCCAGTAAATACTAGTGTCTATTTTTATGCCACAGCTTCCATTTAGAAGAAAAGTAAATGCATCAACCTGCAGCTTCTGATGCTGCAAACACCAAAAAAAAGGGGGGGTTATTCCACCTACCATGGAGTAGGAGTGTCTCCACACACCATTGCTTGAGGACTAACCTGCAGGCTTACTGGCCTACTCCAACCAGAAAGAGAAAACTAATTTTTTTTTCCTCATCAGAGCATTAGCTGGAGATCAACTATTTATCTCTGGCTAAATTCTTGACACAAACTTCTCTAAGATCAAGGATCTAACCAGACAAGAGGTGAAGAAGAGTGATAAGCAAGTGTTACCTAGCCTTTCATTTTGCTCTCTGATTGTGACCACTACCTGTTTGTTTCTAACTTTGATTAACACTGCTTGTTTAAGGTATAACAACTTAATCTATTTCTTAACGCAAGTTCTGGAAATTTGAAAATTAAATACAAACAAATTATGTGATGTCATTATGCTCTCAGCTGGAGCTTATTTGCTAGGCTATGTACAAATGCACTGGAGTACACAAAAAGACCCCCAGGCACTGATAGTCTGAATCCAGAAGTTGGGAGACACTGGTACATCAACATAAAAGGCAGTAGGACTAGAGCTTTTATGTTCAAGTAATTCCATATTCTGCCCCTGTCTTTTTATACCTGCCCCACATCTCTTCCTTTCTGAGCAAATTTAGGTCATCATCAGCCAGAGGAGCAAGGTACTCTTCAGAGCTGAATCAGGCTGCTCAGGTCCTCCACCAGCTTTTTTAAATGGGATAAAACTCCCACTCTCCTTGGGCAAATTGTCCTGGTGCACAATCACTCTCAACAAAAAGAAGGTTAAATCCAGCTGAAACTTCTCTAGCTGCAGCTTGTGTCTGCTGCTTGTCCCATCACTGAGCACCTCAGGCTCCACCTTCTCTACAACCACCCAAAAATTTGCATAAATATCACTAATCTTTTCCTATTGGCACCCTTGCTCCAGTCTGGAGAAATTCGGTTCCCCCAGCCTCTGCTTGTATGTTGTATGCTCCAGCCCCCTGACCACCCTGGTGTCCCACTTCTCCAGCTTGTCAAAATCCCTCCTGCACTGGGTGTGGAGAGAAGGGTGTCCAAAATGCACGGACTATACTCCAAGTGCAGCCTCACAAGTGCAAAATTCATGGGAAGCATCGCTTTTCTTAACCTGTTAGCCATCTGGGGTCCCCAAATTATTTTCTAAAAAGATGATTTCCAGCCAGTCAAATGCAACTTCTACAGTTACAAGGGACTATTTCACCCCAGATGCAAACTTTTGTCTTTCTGATGTTGCTGATAGCACTTTTCGCCAGCTAATAACAGATTTCATTCTAAAATTTTATTTGCTTCCACTCTCTGCTCCAAATTATTAATAAATAAATAAATACACACAGCAAAACAACCTTTTCATTCTGTAATTAACCATTCAGACTTTTCTGTGAATTCGAATTTTTTGACAATACCAGCCCTAGCAAGTATGAAGATCAGTGGAAACTTCATTCATACCAGCAGCATGCACAGATTTGAATAAAACTATAGAGCATGAAACCAGAACAGTGAACTCCTTCATACAGGTTGAATTCTACGATATTTTCATATTCAATCAGAGACTTCTTTACCTTAGATAAAATTTTGCTAGATTTTATCCATGCCAGTGGCAGAAGCTGGACAATTCTACAGTATTTTCTACTATTTCCCTACGTATCTTTTGGCCTGATAATTAAAAAGTTTCTATACCCAAATAATAATGCCTCCAGTCACACTGGCAGATACTCATGTACTTCTTGTTGTAAAACCCCACATTATATGCAGACAACTCTCCTGTTCCACTTGTGATCCCCAAAAGTTTCTACAAAAATCATAGCAATGAGTAAACAAGAAGAGCACCTCACCACAACCCACTGTGCACAGCAAGCACTGAGTGGATGCAGTGGACATTCTTTCATGCCTGACTGACTCCAGATTTTACATCGAAGAGCTCATCTTTTGCAGTCACAGCTACTCTTAACAAGAACAGCTGACTCCTCAAGAAAATTGCAAGACTTTAAAAAAAAAGTATACAAAATTGTTTAAAATCTAATTCAAATTACTGAGGCAATTCTTTCTTACAAAGCAGAAACTGAGAAAGTAGCCTTGACATTATCAAAAGGATATCCTGGAAACATATTTTCACAAGGGAAGTGGAAGCCTGTAAAGCTATATTCAGGGGAGCCCCTGTGACAAGCTGAAGGAACAAACTATGTGTATTCAGAGCTGCATTACAGAACATTGTCTATAAAGGCAGAAAATAGGAGTGAAAAAAATCAAGTAATGGCAAGAATAAACTGGCATCAGAGAAAGAGCTGCAGAAGAATTGAAAAGAATCATTGACTGTCCCAGCTCAAGTCACATCAGAATGAAAAAGAACACTTTTCCAAGAATAAAGCTGGAGTCAGAAAGTACAATAAACCCTATCTTAGTCTTCAGGAGCTGTTGGAGAAAGCTGACTGACAAGGGGGTACTGAATGAAACAGAAAATGCAGCAGGATGGGCAGCTTCTCCAAAGCTTTGGAGCCTTTTGCAAGCAAAAGCTTGCCAAGGAGAAGTTAAGTGTTAGGAAAGAGAAAATGTGTGTAAACCTTTACTGGTCTTGCCTTTCCTTTTGCATGCTACGCAGCTTTGGGTGAACAAATGAATAATGCTTTATTTTGAAGAAGCTGGTTTTGACTCATTTGTACCAGCTACTATCCCAAGTCCCTGAACTAAAAGAGCTTACAGGTGAACAATGGAGCTGAGCCTACCCCCACAAAGCCACAGTTTTGCCTATAGAAATAGAGATACACACCCTTATGAAAAAGTTACCACTCATTATCTGCGGACAGAGCATTATCCACGGAGGTTAATGAGCAAGAGAGAATGGTGTTGACCAGCCAAAATCCTGCTTCACCCGGAAAGCTGAACTAGTCTGTGGCATTGGCATGTCATTGTTATCAAAAATACAAAATTCAAGTGGAAATGTAATCCGAGTTCCCACTGTTGGGTGCATTGCACAGTTTTCATAAAGCCCAGTACAAAAAACTGGTTGCTTAGCTGGTACTACAGAAACAACAGCCATAGGAAGCTGTTTTTGGCAAGGGATCCAGCTGTTGTGTTAAAAATAATCTCAATAAAAGATAAAGAAAAAGTAAGAGGTTCCAAAGGAAGAAATCTGATAAAATTAAAGTGTAATAGACACTTCAAACTGTGTGATCTGACCTAATAAGTTATTAATAGGGAACCATTACTCCTCATACATTTTTTATGAGGAAGGCATTGCCTTTTTGTCAAGATTAGTGGATTATAAAATATTTGTGCTACACAATATAAATGACCCTACCTATTAATAAGTCTCTGGAAAGATATGCTTAAATTGAATTACATTAAGAAGAAAAGTGCCAACAGAAAATTAGGTATAATTAATGGGAACACATAAATAAACCAGAGATAGAGGGAAAAGGACATTCTCTCCATTGATCATTTTGAGGATTAATTGCTGATATGCTCTAATGACATACCGACTATTACTGTTTTTATAAGGATCATTTCACAGAAGATGAAATCCATGTAACTATGAATATGTATTGCAATTTATTGCCAGAAGATAATTACGCTGATCACATATCTCTAATTAGTCAGTACAGTATTGAAGGCTAAAAGATACAGCTTAAAATTTAATATACAATAGAGGTTCATTACACTCTTCTAGTAAAATAGATTTTTTTTTTACTGATACTCAAATACTCAGCTTTTTCTGCATGTTTTCAGGGTAAACAGTGCTGAAAGTGAGAACATGGGCAACACCACTGTTATTTTCTAGACCCTTTCAGAAAAGGGAGATGTAGGAAATTATTTTTCACATCTCATTCACATAATGGACAAAGTGAATAGAGTTACACAGTGAACGAGCACTCTAGTCTTCTCTATTTGCCAGCATAGATAAGGTTTCCTTGGATATCACAGCACTGCCTCCGGTGTATGCGGCCACATTCTGGTTTTCACAGACCCACAGAAATTTTGAAAGATTTCATTATTAATCAGGAATGTAAATGCGAAGCTTTATTGCTCTGTATTTTAAAAAATAATCTTAGAGACTGTAAATAGAATAACTATTTTGCTCACAAAGTAAAGTCCTCAAAATAAAATTAATTTTTTCAAAAAGTTAAATAAGGGGTTTTTTTCTAAGGAGAAGAAAAGAAAGAGGACCCATTCATTACAAATAATCCACCTGAAACAAAACACCTTACACTAATCCCCTAAAAACCTTATCTACTCTTTGACACTGTTGTAACAAACACTTCCAAAGTACTGTGCCAACATTGCTCATGTGTTCAGTGGATTTTAATTAGAGCTCTGAAAGCTTGGGAAAACTGTCCGAGCAAGCAAGCTGCTCTTTTCAAATGGCAGCACAACTGTCCTTTTGCCCATGTCCCAGTCAGAGCATATGTTTAATTAAAAGCAGTGCAAATAATGGAGACAGAAGAGACAAATCTCCTTCCCACAAATTAGTGAGGAAAATATCATTAATAAGGTGCACAGCAAGCTGAAGAAAGCAACCCATGTTGTTCTTTAGTTGCACTCTGAACTGGATATCTATGGATAAGTCTCGGGGAACCATTGTTTGTGAATGGTATGAACAGCTTCATATACAAGATTCTTTAAGTGCTTTAGAAAGAGCAGAGGTATTTAAGGATGAATAGCAAAAGGAAAAGTACAGCAGATAAGGGCACAGAGAGAGGTAGAGAGGGAGTTCTGGCTTGTTCTGCTGTTGCAGCAGTAATCACCTCAAATATTTGTCAGATAATATTTATTTTTCTAATTCACCACGAGGGAATGCTTATCCATCTGTCACCTTTACTAAAGCAAACCAATTCCATAGTCCACATCACCAAGTGGGTTAGAAGATGTCTCCTACTTCTCCTACAGCATCAGTCTCCCAGCCTAATGAACACTCTTACTTTGTTCTGATCCAGAATCCACCAGAGACTGTGAGAATAAATCCCACAACAACTAGGGGAGGAGAGAAAGGATCCAGTGGTGAGAAAATGCAAGAGCCAAGGAGGAAAACCTTGGGCCAGTTGTGTTGTGACCACTTCACTCAGGAAATTCAAGCTCATTACAGAGCTTGATGAAGATAAAGAAGACTATCAGACAAAGAAGATCAACTGGACCACAGTACAGAAAACACATCAGTGAGAAGAAAGAATATGAGAGAAGAATGAAGATTAAAAGCAAAGTAATGGTTGTGTGGTATGCATGTAAGAAGGAAAAATTAAACACAAAACCAAGAAGGAAGACAGTCACAAGAATAACTATAAACCAGTCACATCTTATAGGTTACTCTGATGCGTAGTTATTGAAGCAAGTTTGAATATGAGAAATATCAGTAAAAAATAGGATTTCCTCATGCAATCTTTCATCAGGACTTGAATCTGCACAAGAAAGTTAACAACACTGAGCCTAAAATTTTTGTAAAAGCTACCAAAGCTGAGCCTAAAACTGCTGTTTATCTTTTCAAAGTAATAATATAGAAAGTTGATATTTCAGGGATATCAACTACATTTGTTTTTATATAGTGATCCATAAAATTACAAAACTAAGAATAAAATCAAAATAAATGGAAAGAGACCTATACAGTATGTGAAATACTTCTAGAGAATCTCTAATTAGTATTACCAGAGGGTTTGTCCTACTAAATCAGAATACAAACAACCTATACAGAAGACCTGGGGTCAGAAGGGGTACTACTGAGCATTTCTGAATGCTCAAAAAGTTTAACAAATGCTGAATGTCAGAAATAATTTTTTTATTAACTACTGTGCAAATGGAAATAAAATTCAAGAGCTATAATAATTTTGTTAATATCTGCTGAAAACTGAGGATAAGGTCTCTCATTGAGGCATAAAGTGAAATAATAATGAGTTCTTACAATGTTATTTTTAAACTGATACCAAGGTACATCTGGACTTCTCTGTTTTGGTAGTTGTAATTCTTTGATCTTTCAGCTATATTTAGCAGATTGAAAAGACAGTAAAATAGAATTTGAGAGATGATGTTGATGCACAATAGCAATTACTAAAGAGTACGACTCTTTGGGGTGGGGGGGAACAGGGGAGATAGAAGTCTTTCCTGACCTTATGGAGTAGAATGTTGTAATGAAGATTTTCTGCAGAATTTAAAGATTTCTCTGTTCTACAGGGTCCACTGTAACAATTTTTTAATAAATAAATAAATGAAATGGGGGGAAGGGGAAATTATATAAATCCTGAAAGGAAAGCTGCCACCTGCAGTTAACATACCTGCAAGAGAATAAGTAATAACCTGCACAGAAAGCAAAAGTTTTATCATCAAGTTATTGGTTGTATTAGCAGGTGAAAGATTTTTTTAAGTGCCTGGAGAGTTCAAAGCCATGTTTTCAAGAACTGTGTTTATTGAGCTGCAGAAGCTTTGCATGTTATCACCAGATGAATAGGAATAAAAAACTACTTTCTAATCATTTTCTGAAAATCAGTTGCAATTTTTTTCAGTTGTTTTTCAGGTTTCTCATGGAAGCAGGACAGCTGCAGGAAGGTGGTAGGTACCACACACACAGTTGGAGGCAGCTATCACAGAAGATTCAAAAAACCTTTTCACATCCCTAAGAGAGACTACCCTTAAATTGGTGGCAACTGCACTTTCACCCACAGCACTGAAGTCATAATCATCTATAAATGTAATTCAGTGTGTACAAAACATACTGCTTATTTTTCTTTTCAGCTTACATGTTTACAGATACTACTTTACTCTTTGCCTTAGTCTTCTAGAATTTAATACTCATAGCATCAAATTATATACAAGGATTTTTCCCCCCAATACCATGTCCAAAATATTTATATGTCTTTTGTTCTCTAGTGTCTAGGACAAATTAAAAAACATGAAGCTACGAGATGCTTGAAGAATTGACTGTTTATATCTAAAGCACTGCTGTGCCTAGAAGACCTATTTTAAGAAACTGTGTTGCTGAATTGTGATTTGCACATGAATGGAGCTATGACTTGAAGGGGAAGCTACTAACCGGGAAAAAAGGTGCAGAAGTGGTAATCGATAAGATGGAGGTAACACTGCCTCCATTTAACTTTCTTTAGTAAAAACGTTGTGATATTCAAAATGAACAATATTCAGATTGTCTTTCTGTACATTGCACAACTGAGAGTAGTTAACCCTGGATTTGGGTGTAGTAGAAGAGTTTCCAAAAGTTTGAGTAGTTTCAGGTTCGAATCTTGAGTTTTCCCTGGTTTTAAGATGGAATGACTGTTGACTATTTTTCAGATACATATTAGTTTAAAACTCTGTTTCAAACACAAATAAGAAACTGTGTTTTAAAAATCCCTATGCAAACTTGCAGAGAAAACACATTTTATAAAAAGCATAAGATACCCAGTCTGACAACACTCAGTAGGCTGTTTTGGTTCTCTAATTTGTGAAAGGCTCTGCTCCTTACAACTCTCACTCTAAGTGGCTAAGTTTTGGGATGCAGCTAAATAATGTTCTCTTCTATCCATACTCATTCAGAAATAATTAACAATGTTATAATTACCAGTGTTAGAAGATTAGGTTGTTTATCATAGAGACTTCTTAGACCCATCTCATTATCCTCTCATATTGTTCTACAACTCTCACATTCTGAATTGCATTAGTACCCACTGATCAAAAATCCTAGTGTCTGTCAGAAGCAGCTCTGTTGAAGAAGAGGAGATACAAAAAGATTAAGACAGACAGAAGGGAACTCCAGATAGAAAACTTAATGTTGTTGAAAATGATCAGCAAATTATTACCTGATTTATATCAGGTGGCACCAACCACATACCTAGCAGGAAAGTGGAATATCATTAAACCAGCCATTTCCAATACCACTAATTGTCAACAATGTTACTGACAATTTCAAACAGAAGTAGTGCCCACTGGATATTAATCCTAATTCCCACTTTACATGGGTTAAGCCTGTATATATCTTGTTTTTGCTATGCTGACTCCTTTCTTTTCAGAAGTGTAAGTTTGGTTACTCACAACAGTTTATCACTTATGTAACAGGGTTTGGGACATTTTTTTAAACTTTAAAAGTACCTGCCAACGGTTCTCTGTTTTTGGCACATCTCAGTCCCACCAAGGGCTGCAAGCCCCAGAGCTGCAAGTGCTGCCATCCAGAAGAAACAGCATAAGGAAAGAGGATTGCTCTAGAATATGTTGTCTTCCTAAACCGCATGATGCATTCAGAGAATTAAATTTTCAACAAGTCATTTACTGATAGCCACTCTGCAAGTGCTACTCCACCAGCTTAAGTTTCTTGTGGTTCCACAGGCATTTATAGGACAGGCCTTTGTTATGGAAAGATGCTATGTGGAAGAATTTCTGTTTGTCTTTGCCAAAGTTTGTTCTCACCAAACGAGGTCAGAATTAATAAACACACACACACACACAAATCAGTTTAATATCTTTGCCCTCTAGTTTTCATCACAATTATGAAATGGCAATCGCCCTCATCAAGGGGGGTAGGTGATTAACTGAAGTGCATTCACTATTGATGGGCAGCAAGTGTAAATGAAACTGCAGCAGCTCCATGCTGCGGGATTTTAGAGCACGTTTCTCACTGACCAGTTTTTTGAGATTGTTATCATTTCTCTGAAGTGAATACTCTTTGGTGGAACATTTCTTGCAATGGAATATATTTACCATGCATGTATAACAAGGTGGTATAAGTTCCACCAAGAGGTAATACCATTATCATTTTCCTTTCCGGAGATATCAAGTTTTCCTTTTTCCTTGTTCTTTTTTTTTCCTCTCTTCTTCTTGTGGAGGGCGGGAGGATTTGTAAATATTCACTAAAAGAACAGAGGTCCCAGCTAATTGCAGGCTTTAGATCACTGCAATTTTATCTCAAACTATGTACTTGCTCAGACATAGCTACAGTACTTCTCATCTTTTCTCAGTTTTACTCTAGTACAAATCAGATATTTTCATCTAAGACCTTCTTTCAGCTGTAACTGTTTATTTAATACCAATAATATAACAAAAACATATATATGCTTTCACATACGTTTTAAAATCTTCATTATCCTTCAGGCTTTCTGTCTCAAAGGGGGTTAATTAGTATTTTGTGAAACTTGGACTCTTAGACTCTCCGAGTTCTAGTAATATGAACCAAGGCAATGATCTTTTGTATTGAGAACTAATCATTCTAAATTTTCTTTCCATTTCTGAGACCACAAGCAAAAGCAATCCAGGGTCAGTAGTACAGGCTCTATGACAGGAGGCATTTTACATAGGTCTTTGGGAGTTTTATTTGCCTTAATAAACATATTAAAGATCATTTTTTCCTTCTGAATTATATTAGTTTCCTTTACTCCTCCTGAGTGTCTTTCCAACTTGGTGCTGCAGCTGCAGCTTACCACAGGAGCTGGGATCTGTTATAGAAAATCTTTGATGTTATATTCAAGATTATTCAGGGAGTTTAAGTAGGATCTTTTTCAGAAGCCTGCTCCAGACCTCAGTGTCAACATTTTTTTCCCTTTTTTTTTTTCCATCCCTTTTTATTGGTTGGGTAACCTCAATAACCTGAGGAATTAGACAAGTCAGCAGGAGTTAAGAGAAATTTATGGAAACTACCAAGTAGAGTGGCATTGACATGTTGTAAAAGGAGACATTAGGGGAGGGATGAAAAGGAAAACATAAGAAGGCTTCATTTGGAATACAGGATGTAATTAAAAGCAAGCAGATTAAATCACCTCACACCACCAGCTGAGTGTAAGAATTTGCTAAGTATCAGTAATTGAAGTTACATAGAGAGTATGTTACACTGAGACCCATGGAATAATCTTGTGAGGTTCATGAAATGAAATATAGCAGGTATGTTTTAGCAGGGTTCTACAAAGAATTGCTCTGTTGAATCATCCTGGAGTGGGACAGAAATTTGTATTGCTGATTTTCATGATCCCTAAGTGGAATGGAAGTAGAATTCTGCTCTGTGGAAAGGGGTGATTGAAAACATTTCCTTCATATTAAGAGTGCTTCATGTAGCCAAACTGGTACAGCACCACTCCAGTAATTGAGATTTGCATCAAAGGTTTTGTTGACTTCACTATTCTCACCCTGTCTCATCCTGTGACTTATGAACCATTTGTGATGAATATTAGTCAAATTACATAAGATGTCATTACAATGTGTTCAGATGACAATATAAGAAGCAGAAGAGTGGAGAGTAATAGAATCAATCTGCCTTGGAAAGGAGACTACAAGTTACAGAATACTAATATCCAGAAGAAGGATGCTAACGGATTTGGAGTCACTGAGTTGCTTGATCCCTTTCCTATTATCTCCGATGGTCCTTCTTTATGGCTGAAAAGTCTGCCAAGTGACAATTACATCCTGAATTGCTGCCTTGTGAAGTGAAAACTGAAAGGGCTTTATGCCATCTATAAAACACACTATGAAGTCCACTTTGTGAAATGTCCCTTGCTTACACAAGGTCAGGTGCAAAAGGCACCATTTGATCACACCGGTCCTGCTGTGCAAGACATTTGCCAAGGAATGGAGAGGAGACAGTACTCCAATTTTACCAATTTTTAAGCACTAATAGAGAGTCCACTTGACTAGAAGTAAACTCTTTCATTATATATAACCAACCCAGTTTATAATAGCGCTTTTTACTTGCGTCTTTCAACTCCATTTCTCTTACGATATAATCCAAATGAAAACTCTGACTGCTCCATGACAGTTACCTTGTTCCCCAATCATCTCCCTGGCCTGACCTTGACCTATAGATAGACTTTAGCATTTAGTGATAATGTGGTTTGTGGTAGCAGTAACCGCAAAACAGGATCTTCCCAGTGGCTTCAAGCCAGAGTGTTACTCAGTAGCTAATGGTTGGAATGGAATGATAATAGATATGGGTGGAAAAATCTGAGATTTTGCATTTCTGTTAGTTTGAAATAAGGAGAAAAATCTATACTAGAAGTATCTTTAATCTTGCAAAGTGTCTTTGGTTCTGCAAGACATTCCTTTGAGAAGTTACAATAAAGTATATTCAAATGTTTTGTCGGTGGATCTAATATCCATTAGTGTCTCAGTTGTGTAAATATGGAAAACATCTCCCTAGAAAAAAACTCTATCATAAGTTCTTATTTTTTCTTTTCCCAATTCCATTTTACAACAAGAAATCCTTTATGCAATGTGAGCAGTTGAATTCTGCCTTTGGACCAATAATCTATTGCAGTAAATTGGGTCATAAAAGCAAAAATCAGGAATAAACTTTGACCTTTCCATAAAACAGTCTATCTTCTAAAAAGCCAATAAACAAAATAGGTACTTGGTTATCATCAAAATATACCCTTTGCTCCTCATAATATCTTCCATAATTTTCCAGGTAGGAAATGTAATAAGGTTCACCTACATTGGATCATTTTACCAAGCACTGATTGTTGATATGGTGGTGCCACCTGAGACTTTTGGTAAGGTTTTGGTGCAAGAAAGTAGTAATATAACTTCTACCATAAAATTTATGATCTTTTCAACATTCTCTGATAATATATTGTCATTACTATATAACTAGCATACAGTGATCCCAGCCTGGACCTCAGTCAGGTAAATTAAGTCCATCACTCTTTTAACACACTGACATTGGTGACAAAATATTAAGCTAATGCTTATGACTATTTTCTCCACTTTCATGGTCCTGCTAATTTTACTGTTCTTAAACTTTTGCTGCCTCTTATAAGAAAACACAAAATGCTCAACCAGCATATGATGGTGTCTTCCTTTTACAGTAGAGCTGCCCAGTCTGAAGCTTCCCACTTTATGACTCGTATACCAGCTCAAAACAAGATTAATTCCCTTTAGTGATATATAACTACACTAATTTTTAACTGTAAAATATTTTGAATTTATTTGTTAAGTATTGACATAATGATAAAAAGTTAAAATACCCCCAGGATATGAAAAAAGACTTTGATTAAATATTTTTGAAGGATTTTAATATGCTATAAAAGTTGTTCTTGGGCATTTTCTTTACCCATTATGCAAATATGTCAACTCATTAATAATTCAAAATAGGCAATACATTAATAATTAGGATCCCCCATTACAAATCTGACCTTTAATTGAATTCTATAGAAAGAGACTGTGAAAAATGAGCCTCTTGATTTATGCTACGAATAAAGGTTAAAAAGCGTTTTCCTAGTAGATCTAATTTTTATCATTATTGCCTAAGCAGAAACATTGAGATAAGAAATTTTTTTCCCAGTTCTAACTGTTTTTTGGAAAGGCTACTTCTAGGGAAAAAGTATTAAAAGATATTTGTTTATGCAGTTTAGTAAGATGTGTCACTGGACAAATAATATAGCAATCATATGTACTTCAGAGGTTTGAAGTCAACTCTTTTCCTTCATTTCTCTTTGCCAAATGACCCATGGGCTTCATGATTACATAATTCTTCATAGTTAACTAATTTTTCTTCATAATTCTTCTTGTTAACTTCACCACAATGTTTAAAAGTAAAAACATTCACTGACTATATAAAAGAATGATTACTTCCAGCTGTAGGAAAACCGACAATTAAACAGGCTGTTGAAATGCTGCAAGGGCACTGCTGCTATGATTATTTGGCCTTCTTTTCTCAGTCCTTCCTAAAATTTCATTTCTGCAATGTAATGGCAACTATGCAGACACATTTATTTCTTGTAAATTTTGAGCAAAAACATAACTGAGATCAATTAGAATACCTTTAAGGAAATGGAAGAGGGACGAGGAAAATGCCTAAGAACACATTGGAGAATGTCTCAACAGGACTCAAAGAATATTTTATCCATTTAAAAGAGCAATATTAAGCTTGGAAAAAATCTTTTATGCATCCTTGTTGCGGACAAAGTATATAAACTCTAAATGCATATAGAGAGCTTTTTCCTGAAAGCTATTGCGTATTAAAAGTTTGGACTTCTTATTTCATTTCATAACGATCTGAAGTCAAAAAAACACTTGAATGTCCCTGCAGAAAAAGTTTCACAGTGGCTGGTAAATCAAGAGCACTACCTGGTGCCGTAATGCACATCAGAATCAGTTATTGCTATGCAATAAATATCACATTGGTACAGTGCTCTTTAAAAAATGCTAACTTTGAGAAACTATGAATGTATCAAATGAATAGACCCAATCCATTTGAACAATTAAAGCAGCATTGTCACAGACATATGCTTTGAATATTATTAAAAGACCACAACCCCCCTATTTCTAAAAGGGGTAAGAATAATCAAACCCCCTGTTAACTCCCACTGATGGTACGCACATCCAGAACTGGAAATGATTTACAGCAAGCTACCTGAGCCATGACCACACGGAGCAGCAGCTTCACAGACCTTTTGTTAGTCCAACATACAAAGTGTAAAGGAATCACACGTCTGCATTTTCATAGCACAAATTCAAAACCAACCTGAGTAACACAGAGATCAGTTTAACCCAGAAGTAGTTACATGCCACAATAACATTAATATCACTAGAATTTATCAGCTCCCGGAAAACATAAAAAGTAAGCCCAAAAGGGCTGGCACTCCTGGGCTGACCTACAAGTAAACGCTGCTGCAAGGGCTAATGTTCTGCTTGCCTGAAGAGCTGCTAAATTCATTCCTGCAGTAAAATATACATTATATAGACTTAAATTGTCCATCGCCTGAATGGTGCTACAGCCAGGAGAGTTTCAATTATGGTGAAACTGAACTACAACTAATGTTATGAAAGGGACAAGCAGCTCCCTCATTAATGGTCACAGCATGAAGCTTCCTACCAAGGATTTAACAACATCACACTCCCAACCACACCAGAAGAGCTGAAAAAGGTGTTGGATGTGCAACAGCCAACCTGTTCAGAGGTCTTAGCACACATTGCACCTTAATCCAGTTTAGGTACATTGGTCTCTCTATGGTTGTGGAACGAGGAGGACTCTTTGCTTCTTAACACCAAGTGCACCCATGTCACCTTCCTAACAAACTCCACGTTTGCTACATTTTTTTAAATTCCCATAAGTGGAACAAATGGCAACAAATTGGAGTGGTTTCCCCCTTCAACTTCTTCATTAATAAACTATCTGCTTAGGCTTAGGATAAAGTTTATAGGCATGACCTGAACATCACTTAGGCTAGAGCACTCCCTCTTCCCAGTCAAACCTCAGCTGAGTCACCTGAGTGCCAGTATTCTTTCCTCCTGCAGCCAAATTCTGTCACAAACAACTCAGGCAATTAGCAAAAAGGACTTCAGCACAAATTAACAAGTTTTCTTTGCACCATTTGTATTCTTCACCAATGTTAAAATATTTGCTTTTAATATATATGTTCAAATAAATATAGAAGAGACTCTGTTCCAGCCTAGAAACTAAACAGTACACGCCCACAAGTATGTTGTCTCTTACAAGCAATACTGCTAAAGCTTTAGGTCTGCTGCCATGTACAGGTACACATAATATTTTCAAGTGTAAATTCCTGAAATTTTAGTGTGACTTGGAACATATCTCTGCATTCTGAGACATCAGACCAAGATTCTTTTTTACTGTAACGAAACTTATTCTTACTTTTTCACATCTCTGCCACCACTTGAGTTACAGCAAAACTACAATGAATACTGCTCCCAGTGGCGGTCTGAAAAATAAAAGCTAGACACGATCCCAGGATGGGGAAGCTGGAATAGTTTATTGAACACGAGAACGCTACTTTAAAGGCATCTGGGGCTGTATGTTAATGAAGGGGACAACCTATGTTAATTGGGGAGTTCCACAAGTTTTTACTGCAATTTCCAAATAGTTAATTTTTCTTCTAGTAGGATTACATGGGGGATAGAGGGATTACAGGGGTTTAGACATGGTTTGATACAATCATCTCAAAAGTCCTTTCTGATTTCTGTTGGAGCCAGGCTTGATCCATAAGGTAGAACTTTAACAGGTCTTGTGAGAAGGGTCCAGCTCCTTCAGATCACGAGGTTTTTGTCAGCCCTTGTTTTCCTTTGCTGAAAGCTGGGTTTGGGCTCCCACATCTGCCCCTTCTTTTTTATTTTTCTAAAAAACAAAAAACTTGGAAAAAACTTTGATCAAACGTTTGCCAATGCAAGACAAAATACAAGGGAATACAAATATCACCATAAATGTTTTCTTTAACTAGAGTATTAAATTTATCATGCTAACTAAACATGTAATCTAAGTTTTGATTACTATTTTTTTCTTCAACTATCAATGCTTTGATGCATTAGTTCAGAGTGAGTAATAACAAATTCTATAGCTGCATTTTAGAAGCAAATGTATTCTTAAATGGATCTAGCAAGAAATATTGCAGTCTTACTTTTAATACCACAAGTGAAATTAATGTTAGCAAGGAGGCTCCTTTTTCAAGGCAATGTACAGTCTTTTATATACCTGAGATGGAAAGTATGATTATGCAAAGGTATTGTGTGTCAGAATAGTTTGGGCCACAAGGTTTGGTATTATAAAGGCATATGAAGGAATCATAGCTCTTTTAAGGCATTCTGCATATTGCTACATAAATTATTTTCTTAAACCTAGCACTAACATTAAGAACATTAAACCAATCAAAAAGACTATCAAACATTTCTGAATATAGAAAAGTAAACAAGGAACAAAATGCAAGAAGGAAAAATTCCAAACAATGTTAAATTATAAAACTTGTTTAAACAACATAACTTATTCCTATTATTTCTTATTAGAAATTACTCTTATAAAATCTTATTTAAGCTATTCTCTAAAGATCCTATTGACTTATAAGCGATTGATTTTGAACCAAACTTAATAACTTGATGACTTCAGGGTTCGTATGCTCCTGACTTTTACCTGAAAGTGTTTTTTAGTGTTTGTTTTTGAAAACTTTTATTTAACCTAAAACATTTCTGCAAATGAAACTCTATTCAACTCAGGGTGATATGTTTTCTGTTCTTTATCTAAGGGTGTTTGTGCATGTGTGAGGTAATGTGCATTTGTGTATAAATCAGAACATATTAATTATTGTATTTTCACTCGCATACATACATTTACACATTCATACTCCATGGCCATCGAACACACATCATACAAACATACTTTTTGGGTTCATTTTACAGTGTCTTTTGGTTGTGAACTGAGAAATTGGCATTTTTTGTTTCTCACCCTTAGATTAGTAATATATGTTTTCTGTTTTTTATGATAGTATAACCTGTAAAAACATAAGCATATTTTACTTCATGTTCAATTTAAATTTCAAATACACATAAACATTCCTATAGTTCAAGGATAAAATATATACTTCTTCTATTTTTAAGGCAAATATATGTGTTTCTGTGTTAATTTGGCTTTTGGACTTAAGGAAAATTGTTATTGTGAAAACTTTAAAATTTTCAAAAATACAGCTATGCATACATTTAAAAACAATTCTGGCTATTAGCTATGGAAGGGTGTCTTCATTCAGCAAAGGGTCTTTGCTTCCTTCGCTTCCCCCTTTTTATTCTTTCTTTTTTTGTTGTTTGTTTGTTTGTTTGTTTTGCGGAGGAGGACAGTCTCTCCATTGGTAGCGTTTTGTTCGCCTTACACTGTTAAACTGAAACAGGTTGATAAACAAAGAGGGTTTGCAAAAAAAAGACCAGTTCTTAGTTTAGGCTGCAAAGAAAAAGGAAAAAAGCCAAGGAAGGGGGGTTTTGCTGCTTTGACTACTGCTGAAGTCGGCAGCTTTGTGTCTGCCCCACTCCGTTTGTCTCTGGGGTCCCTCTGTTCCCGGGTTTCTCTCGTGCTGTTGCCGCTGGGATTCCGCTCGCTCCCTCCTTCGCCGACGGTCCCGCTTGGGCTCCTTCCTCCCTCGGACCTTTCCCGGAGCCCCCCAGGGATTCTGTGGGATCCTCTCCTCCGCTCACGCTCCACAGCCCCGGTTTTTGCACACCTCGTGCTCTGCTTGTGTTTGTTTTTCCCGGTGCCTCTCTCGTTTCCGGGTTCCGGGTCCTTCCTGCCTTCTGCTTGGTTCCCGCTCGGGTCCCACTGCTGCTTCCGCTGGCGCGGGTCTCTCGGTCTCGCTGTTTGCTGGGGCGCCGGAGGTGGTGGCCCTTCCTCAGGGACCTGCTGCCTGAGGTGTTGACCTCGCGGCTCTGGCCGCTGCTCGGCTGCTACTGCTGAGAGCGGTAGCGGGCGGCGATACGGGAACTTGCCGAGGCAGCGCTGCAGTTCGCTGGCGCCGGCTCCCACCCTGACCCTGCCCGGGGTGGCTGCAGCGGCGGTGGCCGTGGTTCTGTCTCACACGGCTCTCTCCGGGCAGCGTGTGTCGGGCTGCAGTGTGCTTGTGCGCTCCGCTCAGCGGCTGGGGCCCGCCCCGGGCAGCGACTGCTGAGGTTCTTTCGGGCGGTCGCCGAGTCCCACAAGCGCATATTTCAGGAAGGTCAGTGACGTGGGCAGTTCTGACAATGTGACGCTGGGCCCACAGCACAGCTTCTGCAAGGGCTGTTCGTCAATTTTTCGCGCTATGCTGCTGAAGCTCGCGTTTTAAAATTAAATAAATGTGGTTTTGTTCAGAAGATATTTGAGTCCCCATTGTACCCTACTTATAATGTTACGAAGTCTTTAAAATAATTACCCAATCTGGAGTTCGTAGTCAGCTCACTCAGCAGTTCCCGCCTGCTGAGGACAAGTTTCCGTGCACGTCTTCCGCTTTCTTTCAGTTCTGACTACGCACCACCACCGAAAAACCACAAGGAGTGCGGGCTTCCCTGGTCCAGCCAGCCGAATGGCCGACGAATCTTCTAAATGTTAGAAGCTTCTTCACCCCAACGGTTGTGGCGACATTAGTGCGGTCTGAAAAATAAAAGCTAGACACGATCCCAGGATAGGGAAACTGGAATAGTTTATTGAACACGAGAACACTACTTTAAAGGCATCTGGGGCTGTATGTTAATGAAGGGGACAACCTATGTTAATTGGGGAGTTCCACAAGTTTTTACTGCAATTTCCAAATAGTTAATTTTTCTTCTAGTAGGATTACATGGGGGATAGAGGGATTACAGGGGTTTAGACATGGTTTGATACAATCATCTCAAAAGTCCTTTCTGATTTCTGTTGGAGCCAGTCTTGATCCATAAGGTAGAACTTTAACAGGTCTTGTGAGAAGGGTCCAACTCCTTCAGATCACAAGGTTTTTGTCAGCCCTTGTTTTCCTTTGCTGAAAGCTGGGTTTGGGCTCCCACAGCTCCCCACAAGTGCAAGAAGTTCTTTGGGATGTCAGGGGAAAGACAGCATTAGAGTCATTGATTTATTTCATGGATTGGAAGAGTGTTTTCAATATATTTTGATTTTTCTCTAGCGATTCCCGCTTTCAATTTGATTGTACCTGTACTAGCTACAAGTGGCAAACACCATTTAAAAGAAAAAGGAGGAGGGGGGGGAGGGCTGTAGTTGTCATTATTCTGTTCTGTTGCCAGAAGTCCCATGCAAGGAGAAAAACAGATAATCTGGGAAGCTGATTTACTCATTTCTTTTCCTGCTCAGGGAAAGCAGGCAAATATGATTACTATGGATTTTATATACTGCCTATAGGGATTGTGATAAACATAACCTCTGCTTTATGACTAATAAACTTTAAAAAAAATGTGTCCAGAACTGATCAAGGTACTGAAATCAAGATGTTTAGTTGTGGCAAGGAAAAATCCTGGGTACTCCCAGTTTTTGTTTGCAAAATCAAAAAAAAAAAAAGTGTGCTGAAATACAAATGACAGAAAACCAGGAATGTCTCCTTTTCAGAAATAAAGCCAGTTAATAAACTGTTAATAAACAGAAATAAATATTTCTGTTAATAAACAGAAATAAACAGTTAATGTCATCAAGCAAACTGGAAATAAACCCAAACTCCACATTACTGTTTCTATCAATACACAGCTGAGATTAATTCAGGAGTGTCTGATTTCAGTGTAGCCTGTACTTTGCTCTGCTATTAGTGCTTACTCAAAGAACCAGGCTGAAGCTACAATATCAGATTGCAGGCTGTTTTAGTCAAGTGCTGTTGAAGCTAACTTATCAGAGTAAAAAAATGGTTATGAGATATTAGCAGCTACTGAGGCTTCACTCACTTTTCCTTTCTTTCTTCTTACTGCCTGCATGATGAAGACCAATTGCTTTGTCGTTAGGCAAAAAAAAATCTTGTTTTCTATGACACTAAGCAAGTGTTCTCACTACCCCAGCAAAGAAATGCCTTGAAGGTGGGTGAAGGTGAAAAAGAAAGAAAAAAAAAAAGGAAGAAAAACAACATACAGGAGAGGTTTTACAGGAAAAGTGAAACCACTGAGTGAAAACTGTGGTGTGAAGGATGATGAAAAAGGCTGTTCCTGATTCAGTGTCCCAGCGCCAGGTCCAACAGCCATTGTTGTTGCTTGCGTGGACACGAACCCCTGCCCACACCAAAGTTTGAACGATGGCTTCCTTTAGCCATGTGTGGTGTCATTTTCCATTGCCTCCAGAACAACAGAGGGCCATAGTATTTTGCTGTTTATCATGAGTTTCATTTCCAACAGCCAAACTAGACATCTAAACTGTTTTCTCTCTTCAGCTTTCAGAGTAGAGGCTGAAAGCAGATAACAGAGAAACACCCTTCCCCCCCCCCTCCAGTGTTTCTGAATGTAAGAAGGAATGGTCTTTCAAGGATTTTGTTACAGGGTACATGATAGAGAAGGGCAGAGAGGAGGACACAGGAATTTTGGAGAAGCAAGGGAGAAATATGCAAAGATTTTAGGAGCTTCCTGTCCAAGACAGAATTAGAACTGCTATCCTATCACTTTGTAAATTAGCAATATTAGGCATGATACATCTTCTGGAAGCAATTGTCATCAGGGTACCCTGGAGCACATTAGGACTGCAGCACTCTATGCATTTATATACAAGGGCCTAGCATGGCATGGTGCCACAGAAACAAATTATACCTAGTACTAGTAAAATATCAAGAACTGTACAAGTATAATTATCAGTTTTACAGCATGACTGCTGTACTGCAATAATTATGGAAAAGTTGACATGTTAGTGCAGGAAAATAGGTAAAATATCTTTTTATTTGACCAATACACTCTTCTAACTCCTACTAGTGTTTGAAATCCTGATGTTCCCAGTGGAAGTGATGGCCTGGAAAATTTTTCTTCTGCCTCATTTTTCCCTTAATCATCTGTGGATAATTAATGACCGCCTATTAGCATTCCAACCCTTGTTAAAATAGGCCCTTTAATTTTTTATATTTTTACCTGAGTTATAAAAAAGATTGTTCCTGCATAGTATAGTGGACTTGTCATAAACATTTAAGATATACCACAGTGTCATATTTTCTGGGCAGTATAATAGCATTGCGTTTTTGTTTCCCAAGGACTATGCCTTTATGAAAAGGCTAATTGATTGAAGTTGATTGATTCCATTCATCCTCCAACAGACTCCTCAGCAAAATAATTTCCCTTTAATTAAGTAATATGATGCAAATTACTTGGCAATTGGTTTAATAAAAATATATGATGCAAACTAACATGGGGAAAAAATCTTAAAAAAACCAGAATAATTCTCTGTGTAGAGCAGGTAGTGGGGAGACTACTGAAAATGAGCTTAGAACAACAATAAAAAGTGAGATTTTATAGACTTTTTCAACTTTTCTATTTTTGTAACAGTTAGATGTATGTATCCCTTGCTACCTCCCTCATTTACTAGCGTTAAAGATATTTGAGCTGTCCCTTTTTCTCTCTTCTACCCAATTAGTAATGTATTTTCTTAAATAATAATACAATCAGTTCTGATGTTAATGCTTTCTGGGGTAAATACACATACTTTTCTGATTTATTTTTTTGATCTATGTATGTTTTTGAGTTTCAAGTGAGAGAAGTTTTCCATTTCTTGTCCAAACCCTTGTGCTAATACTCTTGTGCCCTGTTGCATGTATTATTGCTCATGTATATTTTGTAGAAAACCTGTGGGACAATGTTAAGGCAAAATGTCCTCTGCCTGCACTCCTCATCTCAAGTACTGCTTGTTTAAAATTTGTAGATGGTAGGGACTATCCAGTTGCAAAGATTCATAACACGGTATGTGGTAATTTTGGGGACATCCTTATGAAAATGTATCTCTTTGTAGCACACCTTTTCTCTATGTCCCAGTCTTCTGAGGAGTCATGTAAAGGTAGCTCCTATCTGTCATTTACTGTCATCTGTCCCTTTATGGTGGGGGTGAACCCTAGAAGTTATTGTTGCAGAAACAAGTATTTTTCCAGGAATCTCTGCCCAGGGATACTCACAGGAGGAAAAGCTGTTTGGTAGTGCCTGTGGACAAGATGGACAGAGAAAATGGAGTCACTGCAAACTGATGAACTCCTGGAAAGTACTGAAAGGTTGCAAGAACATGAGCAAGACTGCAAGGACGGGGGAAGGTACCCAGAGAGTGTTACAAAAGGGCTGAGTGGAGCAAACCGTGGTCAAACTCCTGCAACTCAGATACGGAAAAATGTATGATTTTCACATAGGTTCTTTACTCTTCTTGAGAACACTGCTAGCTGTGTAAGAGCACACCTTTATGGTTTCAAGAACTCAACATGTGTCTGAGGTAGCACCAAGCAATCTGATTTTACTGTGATTAGTTGCAGTTCTCATGTCTGCAAAATTAGCCCAACAGCCTAAAAAGAACAATTGTTTTGGAGAGAGCTAGTATTTTTTCCAACTTTCTTTTAAGACAAAAATCTTTGACTGTCATTTTGTAGATGTCATTTGTACTGACTTCAGCCACCATCAGAAAAAACTAAGCACAAATACAAAATATTTTCTTTTGGTTTTAGTATTAAATTAAGTTTCTTTAGGAATCCTTTAGAAACACAAACACACCTCAACTCGGGCTGTGGCCAGAGCTTCAGATCTTATTTTAGTTTAATTTTCTTTACTGAAGCAAACCATCAGTCTTTCCTGGCAGGCAGTTCAACCCAACTAGAATATTTTCCATAGTGAGCTCCAGATACCCAGCATTCTAATGCATGCCTTTAAAGAAAGAAGAAATATCCAGAGTCCTGATGCATTCAATCAAAACAACAAAAAAAAGTGATTTCCAACCAGCATTTTCCTCAACAGAGTAATGCAAGGGGAGAAGCAATAATTTCTTTCTGAAATCAGCAATGTCAGTCCTTGACACAAAGGAGGTTGGTGAAGAAAGGTTAGCTTTGGTGTCATCGTGCTGTTAGGTCTGAACACCTCTGAGTGATCACTAGTACAACCTGCCATTCATAGGCCCCTGAGGATTTCTTTTTAAATGAAAGGTTGCAAAAATCTCATTCTCTATTCCAGCACTGCACACACGACATACTTCCCTTCCCCCATCCATTGGAAGAAACTAATTGGAATAAGGTCCTTAATGGAGGGCAGTGGCAATTCTGTGCAGGTGAGAAGGCATAAAACATTTGCCAGGCAACTATTTTTGACTGGTGTTCAAAAATATTAATACATGACCTTCATAATTTTCTCTTTCAATTAAATAACTCAGGGCACTGGAACCAAGGTATTTGAGAAACACTTCCGCTTCCTGGTAATCAGGGTTTAAAAGAGAAATAAAAATATATCTGTGCTCCTTTCATTTGTGACCAAAAAACCTCCTCCAGACTGACTCTGGTCTTAGATGCCAATGTCCTTTTGAAAGGATTTTAAAAGAAACTGAATATGAGAGACACATAACTTCTCTACATCTAAAAGCAACATTTACCTATGGAGATGAAGAGATAAAAGGTTCTTACTTCAGCCACACCACTGCTGGATTGTTGCACTGACCTTTCCTGCCCAGCAGCATTTGAGAAAGCTGTGTAAGGTCTAATAGACTGGAGCTACCTATTACCCAAAGTTTGGTTGAATGTAAACCTTAGCAAATGTTCTGTCTTTTCCTGAATGTTGATTTATGTTCTAGGGTGGAAAGCCAGCTATTTTAAGCAGAAATGATGTAGTAAGTTCCTACTCTTTTCTTTTTCAACCCATGCTCAGGATCATGAATATTTTCATGCATAAGCTACCTTAGTGTTCAGAGACAACATCTCTTTACCAATGTCAGAAATACCAAAGGTGACTGTACTGGTTTATAGCAAGAATAAAGCTTAACTCATCTATTTTTTGACATATGGATGAAGACAGCTATCTAGAATCAATAGCAAAGATGGCTTTGGGTCCAGAAGAACAAAATGAAAGAGTTCATCACTGGATGTGCCAAGAGCTTCCTTCAAGAGCTTTGGAAAGTAACCTCATTATTTAGTCTAAATGTATCATAAACACCACAGTTTCTGCTACACTCAAAATTATTGTGTCATGATTTTGTATCTATACTCTGCAGTGAAATCCTGAGGCAGCGACAGGTTGCAGAAGATTCTTACCCATGACTGGAATTTCATCACAAGGCAATTTTACTATCCTGCAAATATGTGGTAGTTTCTAAAGAATTAAAAGATATTGCTAATCTGAGAAATATAATGTGAATGGTATGCTTTCCATTCCATGGGAAGACAAGTGTGGACAAGAAGAACAGGGTTCTGTCCACTCAGAGTCAAAGGCGCTTTAGGTCTGGGCTGTGATCTGTTCCACTTGAGCTCCTGTCTAGAAAACGAGGGCTTTGGGGACTGCTCAGCATCTGGCTCCT